>NW_028262290.1:128160269-128479991 GCF_047370975.1 Nipponia nippon
GCAGGGCTGGGAAGGATTGCTGTCTGCTGCACCGACTGTGCGTGGTTTGGAGCTGCCTGCAAGATTTATTTCTGTGTCTGGAAGCAGTCTCTCCCTGCGGTGTCCCAGTCGCAATCTGGGCTTTTTTAATAGGATCTCTGTCCCCCATCCCTAGTTGCAAAATGACTCTTCTGCCTTAGATCAGTCGCAAGCATTGCTCGCTCTCATACTGCTTTGTTTCCACTCAGTGCCATTTCTTAACATGTTTTTTCTCCTGTCCCGGAGTTCAGTCAAAGCCATGGAATAAAACAGAAATCTGTTTCACTCAGTGTGTGATTTTTTAATTGATTTTTAACTTTTTTTTTCCTGAAACAAATTAATAAAGACGACTGTCTCAAGGAACATGATCCACAGAAGTACCCTAGCCTTCAACAAAAGACAAGCACCAGGATGCCAGAGCAAGTGCTCCAAGTTAAGACCTGACAGCCTGATAATTGACTGTGTAACCTAGGCAGAGCCAAATACTTTCTTGCCCAGCGCAGAAGACGGGCTATAGAGGAACAGAACTGTATTTGGACAGGCAACCTGAGCTTGATCTTCTGGATGTGGCATACTTGACTAAAATCTAGGTAATTTCTGTGTATATATTGGCTTATATTATATTATTTCATACAAAAAAAACCCCAAAACCCTCCCAGAAAGTCTGCAGTGAAAATCTAGCTGCTCTTAATTCACATTCACAGTTGTGCTGTGAGAATTACACAGACATCGTGTCTTTACTCTCGGTTACTTATCACTCCTTTTAAATGTCTTTTCTGTTTTGCTCCCATTTTCTTTTCTCTCTAACCATATTTTATTCCAGGATCACGGACATTTAGTCCGTGTAAGTGCGTAATGAGGACACTGAGACTAAGTGTAATTAAAATCCTTCTAAGTAAAATGATTACATATTCAATTAATAGAAACATACTTAAAATTCTCTCCTGATTTTAATCTGTTGACAGTGGCAGCTGCTGCTTCCAGTGGTCTTTCTGTACGCATTGACTCTTCCAGTCAGCAGTATTACATCAATAAATGCATATGCCTGTCATGCTCTGATTAAATAATGAAACTAAATTATCTGAATTCTCTCCAGAACCTTCTATGTCATCTGTTTTAAATTTTATTTTCAATAGCCTGAACTTCAGATAGCTACGCTTAAGGCAAGTGACTTTTGAAATTATTCCACTGCAGTGAGGTAGGAAAAAGAATACATTTTATTTGTGTATTGCAGCAAATCCCTCAAGGCCAACCTACAATTTGGTTTGTAAGTTGTAAACACTTTTAGAGGGAACATAGTTAAATAGTTAAAACTGACAGTACGCTGCAAGATGCAACCATTTGATTTTGCTCTGTTTGTCTAGTAATCAGCATACCGAAAACAGAAACTCAGCTGGGATTTCCATTGACTACCATCAGAGAAATCATCATATAAATAGCTGAAATGATGTCACTTTAAAAAGGTACACAAAACAATAATTGAAAATACTGAAGAGTAACTCACAATATGAAGAAATGCATTCCAATACAATAGTAAAATATGAGGAAGCATGGGCATTGCTTTCAATAAAAGGAATGGGAAGTACCTTTGCTATATAGTTTCCAGATTCTATCATGTCAGGTTTACTTGCTTTGGCTCCAGTTATCTCTTCTCACAGATATTTTCCTTACCCAAAAATAAAGAAAAAAAGAAAAAGCCTGCATAGATAGCACAACAAATTGTATATAAAATCTATAAACTTAAAATAGAAACTATATTACAGAACTGTTGGCCAAAAAAAAAAAGCAATAGTCCCCAGAGTGCCCTTCAGGACTTGAAAAAGCTGAAAAAAGTGCTGGTATGTGGTCAGTACAGTGTCTGCTTTTTGGGGTTGATCATTTATTCAGTTTGAAAACAAGGAATATTTTTTTCAAACTTTAAAACACATGGAAACACCACCTGGAGAAAACATAATTTATGAGCAAACCTTATAAAACCTTTGAAGTCTTTGGGCTCCCTCTTGTATTTGGAAATATTGGTGCTATGCACGTACTGCAAGTGTGTTGCCAGCTGTCGAAGACACCCGATACGCCGCATGCTGCGATCTACATACTTCGTATACGTGGCCTGAAATAGGGGTGAAGGAAAGCAGGGGAGAAACACAGTGACCCGAGGGATCAGGTTTTAAGCTTTTGGCTTAGGAGAATGTGTTTACACAACAAAACGGCACCGTTTTATTCTACAGAAGTTAGAAGAGTATGATGAGCTTGTGGCACCCCTGGTGCATCAATGAAAAGGTGCTCGCCCTCTAATAGTTTATTCTCTCACAGAACAGCAGAAAAAGCTATGGCAGTTAGTCCGTCTATAAATGGTGCACGTGAGGAATTGCACAACGCAGCTCTACTGGAAAAGAAATTTTTCCACCACCTCACATTCTTCTCACGTGTGGATCAAGCCTTAACAGGGGCAGCAATTTGCCAGGGCTGAGACTCTCCCTGCAGATAACAGAGAAAGGCAAAACAGTCAAGGAGGAAAAGGCTGAAAATATAGTGAAAAGCATCATAACTGACTAAAGTCTTAACAATTAATATATAAAACAAGCCGATACTTTAAATGAAGGCAGATAATACTCAGTCCAGAAGCAGTCATGAAATCTTTTTCTAATTCAGGTAGTACTCAAAAGTGATCGGGAAATTGGAGTGCATATTTTTTATGGTTTAGTGACTGAAAATGATGATACAAATGAAACCACTGAGCAAGAAAGTTCATTTCAGGCTAATGCACAAACAGAGCTGGAAAAACTCTGGGGTCCATATCCTGTAACAGTAATCATGGCATTCATTTCTACCTGATATAGCATGCTTTTCTAGTAAACAGCCTTACAGATCATGGACATAACTATCGTTTTTCAATAGTGGAGATGTTGTTCACAAATTTAAACATAATTGTAAAAATCAGTTTATTAAAGACATACTTTTCAAAACTTCTAAGAAGAAGAACGTAATTAATTAGAAATACAGAACTGTCCTCCAGAGCTCAAGGTTTGTCGCTTAAGGTATGTACCTGTCACTCTTTTGTTCACCCGAGTATACCTTTTACTAAGAGGGAGATGGAATGATAGATAGGAAAATACAATTTTCTTTTTTTAAAAAATTCTTTGTTACTGCTAACCACAACTAAATGAAATACAGACTGCAACACATTTCATTTTTGCTGATCTGAACAGCATCGTACGAAGACAGCCAAAGAGAAGGACAGGGCAGGATCTGTCCTCACCTGTGCAGCCCTCGTTACTGCCAGTCACGCCCCTGGGCACGTCCCAGCCCTCAGTGAAAATCCCTTCCCTCCACTGACTACATTGTGGCCCCATCGACCTTTACATGCATTTAAAACAGCGCATTTACATCGGTGGAAATGTTTGATTGCCACGGAAGGGAATTTGATTCAAAGGCAACATCCACTCCTCAAAACGTGTCCTCCCCAGGCGTCCTCCCCAGGCATCCTCCCAGCCCAGGGGTGCAGGGCGACTCGCGTACAGACTGCTCGGGACCAACAGCAGCGGTGGCTGTGCTCATGCGCACCGCACTGATTTCAAGTCTCCTCTGTTGCCCTTGCAATCCTAAAACACCACTTTTTTCCCCCCCTCCTCCCTGTCTTTTCCATTCCAAGTGCCAAAAAAAAAATGCGAGGACAGTGTTATTGTAACGTGATGCTGAGGGCATGTGCTGCACGCCATGAGGGCACGTAGGGGTTGAGATGATGTTGGGACAGCGATGGAGGACTGGGGAGAGAGCAAGGAGCCAAATTTAGTGCAGTCTCATCTCTGCTGCCATCTGGAACAGTAACTGAGGTAAAGCCTCCGGACACACCCAGGGTTTCTCCGACAGGGAACCAGCTGCTTTGGTCCAAAAGAGAAGCTGGGACTGAAGCAACGTGCATGCAGTATGCACCGTGGGGCACAGACCCAGGAATGAACCAGAAATCCAAGGCAGATGCACCCTATTTTAGCCCCCCCAGATCCATAGGAAAAATAGGTATCGTCCTGTCCTGTCTGTCATCTAGCAGAAGAAGACAGCAAGCTAATGGAAACTGAAGCTGGAAAAATTCAAACCAAAGCAAGATAAACAGTGTAACTGCAGAATTAATTGCTCATGGGAAATGATATATTCGTTGCAACTGCGTCTGGTCCGACATTATTGAGCTCCTTCTAATAGTAACGCAGTGGAGGGATGGGCACAGTGTAACAGTTTGTGGCAGAACAAAGATAAACACCCATCACAGAAGCAGTCCTGAAAACCAATTATTTAAATACATGCATTTGTATCTGTCTTCTATAAAATAATATTAGCTGTATATGACACTAAATAAGTTAAGAATTCCTCCACAGTCTGAAAGAAATTCTGATCTATCACCATTCAAAAAAAGGACATGCTGTTTTTCTCTGAAAACTCCGACAGGCTCATCATATTACTGCTTATCCACGGGGGAAGGAAACCTGATGCAATGAGAGAAACAAGAACCTGTGAGTATAACACAAGGCGCAGACATATATTCTCATAAACCTCACTTCACATTCAATATAACTGTTCAGTTTTACTGACAAACAGTTTAAATCGCAATGACAATGAAACTGAAGACTCCTATTGACTTTAATATAACTATCCTGTACTTTAATTTTTTCCAGCAGCTTGAATATATTCAGAGTAACAGAAAAAAAATATGTTATGGTTTATAGCTGCCGAGTTGAAGTAAAGTTACAGATTTTTATTTTTTTTTTAAATAACAGTTCTTTCCAACCTTCAAACAAGCTTTCAATTAGGTTGGGTTAGCAGAGGTCAGTAAAGATGAGAATTTTGTAATATCTTTCAAATATCACATCCTTTTCCAGAGCAATTCAAATCCTGTGAGACCTCCTTGTGTGTATGCTAGTGCTCCCTTGAGCAGCAGTAGCCCCTTATCGAGGACTGAATGCAACAAGCTGTCCCCTGCCGCCAAGACCTTCCATAGCGTACTGCAGGATCAAAGTGCAAAGCTCAGGAAAGAAATACTTGGGTTGCAAACCAGTTCTCTCTCTAATTAAAATGCCTGAAGCCTACACGTGTTAAAACCCAATTTTCCACCAAATGACCTTTCTTTCCAGTAACGTTCAATGATGAACACATCTATGAATATATGACTCAGAACTTGTCTGCACAAGGGCACTCAGATACCCGTGCTTCTGCCCAAGGATCTCCGCCAAGCACCACATGGTTCAGTCAGCACATTTGCTTCTAACAGCCCCCTCGAGGTGTCCCACAATAGCTTGCTCTCTATGAATAAGGGTGGTCAGAAGTAACCCATCCTGATTCTGCTTTTTCTGCTGCAGAAAAGTTTTTCTGATAACCAGGTGGTCTTGGTCGTACAAACCACGGGTCACCAACTGAGAAGCCGCAGAGACAAAGCTAGGTATGGAGGGCAATTACTAGATGTGGTGAAAGTCTTACTAGGATAGGAGCCAAATTTATCAGCATATGAGAAACCACAGCTGGATCACTGGTTTTTTGAATAAATGAGAATGTAGCCCTTTGTGTAAATTTTTTAGGAGCTCAAGTCCAACATTAAAAAAAACCAAAACCAACAACCCTACATCCTTAAAGCTACTTCACTGAGTATTGTCAGGCCCTGCGTGCACAAACAGGCGCCACAATCTCTTTCCCCTTTGCCCCCCACCCAGGGCTTTGGCTGCTGCTCTTCAAGGTCGGCTTTGATACGGTGGCGTTGTGTAACTTTGGGTCAGGCTGCTTTGAAAAGCATTGTGGGAGAAAGAGCTCCAAGACGTGTTATCTGGGGCCTCTGCGCCTTGGCTCAGGAGCTGCATTTGAGCTCAGGCCCTTGCTGTCAGTCCTTGCCTGAGCTGCATTATAGATATGGCTGTGCCTGGCTATATCCTTTACTGATCCCATGATTGCCTTGCTGATTGGACTTCCCAGCTTGGCCTCGGACCTGTTTCATCCCTACGGATGTTTCTGTGTCATTTCATTACTGTTGTCTTAATATGAGAGGTCACTCAACAAGCAGTGGGATTACTGAATCCTGGTCTATTATGGATTCGCATACACTACAATTCCTCCCCCTTGCATCCTCCCTTCGGAAAACACCAGAGCTGCCCTCACTGTGTCCACAAGACCTGTGTCTTTTGTATTAAAAGCCTGAGTTCCCAACCCACGTTACCTCCCCACCTCCACCATGCCTCTGAATCTCTGACTACGCAAACCCATGTCCGATGTGACTGCCCTACCAGCGCGCTGACCAGTCACCTGCGCTGACAGGGTAGCAGCAGATTAACCCGAGCAGGTAACTCCTGCAGGCAGACGTCAGCCCTTCCTTCACTGGGGGCACCCATTTGCCCAAAGCTTACAGGAACTTCGTACCTTTGTCATCCTTTACTCCTCTGCCAAATTTGCATTACGTTGGCCGATAGATAGAAAAGCTATTGAAGGGAAAGAATGATACAAACAGTAAGAGACCAGATAAAAAACATTACTGGAGTGCTACTAATCTGTCAGATTTTAAACAACATTTTATGTTGTCTAGCCACATTGAAAGAAGGAGAAGTTTCAGAAGTTTATTCCGTTGGTATTCGCTAATTATACAGCCAGGAAATAAGGAGCCAAGTAACTAAGAAACAAATTGACAAACTGACGTAGAACTGAATAATTCCCATGAAAGGCTCCTTCGGGACTTGCAGAGCACTGCTTAGACCTCACGGGGGTGATTAAGTAGGCTTGGCAGGATGTTGGTCCTCCAGCTCCTGTTGTGCATCTTACACTGGAAGGACTAACACAAAGCACAGGATTACGGGTGGACACGCCAAAATGCCTCTGCGTTGCCACAGGTTGCACAGGGAAAAACTCTTCGTATTTATCCATCAGATAAGCTGTAATAATAGAGCCCTTTCCCCCCTCAAGCAGCACTGAGATGTAATGTAAAGTGTGATCCCCTCATCTAACAGGGTTTTGTATTCTCCCAAACAGATGCTTTGCAAATTGCAGATCCTTGGTAGCACAAAACTAATCTATTAACATTTTTCATTTTTCATTTTTCATTTTTCATTTTTCCTGTTTCCATTGGATGGTTTGTCTTGAATCCTAGCACATTGGTGTTTCTACTCTAAGTACCTGTAACGGAACAGCATTCACCTTCTGCTTTGAAAACCTCCCTCAGCTTTCCTGCGTTGCACCTGGCCATTCATACTTTTAGGAAATGTGAAGTGAAAGTTTCCCCACACTTTCCTTTCAGTTTAGCAGTCTCTAATCTTTCTTTCAAAGCTTTATTGTAGCATTCCGTTCTTCATTAGCCTGAGGATACAGTGCTCATTGCTGTCTCTGTACAAAGACTCCTCTTTTCCTCAGGAAAAATATTGAAGTTGCAAAAATACGAATTGTCATCTGTTTGTGGACATTAGTTTTCAGAGCTTCTTTCTCTGCTGAAAAGAGTAAATGGAAAGTCATGACCAAAGCAGGTGGACCTGTGATAGAGGCTACTTCTGGCCATTTACTGAAGAAATCATTTAATAAGATGCCATAGCATTCGTCAATGGCAAATGAGCAACGAGGTCTATAGTGTCAATCGCCAGCTTTTCCTACACTCGCTCAAATAAAAAGATAGGGTGGCATTGGCCTGTACCAACTCACGCTTGTTTTGTCAGGTGAGAGAAACTTTGAGAGTAGCTTGAGCATCCATACTGATGGAGAACTTGGAATCACTGTTATGATGACCAACTGACATGCATCATGAGCAAAGTGTATTGACTTTGCCTCTAATTCCTCCAGAATAATACATTGATGAGTTATTCCTCTGTCTTGCAGAGAAAGTTCAGTCCAGTTCAAAGTATAGCAGAGATGAATGAGATTTGTTATGATTATTAGTCTCTTTTGCTGTCAGGACGCCATGTAATTTCTGCTCAACAAGACAGACTAAACAAGTAGCTTTGTATTATTCTTCTGAAACTGCAGCAAAGACATATCTGATTTGTTCAACTGCTTCCATAGTAGAAGACAGTACTTCGGAGTATTCAGAGTATTCGGGGAAGACAACGACGAGCAAAACAAGCAGTCAAACATCACATTGCCATCTCCTGATTTGTTCTCTGTGTCACATACAAAGAAAATAATATTACTTTGCACTTCTCCGAGTCTTTTCAGTGTTGACTGTACAATAACGGGCAAAGGAACACGATCCGTTTGAAGATAAATTTATGGCCAAAAGACAGGGTGCCCCTTTACCTATTACTCCTGTGCAAGCCAGTATTTCTTCTCCAAGGGTGGAATACTTTTCCCTTGGCTTCTGTAACTGTTCTTGAAGAGCCCATAACAGTCTTCTCAGGGTTGACCTCATGTATTTGGGTAAATGCAGCTACAAAACACTATCCCGAGGCACTTCTACATCATTCCGCAAAGATAAAGTAGCACAACATTATAAACTCTGGTTACTCGTAACTATGGTTTTCACCAATTCAAAATGAAGCTGTGCTACATTTGTTCAGGACACACTTCAGATTTCATGCTTTAAACAGTTTTACAGATGAAACATAGTTCGGAATGAAGTTTTCGTACCACAATGTAAGAATTAAGGAAGATTAAAATACTCGTAATGGTCTTAGTGGCGGGGCTTGCATAATCATAGCAGCTTGCTCTGCGCCTGGTTTCAGCTCCAATGGAGAAAGTATATTCCCCTGAAAAAACAATTCTATCTATCTGAAGTGGTATTTGAAAAAGTGAAATTTCGGTTCTCCTAAATTGATATATTGTAGTATGTCCTGTAAAAGTTCTTCTCCTTGTTTCATGACGCATCAGCTAACACTGAATTCCAGGCTGCTTATTGAAAACACTGATCATTAGTTCCTTTAAAAGCATTAGACTCAGCTTCAAACATATGGTATATGTTTTAGACACAAAAATGATCCAATGAGGATTATGTGACGGCTGTGAGGGCTCTGTTAATTTGCAAAACACAGAGGCTAAATCAAGATGTAAAAAGCATCTTTGCACCCTGAACACTTGCATTAATCCCGTGCGTAGACGTGGTTGGCTTGCAATTATTACAGCTTTATTTAGCTTCCCTAGATCTACCCAAAGACAATATTTTCTTTCTTCCTTGTCTGAAACGGTGGAAATATCCACTCAGGAGATAAGATTTATTTGATAGAAATGTTCGGAGTAGATCTTTAAGCTCTGGCGATGCCTCATTTCTGTAGAAATTGGCAGCTGACTCAGAGTTTATTGCCTGGTTATCACACTAAGTCAAATTCTAACTCTGACTAAAACGCTTTGAACAGCTTAACTACTCTCTGAACTACCTCGTGTAATTGATTAAACTTGAATCAATGTTATGGGAGTGTTTTACAATGTGGAAGCATTTTTGCTCGTTCAATGCAGCCAATACAAAGTTACCCCCTGTAGGAGCATACACGTCAGGGAATCCAGCAGTATGAGTCAAAAGTCACATTTGCATGCAAGCAGCCAAGCACAGGATTTGTTTCCTCAGGTGGTTTGTGAGATACAGGCTTGACTGAGTAAGCGACAACCTTCTAAAGCACTGATTCGAACAGTATGGAGACTCCAGTGCACGTATCCAACACCAAATCTATAACCTTCCCGCCGCCTTCTGAATGCCGCACAAATATTAACAGCGTAGCTCGCTCCCAGCACGCTGTACTCGGGATTTCTATCTACATCGAAACGCTAGTCCGGGGACTAGTAATTTCATACTCCCGCTGTTCACGTGGAGCTCTATGGCAGTCTGTATTGACATGGCCAAGCAGCTTGCAGGCTGTGAGCAGCCCTTCTGCGGGCCACTCAGTGCAGGCTGCTGGGCTTCTACAGCCTGGCTGCCCTGGGCAAGCTTTCCTTTTGCATTGGGAGTTTGCTGACCTCTGGCTGTTTTCAGCGACCGTAGCCAAGGTCTTTTTTTTTTATCTCAGGCTATCTGAAGGGCACCCTCTTCTGTCCAGCACCCACACTGCACCACCACACTGATTTTTCCAAATGATGTTTCCTGATTCTGCAAATGAAAATTGCAGTACTGCTAGTTTTTGGTGAGATTAGTAATACCATGATCCATCCCCTCCGTGATGGGATATAAGACTGTTCTACATATGTTAATGAAGACAACAGCTGTAAAGGAAAAATTAGAATATTACATGGAAAAGCACGACAATTTACTATGGATAAGATTGATGGAAAGAATAGAACTATTTTTCCAGTGGAAATGCAGGCAGCTGAGTTATAAGGACTACAATGAATGTTATTCACGGCATAATTCTCTGAAGAGCTGTCCTTGCCGAGTAAATGCAAGAAGTTTACTGCTTTTTCTGGGCGGACTGTCTCAAACTCCGAGCTTTCATTAGAGCAGTCCAGGACTAGGAATTGCTGCCATCGTCTGCTCCAGAAGGAGGTTGTTTTGCTTGTTTTTGTCAAAGTTTAAAGGACTCAGTGTCTGTCCCAGTTCACATCCGTCCCCGCAGGTATGTATTTATTTAACTGAAACAAAAAAACCAAAACCTTTAATTTAAACTACTTCATTTTCAGGTGATTTTCAAGTGGCTATCCTAAGGAAACAAGGCTTCTGCAGCTACCCTGTATCTCTGCTGACCCCTGGTAATGATGGAAACAACTGGCCCGTTTCAGACAAGTCTGACAGATGGACAGAGATCTCAAACATAGTAAGCTCCTACAAATTTCCTGATAATTGGCAGCTGAATAGAAGAGCCTAATAGAAAGGGCACCTTAATTAGTGCCCCCACTCAGCTTGAGTCCACAGTCTGTTTAGATCGCGACCAGCCGTGCCCCGTGCCATCCCGTGTCCTCGGCAGCTGCAGGGGAAGAGGAGAGGGAATGGAGGGGAGGTCGGAGGAGATATGGAGGAGGAGGAAGCTGGAGATTATGTGGAATAAAAATCACCAGGAAAGGAGATGTCATTAGGTCAACTAACACATCAACTTATTTTCTCTCTCCCTTGTGGCTCATAGCGTTTTAGAGCCATGTTATTTGGATTGACTTTGGCAGCAGGTAACTAGAAGATCAAAATGCTGTCTATCCATCTGTTGTGTCAATTACTGTAATTTCTTCCCCTATGTGTTGTTTATATCATGTTTAGATGTTATTTTGAGATTTTTTTTTGTCAATAAACGTGGCAATAACTACCAGGGCATACAGATCTTCGCTACCATGAAAGGGGAAAATAAAGCTAAAATTATGTGTGTGGTAATGTTTAGTGAATTAAGAGATGTCTCTTTGAAACGTAGGTTTTTTATTAATTGCTTGAGTGCTGTATAACAACTGCTTGGAGAAAAAATATCTGGTCAATGGTTTATCAACTTTAGTATTGCTCAGCTTTTAGGACAGAATAAATGTAGAGAACATTACTTAAATATTTTTCATTGTTCAGATCATGTCAGGTTCCCATTTTTTCCATGGAAAACAAGAGCTGACCTTCACCTTCATGTCAAATATAATGCACCATGGCGGCCGTGGTCATAGCAAAAGTCTTTATAGATCGAAGATTTCATAACATACCTGGAGGTAATAACAGATACGCTGCCTGTATCAATAAGAGATGCACTGACATACAAATGCATAACCCAAGCACTGACTGAATTTCTACCATACTTCCTTGCTACATCCTGTACAATTTTAGACCAGAAGAATATTTACTTGGATGAGGTATAAAACCGGGTATCTCCCTTTTGATCCTGCAATTTTTCATTTTATTACAACCACCTAATTATGCAGTTAGAGTCAGATTTCTCAGGAGGACAAAGAAAAGATCCCTGTGTTTTCACAGTTATAGGAATGAAAAAAATTTCAATTAAATCTATTTTCTTTTGCATAATTTGTCTTCAATCAGAATTGTAATTCTCCCCTTATGCTTATAAAGGAAATTTCTAAAATGCGGAAACATTATTTTTAAGTATTAAAGAAGACAGGAATTGGTAAAAATGTGTGCTGTAGCTAAAGACCTAGCAAAGATAAGTCTCCTTGCTGTCACAGCTTAGGCACACCAGCATCCCCCCCCCAACCCTGGTAAATACAGTTGAGGGGCTAGAAAGAACTTGTGATGCTGCACTAAACTGCATGCACGAGCGATGCCTGCGCGATGCTGGAGGAGGAGAAGATGGATGTTCCTTCCCTTGTGAATTTGCTCCTGCATACACAGGGTACTGAACTAACATATGTATGCACATACGTCAGGTGTACATATGCAAAGAGGTATAGAAACCCCCGCGCTGCTCTCCAGTGAAGTACCCAGGTGGGATTGCTGGGGAACTTCAGGCTGATGGAGCCCAGCAGGCTTCTGCAGAGCACTGCTAGCAGTAGAGGCAGAAGAGAATTCATAGCAGTGGCCAGCCCTTGCTTGCCAGGCGCAGTTTAATTAGAGTTCATCTTGGATATCACCACGATGAAGAGGTCCTGCTGGTGCCTGTTAAACAGCACAGGGTAGCACCATGGTACAAAAGCGGAGCTTGCGCTGGTTGAAGTCCTGCAGTAACAAAAGTTCAAAAAATTGAAGTTGAAGCATTAACAACAAAAAAACTCACTTGCAATTTAAGGCCTTCTGAGTAAGGTTTGGATTCTGTTCTGATTCAAAAAATAGAGATTCAAGCTGCTTTTTTGGTTCAGGTCCAGGGTTCTGGTTCTGCTTTCTGGCAGTAACAACATGGGCTGGTCATCAACCCAGAGACAGACCAGGCTATAGACTGGGAAAATGTGGATGCCCTTAATGAACAGAATAATAAAACGAAATGAAATGCATAGTTTAAATGCTCTGTCATGCTGCTGGGGAGCAACAAGAAGAGTCTTGATGATGAGCTGGGGGCTGGAAATACCAGAAGAAAAGAAACATGTAAGTCACAGAAAACTGTCAGCAAACTGTCAGCCACTCAAACTGTGAGGCAAAATGTGCGTAGCTGTGAAAAAGGCAAGTATCACGGAGAATGTAAAAGGGAGGTGTTTCCAGCAAAGGTACCTGAATACTACTATTTTTAAAATTGCTGAGTTTTCATCTCAAATGTTGTATACACTCTGTGTACTCTTCAGGAGAGATGACTTCACACTGGACCACAGCCACTTGGATGACAAAGAGAGCACAGAGCCCCTCTCTGACCCGCGACTGAAAGAGTGCAGTGTACTTACTCTGCAAAAATGCAGGTTGCCAGGGAAAATGACCAC
The DNA here is from genome assembly GCF_047370975.1 of Nipponia nippon. Taxonomy (NCBI): domain Eukaryota; kingdom Metazoa; phylum Chordata; class Aves; order Pelecaniformes; family Threskiornithidae; genus Nipponia; species Nipponia nippon. The sequence goes on from NW_028262290.1 coordinate 128,173,476, forward strand.
ACAGAAATCAGATGGTAAATGACACTTTGGAGAAAGAGATATAACCTCGAGGACAGTTTTTTTTTTATAAGAACTGTAAAATGGTATAAACGGATCATTAATATATTTAACCTAGGAAATAGAAAAATATTTTTAATCTACAGAGAGTTTTGAGGCTCCAGGACAGCTTTTCAATGGGAGTAATGCTAACAAAAAACCCAAGTAATTTCAAGATGAAGATTAATAAATTTGTAACTGAAAGGATAATATATGTGGTGACCTACATTAGGGAGAGAGTAGCAAAATAGTCCCGGGAAGTCCTTGCCAGGACTACGTTCATATCAACGGCCTCAGAGAAACAGGAGCTCTGACTGGTACAACTGTACTGTAAAAAGTTCTGAAACATAACTTTGGAAATCCAGATACCACCATTATTAATTATTTTACTGCTGCTAATTTTAGTAGAAATCTTTTTGGCAAGTCAGGTTTATGTCACAGCGATGCATTTTCTTCTTAACTGGAAGACTGAGTTGTCTCTGAGCTATCAAAGTTTCTATTTTCTTAACACTCGTCTTGCATTTTTTTAATTTTCATTTACTTACTTTCTGGACATGCCACCTTCAGTTAAAATTTTTCCCATTGAAGGGCAGGGCTTCTGTGAGCTCTTATTTTATCTTTTTAGATTTTTTCTGACTTCAGAAATTTTCAGATAAATTCTTCTTATATTTTCAGACTTATCACTGTCAGTGTGGCTTAGTGGAGCCACATATTCTCTTCTACATAAAATTATAGACTCTAACTATATTCATGCAGAATTTTAAAGCAGAGATTCAAAGGTATTGTCTTTACTGCCACTGCTCTAATTGCTCCAGGAATAACTTTATAATATCTGTAATCCCAGTAGGCAGTAGTACAGAAAGGAAAGCTACAGCAGCTTTGCTGTTCAAAACCTGTCACGTACTGTAAGCAGTGATGAATCCAGATACAGAATATCAAAAGACACACACAGTGTTCCCCTTCATTAAACAAGAATTTGATTTTAAAACATGTATTGGCTGCTGACTACAAATACACTGTTTTCTAGATCAAAGAGTCTCTGTGCGGTACAAAATCATTGACGGTGGTTGTCATCACAGCACTGGATATGCATATTCTTTCAGGCTACTTTAAACAGGTGCAGCCAAGTCTATAACCAGGCAGCAGAAGCAGACCAGCTTGTAAGAGGAGAATTCTTGGCAAGAAAAAGTAACATATCTCAGCTCCGCGCTGCTGCCACTAGGATACTCGTGGTACCTGTGCATGTGTATACACATGTAAGTAGGTGATTTATGCATCCACTGCACTGCATTGTGCAGCATAAATGTATCTGCAGATTTGGAAGAAGCAAAGGGAGTAGACGGTGATGCTGAAAATGACTCACGGGATTTCAGGAGAGCAGCTGGGATGCTGAGTGTGCACAACAGTTGAAGAGCAGAACAGAGATTATCCACCTCGCACCCTCCCTGCAGGAGGGCTGGGGCTGAGGAAGGCAACCCAAGTAGGAAAAGCAGGCAGATTTTAAGGTGAGACGAAACCGCTGAGGTCTCACTGTTACTCTGCTGTTATCGGCTGTCTTCGAAACAAGGCTAGAAATGGCCCATGTAAAGGATGACAACCACTCTGCTGATATGAGCTGGCTTGGCAGCTTGAGTTGGCAGGAGTTTCCACAGTTAACATAGCAGTTAATGCTTTGCTGATGACCTCTGTAGATGTCAGTGATGACATTTCTTTTTATTCGACATGCATTGATAAAGCCACAGGCAATGGCACATTAAAAAAAAAAAAAGTAAAATGTCTTTAGTACCAAAAAATAAAGCATTTTTACAAGTTTAGAAATGCCAGGATTAGGATTGCCTGTGATGCCTTAATTTCCACTTGTTGTGCATATTTATATTAATATAGTCTCTAATTAAATGATCATATAACTCCCACAATGCTTCGTGCACAGGCTAAGTGTGGCGATTGAGCCTGTTTTCTGTAGCATCCTTTCTCACTTGCTGCAGAGATGGAAAACTGCGTGGTTAATTAGTCTGAAGGCTATGAGAAGAGAAGGGAATAAGTCCCATGATGTAAAATCACAGGCTGCCGCCCTGACGAGAGTTGTTTCAAAAGCTGTTCCCGGTTGTCTTTTCACTGTTAATCTGCGCACCAGCCATCCTCACGCCAGCCATGCTGCACGTGGCTGGGGACCCTGCCTCATTTAGGAATACTGGCTGTTCTTTGACATTTGGCATCTGGAAGGTTTCAAGTTGCAAACCTGGAGTGACACAGCTTAGGCTTCTGAAAGGTGAAAGATGTGTTCATAATTAGGTAACAAACGGACACTCAAAGGCAAGCTGACTGACAGACTGACGTACCCTCCGCGATAACTTAGAGGGCTGTATCTCAAACCCTTAGGAGGAAAGGCAATATCAAATGCTTCCTCACAAATAAGCACCACCCATTTTTCTCCTGACTGCAGCACGACCCTTGCGAAGAAACAGTGTGCCTGTGCAATTGAAAACTAAATCATATGGCTAAAGGCAATTGCTCTATTAGAACGTGAGCAATGCTTTGTGTAATTTTTTGTGCTTAACTTTGCAATATTAGTAATATTCTTCCAACAATACTTCCAAGTATGTTTTATAAGCTTAGATGAAAGGTACTAAAGAATCACAGAATAATGTTATAACATCAGTCTGAATTAGAGGAACAAAATTGAATTTCTTTCAGGACATATCCATTAGGATCAGAAACTGATGATAGAGTTTAAGGTTATGTAGTTACACCAAGAATATACAAATCAGATTTTCTCGAACAAAGCAAAGATCAGTCTTTGACTGCCGAAGCAGAAGAGAGCAACAAGTCAGTTGGGATATAGTGAATGACTGTCTATTTACGGTATGAGTAACATTAGGAATTTCCAGGACTTACTATAGGAGATTAATAACAATTATTTACATTTTCAAGTGGGCTGCAGTTTGGCTATATTGTCTGATATTATTGCATACTTTAAGCCAGATGCCTATAGATTTATTCTCATACTGTATTTTAAATTTGTTATACTTTGTCAGTCATAGCTGGAACTCTGAACCAATGCTGAGATTTTGATCTCTTTTTGGAAAGGACCACACTTTTACTCTGTATTTGTACTATAAAAGACTGGTGCTTTCCTGATACTACAACAATATAAGTAAACTAACAGATACCACCAGAAAAAGAGAAATACAGTAAATCACTTTTAATCTAAATCGCTTACTAAAGCTTAATGAACAAATATCAGTGGGATTTTCTAAGGATAACAGAAATTGGGAGTGGAAATTAAGAAAAATTAGCAAATATTGGGACCAGTCATTTTCAGTGGAATTATATTGATATAAATGAGATGGTAATCAGGCCAATGGATAATAGTTTATCCTTGGTTTACTAACAGTAGTTCTTATAGCATTACAAATATAAATGATATCCACATTTTACAAGTGGAGAGAGAAAGAGCAAGCAATTTGCCCTGGCAATCAAACAAATACTACAATCAGAAGTACAGAAGCTCAGCTGCTGCAAATAATATGCAAAATATAAACATGAATATACATATATATATTTTGGTCTATTTAGGAGTATATTATCTATATTCACTCAGAACATCATAAGCATTTTTAATCTCAGCTTGAGCCTTTGCAGTAAATCCTTACTGTAATAAGAATTAAACTTCCATTTTAATGTATGTCAAATAAATTGCTTGAGAGAGGCCTCACCCTTATGGGTTGAATAACATTGTATTAACAACAGTTCCGGTGGTAATTATACATACACTATGCTTAAAACTCTGTTTTGTGAAGCCTCTTTTTTTTTTTTGCTTTGCAACCAATTTTTAAGTAAACCACGTGTGAGTTGGTGCCACAGAGAAGGGAAGCAGTTTGGTTTAGAATACATGAGCCAATGAAGGAATGTGTATCATTCATCATTCTTCCCAATCAATCAATCAATCAATCAAGTGAATTACTAACACCCACATATTTAAGGAAGTCAAAACACAAGTGTCAATATGAACAGGCAGAAAAGGCATTGAAAGGGCTGAAAGAACCAAGGAGCAAGAGAAAATTAACACAGCTGCAGAAAGCTAAGAGGAGTTGGGCGGATCAAGACTAAAGAAATAAAACTGGGAATCAAGTGATATTTGAATAAGCCATTTAGGAAAATAAGTGAGAGTCATAGTGAGAAAGATCATAGGAATATTAAAAAGAAAACAAGAAAAATGACAAAATTAAAATCTGGTTTTTTCTTATGTATTTTCTAACTGTGCCCAAGAGGCAAAACATAATCTTGTGTTAAGATAGAATGTATTTTGGATTTAGCTCATTGTCAACGTGATTTATGAGACGAAAACCAGATACTAAGGGTGAATAAATAGTAAGTAAGGTCCTATGGCATTGGAGGCAGAAAGGGAAGTGGGGAGCCGCACGAGATAATATCACGGTGATGGATGAATGCAGATGTGTTCTGTTTTATTTTAGTATGCACTCAATTCTATGATAAATATGAATTTCAAAATGCAGCAAATTGCATACATAAAGGATAAGCAAAGAAACATTGCCGTAAGACAATTTTACATTTATCTGAAGAAGTGAACTGCAAATTCAACATTAAAATTCTGTATATTTCACTAATGTATCTCCATCAGCTATGGAAAAAGAAACATTTATCATGCTAGATATTAAAATGCATACGTTAGTGTTCTTCTTACATCACATATAAACTAGCTTCACTCTGTTGCTTCCTCACTTTATGAGCCCAGTTAACAGACAAATCCTTCAGATCATGGACCTGCCTAGCTGCGGGCAGTTATTTAGTAAATGGCAAATGAACAAATAGCCACATATCCCAAATATATAAACATTTTAAACCCCTCATTGTTTCTAGATGGAGCGATGTAATTATAATGTGATTAACTCTACATACACAGAAGATAGATAGGTCTGCACAGCAGCCAAGGAACAGGACTGTGATGCTTACTGGTAGTTTAGGGTTTCAAAATCCATAGCAGCAAAGTTGCAGCAGCACAGGTTTCACCCTCATGGAGCAGAGGACATTTACGCAGGCCAGTTATCACACTGCCCACCTGTATTGCAATAGGCAACTAATCTGGGTTACGGGTGCTGACATCTGCTGCAATCACATCTTTCTATGATCTCTAGATACGTCTTCAAAAAAACCCAAATGGTCTCTAAGGGAGGTGCCTGAGAAGACCGAGAAGGACTCGTGAGTGGCATGAGCAAGAATGATAAAAGGCTAATTTGTAGTTCATGTTCTAAATGCTCCGCTTGTTCCAGCTTCTTAAGTTATTCAGCAGACTTAACAGAACTTTTACATTTGCAGTTTGCTTTTCAGGTGTGTAAATTCTGCTTGGAACAAAGTTTGTAACGTTAAAGCTTTACTAAGTAATCCCTTAAGGATAACTTTAAAAAGAAGCATCTGTAAGGAAACAGAATGGAGACATTTAGTCTGAGCTAAAAATACATACTCACTGGGTAGCCTGGTGTACAATGTTAACTTCAGGTGGTGGAAGAGAGAAAATAAAATCTCAAGGACAACTATATGGACTGGGACTTCTGTTCAGAAAAACATGTGGTAAAACAGTTTTAAGCCTTGGAGAATTGTCTACCTTTGAATTTCTAAGTAGGAAACCTTACAAGGATATACAAAGGTCTGCAATAGTAGGTAGATGAAGTAAATTAGACACCTCCCTAACAAAAACCTCATCTTGCTTAAATTGTTCAAAAATAATAACACTTTTTAAAAAATCACTGAGAATCCTATGGTACCTGTTAAATGATCCATGACAAGAGGGCAGGTAGTCTTACAGAATGAATAGTCTGTCTTGTAGTCAACACTGTACATGACAAAGAAATCTATAACCAATCTTATTCCATGTTACACAAACTACAAAGGTAGACGTATACTCTTATTTTTAGGAAACGTAATATCAAAATAAATAAGAACCTTCTTTAAAGGAGTGTGGCAAAGTAAACAGAGAGAAATATCTAAATATTTAATCTTTTCAAAGATAGTACAGCATGAAGACTTATTATGAAAAGGACACAATTAGTTCTTTTATTTAAAATCAAATATAAACCAAAGGTATTGTATTAGGGAAGGGAGAGTACAAAATTCAGAGTAAAGCTCAGAAGAAAAAGACAAGTGATTAAATTGGATGTTAGATGTAAAAGAAGCAAGGACAGTAAATGGCTATCTAGGAGATTAAAACGTTCCCAGACATTTCTCAACAAAATTACTGATGCGATAAATATTCTTACAAGGTAATAATTCCACTCAGGGTTCTTTGTTCACAGAAGTACAAAAAATAACTTGTTTTTCTTTTAACCATATGCTTTTTGCTAATATTTTACATTGTCTGGCTCTGTAGTGCCCTATTCTTTCAACTAGTATTTAGATGAAGGTTACTTCTATTTCCAAGGTATTTATAGAATCACAGAACCCCAGAATGGTTGAGGTTGGAAGTCACCTCTGGAGGCCATCTAGTCCATCCCCCCTGCTCAAGCAGGGCCACCTAGAACCAGTTGCCCAGGACCATGTCCAGATTGCTTTTGAATATCTCCAACGGTGGACACTCCACCACCTACCTGAGCAACCTGTGCCAGTGCTCGGTCACCCTCACAGTAAAAAAATGTTTTCTGATGTTCAGATGGAGCCTCCCGTGTTTCAGTTTGTGACCATTGCCATTGGTCCTGTCACTGGGCACCACTGAAAAGAGCCTGGCTCCATCCTCTTTGCACCCTCCCTTCAGATATTTATACACTTTGATGAGATCTCCCGAGCCTTCTCTTCTCCAGGCTGAACAGTCCCAGCTCTCTCAGCCTTTCCTCATCGGAGAGGTGCCACAGTCCCTTCATCGCCTTAGTGGCCCTTTATTGGAGTCTCTCCAGTACGTCCGTGTCCCTCTTGTACTGGGGGACCCAGCACTGGACACAGTGCTCCAGGTGTGGCCTCACCAGTGCTGAGAAGATGGCAAGAATCGCCTCCCTCGACCTGTTGGCAATACTCCTCCTAATGCAGCCCAGGATACTGCTGGCCGCCTTTGCCACAAGGGCACATCGCTGGCTCACGTTCGACTTGGTGTACACTAGGACTCCCAGGTCCTTTTCTGTCAAGCTGCTTTCCAGCCCGGCAGCCCTAGCATATATTGGGGGTGCCTGGCGTTGTTCCTCCCCAAGTGCAGGACTTACTTTGCAGTTCCCCTTGCTGAACTTCATGAGGCTCCTGTCAGCCCATTTCTCCAGCCATACAAATATCCAAATTATAATTCCTGGAACTGTGATAGTTGTAACCTACCAAAGGCTATTGAACCGCTAAGTGCATACCTAATCTTAATGATGATTTTACTTCACTTTTTAATGGATTTGAAAGAATAAAGAATGGTTATAGAAAATGTAACAAATGACATCACTGTAGAAAAATGTTTAGCATAATTCTTATTCAAATCCATACAAGCAAGAATTAATCCTCAAAAAGTAGCTATGGATCATTGTTTCCCCCGAGATTAAATTCAGGGCATAGAGAACATGGCCAGGGCAAAAAGGCAAGCATACTGAAGGTATAAATATAGAATCTGCTAAATTTCAACCCTGCATTTATTCATCTAGACCCAATTATTCCTTCACGCTGATAACCATAATAACTTTTATGCACAACTAATGTTTACTATCAACTTCAGAATAAAAATGCAGTACAAAATAAAACTAAGAAGTAAATGTTACATTTTGATAAACATTTCAGGCCAAATCCTGGTCTCAGTGAAGTCAGTGTTAAAACTCACACAGATTTCGACTAAATCAGGATTTCATGTTTCAAACAGTTGCAATGGACAAACTGGCTCTTACAATCATGCAATCTTGGTGAAAACAGGAAAGTTACAAAAGGACAATATGCAAAGTACATTTGGCAAACAGAAGATAAAACTTTCAAAGATTATTACACAGAAATGTAGGGCTAGAGGCAGCCTTGGGAAACCATCCAGACTGAACCTCTCATTTCTGTTGATCTCTTCCGTACCTCCTATAGCTTCTCTACATCTTTTTAGAGTGTGGTGCAAAAACCAGACACAGTGTTGCAGCTGAGGTCTCACTCGTGCTGAGCATACCAGAATAATTTGCTTCATTATCTCATTCATGACCTTCCTGCAAACATGTCCCCAAAACTACATGATTTCACTCTTTTGTGATACTACTGTATCACTGGCTTATATTTATCTTACTATCCAGAATAAGCTCTGGATTCCTTCTGCTGTATAACTGACAGATGGTCATTCCTCGTTTTGTTTCTGTGTATCTGATTTCTGCTTCGTAAGTGTTGATTTTCCAGATCTATTAAGTGAATTTATCCTCCCGATTGTGGACCGTGATTCCAATTTGTTAAGATAGTTCTGCCCTTCACAGTACTTGCCCTCTCTTCCAGCTTGCTCTTACTCATAAATTTTGTAAGCCCATTCTCCTTTCCACTATCCAAGCGCTTAATTATAATATTAAATAGAAATGACCTTAGGATAGACTCTGCTGGAACCTAACTTAAATTCCCTCGCAGTTTGAAGCAAAACACTGGGAACTCATCTTTGAGAGTAATTTTTCACTCTGCCTCTAGACTCCGTTCTATTGTTTGCTTGCAATATGGAATGATGTCAAATCCATTTCTAACAGCAAGGTATATCATATCTCCCACAACCCCTTTGGTCATGAAGCCAATTATTTCCTTACAGTGTAGCTGCTGATGCCTCTTTTATTCTCATCTCTTAATAAGAGAATATCCTGTAGGTTCACAGGCTGAGAATAGGAAGGCAGTGCTGTGTCTCTGACTCTTCTTCACCTATCACTAAGGCCTTCAGCACCGCTCTTCTCCTCCAGACAGTAGTAAAGCATGCCCAGAGAGCAAGGAGGAGAAACCCTGCTATATAACCCTACCAGTTCTGCCTCCTCCTCATTCCCCATTGCCCAGATCTGCAGCACCTTGTGTCTAGAGAAGACAGAAGTCATTGCAGGTGCAAAAGGTGGGATAGGGGAAGTTGCAAAAACTGCCTACAATGGTTGGGAACTGGTGGTCTAGAGTACATTTGATCATATTCTCCAAGTCTGAACATCTCTCACTCTGAATATCCTTTAACCTGTTCTGCCTCTCTTCGGGCTAAATTTTAAAAAGCAGGTGGAAAAGAAAGCAACTAGATAATTTTAAAATTTGTTTTAAAAATGAAGACTTTCATATCAAAATGACATAGTTTAGTCCTAAAATGCAATAGAATTTGTTTATGAATAAATTAATAATGCATTGCAGGAAGATGTTAACAGTTTAGTATTAATCTCAATAGCAAGAGAAATCAAATGAGTCAGTGATACCTATCACCTATTTTTCTCCCTTTCAGATGAACACAAAGCAAGGAACAAGGAGCAGAGATGAGGAAAAGCAACAACCTACAGTATCAAGGTTTGAACAGTCACTTGTTTTTCAACATATTAAAAGTCCTGTTTTAACTCTCCTTCTCCTTTTCTTCCTTGCTGCTAAATTATATGGTTGATTTTGAGCATATACAAAAGTTTGCTATTTAAAGGCATTCCAGAAAAAAAAAAAGTTTCATTTTTCAGGACTGGAGCAGGTAAGAAGCTGTGAGGTGTGATAAAGTGGCAGAGGTAAAAGAGGGAGATCTACATAATAACTGCTTATATCAATGCTGAGATCAGCTAGTGCTCTCAAATCTATGACTGTTAAAAATAATTTGGGCCCATTGATGTGAGCAATACTTTTTAAACAAAGATTTTGATGTCTGAATCACTACATTAGTGACGTGCAAACAACACAATAGTAGAATTTTCTAAAAAACCCAAAGCGACACACTATACAACTATAAAATACATCTTTTAGGTGAATGGAATGTCTACTTTTAAAACCACCCTTAGCCTCTTGAAAAATAATAAAGAAGAACAGAGAGAAGTCTATAATCTTTTCCTTCAGGAATTTCTTAGGCAGTCTTTTACTCAGGGCCAGGTGAAAAGCATTCTACGTACTCCTACCTCCTATGAAAAAAGTATTTTGTGTACTTCCTAGGCTCCAAAGGATTTCTCAAAGATAGGAGACAAAGCACATGCGTCTCACCCATATTTTCCTTCTGGTGTACATAAGGAAATACTCAAATATTCAAAACTCTGAAATCCATTGATGCTGTTCTATGTATTGGTATGAGCATGTTATCTAGGTTAAAATCCCTTGTGAATTCACTTCAGTGAAATGAGTTGAAGTTTACCCTTACATATATGCATATATATGGTACGAGCTTGTGTGAAATTTTCTTTTTTAAAGCAAACATTTAAATATAACAGATGTTCATTTTGTTTGCCTTTATAGTGCTGGGTGAAAACAGTAAAGTTGTTCCAATATATGGTCATAATATTGTCTCTTTTTTTTGGCAGCCATCAGATTGCTTTAACTTCGTTCAAACTCAAATGAGCACTGCTATAGTAGCAGTGAAGGTTTGATCTCATATTCTATCTAATGTGATGTAAATGTAGGTTTCTAGGACAGAAGTTGTCCTGTCTGGTGTTACCATTCTCTCCTTCCACCCTTGCTCTTAGCCTCAGGAAAGGATCTCCCACCATTCTGTCAGATTTAGTAATCAGGAGCGCAAGAAATGCCCTTCTGGGTGCAGCCAATGGTTCATGTTAGCCCCAAACTCTGTCGCTGACACCTGCAATAGCAGATGCTACAGAGGGAGAATAATCTCTGCTCAGGATAAATTTTGACACAAATTTTAACAACAGAGGACAGGATCCAGGATGATGCCAGATACACATTGCTTTTGAAAATGATCAATTTTATGATACTTCTTAGAAAAGAAAACTATTTTAATATTCTCTCAAAACTGACATATTCTATCAACTCTTAACAGGGCCAAGGAAAAGATATCTCTTCTGTTTGCTCCGCTGCCTTACATTACCTTTTTGCTTTTTGGTAACATGTCCCTATTTCTGTGTCATTTCCTGTTGAAAATACTTGGACACACATTAACTATTATAACTCCATTCAACTTCTCTAATTTGAAAGATGCAATTCCAGATGTGGCCCAGTGTTTACCTCCTGGGCACAATCTCTTTGTTTCCAGTACCTTGGCAGGCATCCTGTTAGTTTTCATAACTTGATCTTTTTTATTCATTGCATTCACTAATACATCGCGCTCTGTGCTTCTCTCAGTAGCATCAATATAGGATATATGTGTAGATTTAACATTCATGAACTTGGCTTGCTGTTAAGACTTAGAAATTGAGATACATAGTCACTTAAAAGAATTGCTGTATAGCATAATAATTATTTTGCAGAGATGGTATTTCCAGGCCAAGGTCTTTCTTTAAAACTAATGCATTCAAAAGTCTACTATAATAACGGAAAAAACAAGAAATAAAATTAATGATTACAGCATCTCACTGGCATGGTAAACGTCACATGTTTACTCTTCAGCACTCTTCCTCTAAGTATTTTTTTGTCTGTGTTACTTTTTTTTTAATATGCTGCTACCTAAGATTGCATATACCTAGTCCTCAAGCCAACTTGAAAATTTCAAGAACGGTTACAGTTTATGACACTATTGTGAAATCATGAAGCATCATTTATGTTTTTATTACTATTTTTTATACTTCCCTTGTATTCTTGACAGCCATACAGTTGCATTCACGACCTCAGTGACAACCTCCCTGCCCCACCACAAAACTGAATCACAGAGTAGACTTTGGAATAACTCCTTTACGTTTTTCATCCCCCATCATAACATAATCAAAGATTATTTGCAACTTCAGGCACAGTCAGCCACACAGACTGCCAGTTTTCATTCATGTGACTGCAGATTTGCTAAAGATTGTGGTTTTTAGAGCATTTGCTGCCAGCACTTAAACCATAGGGCTGCTCAGAAACATTCTGTATCAGTGGAGTTTGAGTGGGTGGACTGCCTTCAAGTACTTTGTTATGAGCAAACAACACTAAATTTTGGCATCATTGGCACAGTCACAGTGATAAAAAATTAATTGTTCAGTTCCTGCAAGATCTTTCAACAATCAAAACAGATGGATGGTTTATTACATTTAGTTCTCTATCTATTGATTGCTCCATTTCTTAGATACTTGTCAAACTCTGGAAGCCCACAGATAGCTCAGCCATTATGATTTGTCAACTGTTGTGCATCATGGTAGTAAATTATTTGTTGGAGCTTTCAGAGATATAAGGGACAACTGCAACTGCATCTTTCGCAAGTGGTCTTGCAACATGATGATTACAAAGCTTATAAGTCATGAAGTCATTAAGCCATTAAGTCATTCATTTTGTGGATAGTAGCAGCATTTGCAAATATACATATACTTTTACACTGGGAAATGTGATGCTGATCTCTGTGAATGAAGGTTGAGACGGTTCTTCTTAAGAAGGCTGAGAGAAGTCCAGGAAATATGCTTTGATGTTGCCCACCTGACATTCTGAATAACTGAAATGTCATAGCTGTTTCTTCTGAAGATAAATGATAAGGCATCTCCGACTTGGACTATTAGAACAGTCTGAGAAAGACTTCATAGAATCTGTGCACATAACGTTATATTTTAATCTCTTGGGGAGATGAGGGGAAGTGAAATATAGCAAAATAAAATGAAATCTTGGAATGATTTGTCAGTATGTTCAGGATTACAAATTTGTGTCTGCTCTATACATTTTCACAGGCCTCAGGTTTGCAAAGATACCACCTTAACTATTGTAGCATTGAAAATATGCTACTTCATAGTTGGAAAATGTCTGAAACTGCTGCACTTAAGGAATGTTTTAATATTTTCTATTATGACACTTTGACACTTACTTCATGTACTGGTTAGCTCTTGATTTGCAAGGCACTTTGTAAATATTCTTCTATGGTGACTTTTACAAATCAGGTATGCCAAATGTTACAGTGAGGCTGTGGGAAGAGGAACCAGACTGACTATTACAAGCATTGGGGTTAGTGAGGTAAACTATTAAATTCTTACTATTGTGGTAAGTTCTTAACTGGGCCCCTAACAGTCCCTAGTTTTACTGTGCAGGAATCATTTTCAGAAAGATTGTTGACTCACATCCACTTAACGTAATCATGTCAAGTTGCACCTGACAAAAGCAACCCAACTGTAGCTGTAAGCATGCAAATCGATTATTTGCAATTAAGACAAATGTAATTCAAAAATAAATATTTACCAATTGTGGTGTCTCCTGCAAGGTTCATAGGTTGAGCATTCTCAGTACTAGAAAGTCAGTTGAAGACAAGACTGTAAGGCTGAGTGCTTATTTCAGGTCCATGATTTATTAATCCTTTGGAATTCAGATAGCCTCTTTTTCCTGAGAAAAGCCCTTGCCTTTCAACAAGTTCTCATACCAAAAGCCTTACTGGTCTCCAAGTCATCAGCTAGCAGAAGTCATGGCTTATGACAAAGATGTGGGCAGCTCCTCAATAAGCACGGAGTCACGATTAGATGGTTCTTTTTCTTTTAAAAGCATTTCATACCCTTACTACTGACCAGTCATAAGGTCCTGGCTGAGATCACAGCATAATATCTTAGTTCAGAACTCCCTTGATGATCTCTAGCAAAAGCCTGAAAATACTATTATTGAAATATTCACCACCGGAACTTTTTGAATCTTTTCCTAATTCCTGAGTGGATAAGGTCATTGCAATGTAAAGCCATTGGCATCGACATGAATAAAACTCTCCTGTGTAGGCAAGGTCCCACATAAAACTATCCAGGGACTTCTAGTCATTTGAATTTTATGAGACAGAACACGGAAGGTAAATTAGCTAAAGCACACTTTGGTTCCAAATGAAAATACAACTTAACACTGTAACAGTTGAAAGAACATAAAAATTGAGTAAGTTGCACAACGGATTAAAAGTCTTCATCTCTCCCATGAGATGTACACATGAGCTAGAAAAATATAAATGCTTCAATGATTATACTGCATAGTACTCTACCCACCCCTTCATGTTCAAGTAATAGGTTAAAAAACTAAAGGAACACCAAAAGGTGGATTTTTTATTAAACATTCTTTTGTTTTGATTCCTGTTGTATCACATGGTAGAAAACATGCATGTACCAATCCTCTTCTCAGCTACACTATTACTGGCCAACATAATGTACTTTCAATGAAGTCAGTGAAATTGTAATCATTTAAGTCTTGAATTACTGACAGAAGGAGTAACTCGAGTATCCAGTTGTATAACTTCTAACTCAGGTAACTCTCCCATTAAATTAAGTGAAAAAATAACCTGGCTAAAGCGTAGAAAATCAGACCCATAATCATGACGCCAGAGAAAAGCTGAAAGTTCAGCTTTTGTGCTATCACGTAATCTTACGTGAAGGATAAAGGCTTTAATATCTCCATCGGAGATGTCTTTGGACAGCACAGGGCTCTTGTGTGGGTGCTGCAACAATACTGCCATTTTTTCTTCCCTGAGGATGTTAAATAAATAAAGGGCAAGATCAGACTACACTGGTCTGCCCATTCCTTGGCACAGCTAAGAATGGGCACCAAGGCTGCTTTTGTTCCCCTTCCCGACTTCTGCTCAAGCACAGAAATAAAACAGCAAAAATTTTGGCTGGAAGACTATAAAACACAGCGCTTGTGTAGTTTTTCTGTAGTTTTTTGAGCAGTCTGCTCTGCAAGTTGTAGCTGTAGCTGTAGACAGAGTTGTTCATACTTTCACTCGCACACACTCTCACTCCTGTGTTCTTAGCAGACGCTACATCAAAAGTAAACAAGCCCTGAGCTTGTCTTCCATATGCAAAGTGGAGCTACCTTAAAATTACACCTTGACCATCAATTTTCTTCTCCTTGAATAGTTTCAGAAAATAGGATTCTTCTGCTTCTGATTTGAGTAGCACTCATTTGTCACTGATTTGATTTACAGAAGAGTTTATTTCACATAGTTATTGAAGTAGCTTATATACAGCAGTGAATGGATTTAAGTCAGCTGGAAATGTGTGGACAGACAGATTCAACACTTTTGGAAAAGCTAAAAAAACCCCTACAATTAAACAAGTAAACTATGCCTGAAAACACCAAGATAAAACCATTGCCACTTAATTTTTTTTTTCCTCCTTAATTATGGATAATAAAAAGCAATCATGGCATCTGTGCAACAGAGGATTGTTGCAGTCCAACTCAGATTCTATATGTAATGTTCCAGTTTCACAGAACCCACCAGGGAAAATACCCTGCAAAGCTGAATATACACTTGAGACAAAAATCCATTTCCTCTTATTTGAGTAAGGATGTGATTACTCAGTAACCATAGTATCAGTATAAGAACTATTAGTATCTCATATAGATTTTTAACAAGCCTCAATTTAAAGTAAAAAACACAAATGCTGGTTAAAGTCAACATTAAATTTAGTGATTAGCACCATTTTTCTGGTGTTTTAATAGGTGTTGATTTAGATAAACTATTTATGTTGCTGACTCGAATATTTCAGTTTCAAATAAACTGGAATAATACAGATTTAGTTGCAACTGGAAGGCTCATACGGCATTTGTTTTTTTCCCACATTTTTTAATTAATTTGCTAAGAGCTAGCCTGTATTAGAAGAATCTTGGCTGTCACACGAAGTTGGCATAGCTGCACTCCTTGTGACGATGCAGGACACTACTACTTTCTTTCTGGACACAACCAGACCACACACGTCAACAACACTGACAAACTATCAGTCAGAGTTATTCTTTGTGTTGGCATAACTGTATATTTAGGGGCTACCAAAACATTGTGCCAGTAAGCCTTAGTAGTATAGAACTGGCACGGTAGTTAAGACGAACTCAAGTTCTGCCAAAGACACAAAATTCACTTGTCTCATATGAACCAGCAAAGCAGAGACTAGACTCCCTGACGGTTTTCAACTTGTTAGCCACGTAGACTGGAGTTCTGAAAAATAATTCTTCCTCTAGTTAGATCACGCAGGTTAAAAACACACTTTTAATTTAATGAAGATGAACAAATTTACTCAGCTTTTAGGGCTTAAATATGAACTATTCTAGACAGGAAATTAATTCAAAGTGGAATAACCATTCTATCTGCAGTTCATCAGTATTAGAGTATCTCAATGAAATCGAAGTGCTTCTAGCATTGACACACTACGTTTGTACCACTGCAGTAAAAGTGTCATTCCTGGAAGGAATGTAATAATAAGAACACAGCTTTGTCTAAATGAGGGACACAGATGTTATGACAGAAACCTCGAGTGTAGACACCTTTTATAAAAACGAGGTACTTCAGCTTAATCGTTTTAAAAACAATGGTAAAACACATCTAGTAGTTTAAAGTCAGCTCAGTACGTCTAAACAGTAACAAGTGGGAATAAAAATTCATTTTGTTTAAGTAAATCGTAAATAGTGAGAAGTCCCTGACTACTGTAAGTGAAATTCTGGTAGTTCTACTTTAATTAAGGCTGAAGAAACTTAATTTTTCTATGGACTACTTAGCATGGGTTATAAACACACACTCCATAGTGGGTATAAACACTTGCAGTTTATGAAGCAATGTAGTAGCACGACAATCCTGTTATTGAAACAGGTCATTCACTAATTTCTTATGTGATAAAAAATATTTTTAGAAACAAACTTACAAAAAACCTTAAAAATTAAGCACCTATCTCAATTCAAAAGTGACAGGCCATTTATGGATGAGATAAAAAAAAAAAGACAAACATAGAAGCCCTCCAGTTCTCTAAACAAACAAATTAAATAACATAGTTAAAATGTATTCCCATACCTTCTATTCACCTTATGCAAATATATTCCAGGACTTGTACAGTCTCTGTACTGCAGTGTTTACTGGAGGGAGGAATGGTTAACTTTGCACAACCACTCTGGAAGAATTAAGTCTCACTAACTCAGAATGGCTTTGCTTACGTCAGACTCTGCAATATTATTTTGACATTAGTGTTCAATGCAACAGGGTATGGGTTGTCTTTCAATTCAAAACCGAGTTTTGAACTCAAACTCGTATCTTTGCTACCCAAACCTTTTGAGTGTCATTAAAAACAGGCAAATCAACCATCCCCACACATTTTCCAAATACTGGATGCCGTATGGCTACTTTTTAACATGACAACTATAGAGGTTAAATACATGCATTTTTATGCTTTCTTCATGCCTTCAAATAATTTGCTTATTTGTTTTTCCCTAAGAACTCAACCAGCAGTGTTTAATATCATGGGAGACAGGACATTTTTCGTGAAGTGGCCCAAGTTACCAGGAGCAACATTTTGAATTAGATATTCATTAAAGCTCAACCATCAATTAGGCATGTGATTAAGACTGGCTTTTCACAAGGGTTGCCATACAAAATGTCCAGTCTTTAGAAGAGAACTGTGCTTTTGTCAATAATCTAGCTCCTAGCACTACAGAGTTCAAAATCAAGATGATAATTTTTGTCTTCAGTTGAAAACTGACCCACAGTTCATGGGGAAGGGATGCTTGTTGGTCTTCATGCTGCAGTAGGGTCTGTGGCCTCCTGTGTGCCATGTTTACTAGGTACAGTCCACATAAACAGAATTTTTAAAAAAGCAGACATTGCCACCAAAAAAAAAATTATTGTAAATACTGTCACTAGAAGGGCTTTAGCAGCTTCATTATGGACATTTGAAGAATTCTAAGTGGAACTGCAAGGTAAGAGCAAGAAAAATTAAAATGTATAAGACTATCTTATTTACCCATTACAATAATGATTTGCTATTCAAAGCTGCATCAGTTCTCCCTGAATGAACAACATACTCCAAGACTTCTTCGTTTTCTCATTTTCTTGGGTTTTTTTCAGTTTTTCCCCCTCTTAAAAACTGATGCAGAATGTTTCTTAGAATCATAGAATTATAGAATCATTAAGGTTGGTAAAGACCCTTAAGATCATCGAGTCCAACCATTAACCTATCACTGCCAAGTCCATCACTAAACCATGTCCTTGAGCACCACATCTACACATCTTTTAAATACCTCCAGGGATGGAGAATCAACCACTTCCCTGGGCAGCCTGTTCCAGTGCCTGACTGCCCTTTCAGTGAAGAAGTTTTTCCTAATATCCAACCTAAACTTCCCCTGGCGCAGCTTGAGGCCGTTTCCTCTTGTCCTATCGCTTGCTACTTGGGAGAAGAGACCGACCCCCACCTCGCTAAAGCCTCCTTTCAGGTAGTTGTAGAGAGCAATAAGGGCTCCCCTCAGCCTCCTCTTCTCCAGGCTAAACAACCCCAGCTCCCTCAGCCGCTCCTCGTAAGACTTGTGCTCTAGACCCTTCACCAGCTTTGTTGCCCTCCTCTGGACACGCTCCAGCACCTCAATGTCCTTCTTGTAGTGAGGGGCCCAAAACTGAACACAGTACTTGAGGTGCGGCCTTACCAGTTCTGAGTACAGGGGGATGATCACTTCCCTGGTCCTGCTGGCCACACTATTCCTGATACAGGCCAGGATGCTATTGGCCTTCTTGGCCACCTGAGCACACTGCTGGCTCATATTCAGCTGGCTGTCAACCAACACCCCCAGGTCCTTTTCTGCCAGGCAACTCTCTAGCCACTCCTCCCTCAGCCTGTAGCGTTGCATGGGGTTGTTGTGACCGAAGTGCAGGACCGGCACTGAGCCTTGTTGAATCTCATGCAGTTGGCCCCGGCCCATCGGTCCAGCCTGTCCAGGTCCCTCTGTAGGGCCTTCCTACCCTCCAGCAGATCAACACTCCTGCCCAACTTGGTGTCATCTGCAAACTTACTGAGGGTGCACTTAATGCCCTCATCCAGATCATCAGTGAAGATATTGAACAGGACTGGCCCCAACACTGAGCCCTGGGGAACACCACTCGTGACCGGCCGCCAACTGGATTTGACTCCATTCACCACCACTCTCTGGGCTCGGCCGTCCAGCCAGTTTTTAACCCAGCGCAGAGTGCACCCATCCAAGCCGTGTGCAGCCACCTTCTCCAGGAGAATGCTGTGGGAGACTGTGTCAAATGCCTTACTAAAGTCCAAGTAGACAACATCCACAGCCTTCCCCTCATCCACTAAGCGGGTCACCTTGTCATAGAAGGAGACCAGGTTAGTGAAGCAGGATCTCCCTTTCATAAACCCATGCTGGCTGAGCCTGATCCCCCCGTTGTCCCACACGTGCCGCATAATGGCACTCAAGATGATCTGCTCCATGACCTTCCCTGGCACCGAGGTCACGCTGGCAGGCCTGTAGTTCTCCAGATCCTGCTTCTGACCCTTCTTGTAGATGGGTGTCACATTTGCTAACTTCCAGTCATCTGGGACCTCCCCGGTTGACCAGGACTGCTGATAAATGATGGAGAGTGGCTTGGCCAGTTCCTCTGCCAGCTCCCTCAGTATCCTCGGGTGGATCCCATCTGGGCCCATGGACTTGTGAGCATCCAGGTGGAGGAGCAGGTCGGTGACTGCCACCTCTTCGACAACTGGGGCTTCATTCTGCATCCTATCTCTATCTCCCAGCTCAGGGGGCCTGAAAACCCCGAGGATGACCAGTCTGACTATTAAAGACTGAGGCAAAGAAGGCATTAAGTACCTCATCCTTCTCCTCATCCTTCATAGCAATGTATCCCTGTAGTAAAGATAAGGGCTGGCGACCGGAAGATCACGTGCTGTACGGAAAGAGTTAAGGGTCGACCCTCCCTTGTCTCCGCCCCTTATAACATGACACACCTACTGCTGGGGGTATAAAGCCCGGGTCGGCTGGAGATCTAGGGGGATAACCTTGATGTGTAGTGTTTGCTACACAGTGGTGACCCCGACGTGATCAGGCAACAGCGATGGAGCTCGCGGAACTCATAAAGGTACTAAAGTCGGTAACGACAACGGTGCTCAAGCGGGGGTTTGCGGCAAGGCGGCGCCGACCTGCTGCACGTGGTGTGCTGATGGGGCAGGAATCTCCTGGGAACGAAAAGCCAACAAGTTTAGTTTCGGAGGGGACCCAGGCTGGCTGGGAAGGAGTGGCCTGTGGGACACAGACGGAACCGTTGTTACTGGGGGCTGAGCCAACGGAGGAAGGGGAGGTGCAGGGAGACTATGGCGCAGCGGGAACAAAGGAGTCGGGAAAGGTGTTCCCGATACAAGTGGGGAGTTTAGAGCGGCCGCCCACGGAACCTTCGGCACCTCCTGCACCGGTGGATCTACCACTTCCTCAATACCCCTGGGGCGAGTTGCAACAATGTGTGGAAAGGGAGCTGACTGATAGGTTGCTGGATTGGGTCCCGGGGGCTGATGTGGGATCCCAGCAGTATCGTGAACTACGTGAAGGAAGATGGCGGGAAGGAGAAAAAGAAGGCAAAACACCTGAGGACGCCCCATTGTATCCCAGTGATCGACGAGTGCTGGACACACAGAGAGCGGAGCGCAGGACATCGAGGGGGTGGTAGGGCTCCCCCGGCACTGTCAGTGATACCTGAGCCACCAGAGGGAACCCCTATCCCTAGGGCAATGGGAAATCAAACTGGTATTCCCTCACAGTGGAGGGAGCCTGTACACGATTACCCCATGAGCTCTGATAGCAGTGAGGGCGAAGGGGGTGACGAGGGATCCTCGATTGTTGCTCATCCGCCCCCGCTTCCGAGACGGACTAACGAGGTTTCAAGGGAACTCGAGGCATTGATCAGCCGATTGAGAGGGGTGGTGGCAAATGCGGAAAGTCTTATGCCAGGGGGAATGCCGAAAGAGAGGGCAAACGGGACAGATTGGCAGATGATTGCAAAAAATTGTGTCTTGGAAGGAGTGCGATTCCAGGCCCCTCCGATTCAAGCATTTCCTATCCGAGCAGCCCCAGGTGGAGGATATGAGTGGCAACCGTTAGATGCAAAGTTGGTGAAAGAATTGGTCACAACGGTGAAAAGTCATGGATTAAATTCCCCAGAGACCCAAGTCCTATTAGACTGTGTTTTTGCAACGCCGCTTGCACCTTTTGATATCATTCAGTTGATGCGGGCCGTATTGACCCCCTCGATGATGGTATTGTTTAGGGAGGAGTGGAGGAATTGGTGCACCCAAGTTGTTATCGAGGCGCAACAGGCCAACCATCCCATGGCAGGAGTGACTTTAGAGCAGCTGATGGGTGAAGGGCAGTTCGCAACTCCTCGGGCACAGGCTCAGCGAATGCGGGGGCGCGATTTTGCTGCATCTTCGAAAGCTGCCCAGGAAGCAATACGCATCATCGCAGCTCTTGATAAAAGGGAGCCTCCATGGGTCCAAATACGGCAATCGTTAAGTGAGCCCTTCACAAAGTTTTTAGACCGGCTGCAAGCGGCGCTCCAGGTTGCTCGACTTCCTGAGCAGGCTAAGGAGGCAATATTGCTTGACTGTGCACGTACGCAAGCAAACCCACAAACTGCAGTGTTGCTAAGACAGTTACCCATAGGGACCACGCTTTCACAGATGATTCGTTATGTGCTGGAACAGGAGCAGGCGCAAAGTATGCAACCGGTAGTGGCCGCAGTCCATGCGGCCTGCCGCGGCGCACGACTTATGTGCCATAAGTGTGGGGGGCAAGGACACATGGCGCGACAATGCCCTTCAAAAATAAACACCCCCGGAACAGGGGAAGGAGAGAGAGACCTACGATGCTGGCGCTGTGGGCGACTAGGCCACAGAGCTCGACAGTGCAAATCGGGGAGTCAGCAAAGGAGACCAGGCTGGGGAAACGAGAAGAGGGGATGGCTGAGGGCCGTGCCATCCCCACCTGCCCCAGTGATCAGCTCAACAGGCCCGACGACAGCAGCGCAATGTATGGCACAGGGAGTCTCTCCTTCCCCGGGACCAGCACAGTCGCCTGCGGTCCCAATGATGCAATATCCAACTCAGCTGCCTTGGGGAGATGGGAGCGCGCAATAGAGGAGGCTGGGGATAGAGCCTCGCCGTATGTGGCACTCACCCTAAACATGACCACACGACCAGAAGTAGATATTATAGTTACCCCATGGCTCCCAGAGTTGGGGGGAACACCACGCCTCGTGTTAAGAGCCCTTTTAGATACAGGAGCGGATGTTACAGTAATCCCATCACATCTATGGCCAGATGATTGGCCACTCGAACCGAGAGGTTCGCTGCAAGGCGTGGGAGGCATGCAGACCTCGCATCAAAGCAGGAACCCAATGCAAATTATGTTGAAGGATCCGGAATCTGGACAAGCTAGGGTAGCATGGTGTAACCCTGTCATTGCTGAGTTACCCATTGTCATCTTGGGACGATGTTGCTTGCAGAAGATGAATATAGTGCTGCGTACAAATTTATCATAATGGCCACTGCCTGTGTCCGCCCATTAAAACTCACCTGGTTGACAGATAAACCAGTGTGGGTAGAGCAGTGGCCATTGACAGAGGAAAAGAGGGCGGCTGTTCGACAATTGGTACAACGAGAACTTGACGCAGGACACATCGAACCCTCTACAAGTCCCTGGAACACCCCCATTTTCGTGATAAAGAAAATCGGGAGCGTGGCGACTGCTACATGATCTACGCGCAGTTAATGCATGTATACAAGACATGGGTCCGCTACAAGCGGGCCTCCCTTCTCCGGCCATGATTCCACCTGACTATCAAATAGTGGTTATAGATATTAGAGATTGCTTTTTTAGTGTTCCCTTGCATGAAGAAGATAGAGTACGCTTTGCCTTTACTGTTCCTGAGCCTAACAATCAACACCCGTGCGCCAGATATCAATGGAAGGTGTTACCCCAGGGCATGAAAAACTCACCAGTCTTGTGTCAAATTGCTGTAGCTGCTGCGATACGCCCTATTCGAGAAAATTTCCCTACGGTCATCATTTTCCATTACATGGATGACGTGTTACTGGCGTCCAACCAAGAGGAGTTACTGGAAAAGGCACGCGTGCAGCTGATAGTCAGTTTGGAGCGACATGGGTTACACATTGAGCCTCGGAAAACACAGGTAGGGCGTGCAGTAAAGTATTTAGGTGCTCAACTGAGGCCACGAAGCGTGACAGCACAATCATTTGAAATTCGGACTACAGTGACAACACTCCATGAGGCACAAAAATTAATTGGACAACTATTGTGGCTTAGAAACTTTATTCCAATATCTGAGGCAGAAATGACTACCTTATATCAACTCCTGAAAGGAGGAGATTCCCCCCTAGCTCCAAGGACTCTTTCAAGAAACCATCAGGAGATTCTTAGGACAATTATGGAGCGAGCCCAGCATTGGGGTCTCGCTCGATTTACACCTGAACAACCAGTCACTGCCCTGATTTACATGACCGATACCGCTGGCCATGGTTTACTAATTCAAAATAATGGTGAAAAAGGCTGGCCTTTTGCTTGGTTGTATCAAGGCAAACCAAAGACGGCTTTAATTTCTTGGCCAACATTATTATCCCAGCTTATTCTCCGCTGTCGGAGGCAAACTCAACACTTAACAGGGAAGGACCCGGAGGTCATCGCATTGCCCTGTTCTTTGGCACAGTGGGAGTTGGTACTTCCACAAGTGGGGCTCCTGCAAGCGGCGATAGCTGAATTTACGGGTCGTATTGAAGGTCTAAGACCACACCCCTGTGGGGAGATAATCCAGGTACTCCATTTTTTGCCAGCTAGTGCCATAGTTGAACAACCCACCGGAGGCCGCACGGTTTTTACCGACGCGTCATCGATTACTGGGAAAGCTGTCGTTACATGGCAGGAGGATGGTCAGTGGACCCACATTAGTTATCAAGATCAAGGGCAATCCGTGCAGTATCTTGAGGCCAAGGCGGTATGGATGGCTCTCACTCAATGGCCCGAAGAGGCCTTGGATCTAATCACAGACTCTTGCTATGTATATAAGTTACTGAAGAAGTGCCGATGGGCACTTGGGGCAACGTCAGAGATTGCCGGAATGTTGCTCACCGCACTGCAAATGAGAACCGCTCCTGTCTGTCCTATCCATGTTAATAGTCATAGTTCCATACCGAGTTTTCTTTCTGCTGGGAATGAAATAGCGGACAGCTTAGCAAAGAGCGTACTGGCGGTTGAAGAAACTTCTAACCTAAGGCGAGCTTTCCGCCTGCATGAGCTCCTCCACTGTGGAGCTCGCGGTTTAGCTAGGCTCGCTGGCATTACGTTGCAAGATGCTCGCTCTGTGATTGCTGCTTGTCCTGTGTGTTCCAAAGGTCCCCTCTGGGAGGCAGGGGTAAACCCTCGAGGGTTGCAGCCCAACCAAATATGGCAGTCTGATGTTACGATTTATGAACCCTTTAATCCACGTAAGTATCTGCATGTCACAGTTGATACCTGCAGTGGAGTTATTTTAGCGACTATGCATGCTAAACAAAATGCTCTCTCAGTTATTTTACATTGGCAGGACTGTATGGCGCAACTTGGCATCCCACAAAAAATTAAAACAGATAATGGAGCGGCATATGTCAGCAAGAAGACAAAGGACTTTTGCGCGCGCTGGGATATTCAGTTGAGTCATGGCATTCCCTATAACAGTACGGGCCAAAGCATTGTAGAACGCGCGCACCGCACATTAAAAGAGTTACTCGACCGACTTAGGGAGGGGGAAAAGATAAGCCCAGGAACAGGGGTTCCCCCTCCCCTTGACCCTCCCTTATTTCGGGCACAGCGTCTGTTGACGACGGCACTAATTACCTTAAATCATACCATTCGAGGGAACACCTATAAAACCCAGACTGCAACCCAGGCACATTTCCGGCTCGATGAGAACGAAGGGCCTTACCCTTTGGTTCAAGTACGGGACCTGCAAACCCGTGAATGGGGGGCCCTTATTCCCTCCGTTGCTTGGGACGTGGGTATGCGTGTGTGCAAACCGAGAAAGGGACGCTAGAATGGGTACCCAGTCGAAATATTCGACCGTATAGACATTAATCAATCTATTGAGTCTTATCTTGACAGGTTACCATTTCCCTATGCATCCTGATGGTGTGGGGGAGTAATGAGGGAGCCGCGACGAACTACTGGCTGGACTGGGCAAAATCTATGAACGTAACGGATGCGTGTCTGTATAAGTCTTACCATATATCGATTATTTTACACGCAGCTTCCCCAGCAAGATCCAGAACTACTGGAGCTAAGGGAGGGGGAAATGTAGTAAAGATAAGGGCTGGCGACCGGAAGATCACGTGCTGTACGGAAAGAGTTAAGGGTCGACCCTCCCTTGTCTCCGCCCCTTATAACATGACACACCTACTGCTGGGGGTATAAAGCCCGGGTCGGCTGGAGATCTAGTGGGATAACCTTGATGTGTAGTGTTTGCTACATATCCCTTCGTATCCAACGAAGGAGGGAGATTCTCCTTGGCCCTCCTTTTGTTGCTGATATATTTGTAGAATCATTTTTTGTTATCTTTAACGGCGGTGGCCAGTCTAAGTTCTAGCTGGGCCTTCGCCTTTCTCCCTGCATAACCTCACAACATCCTTGTAGTCCTCCTGAGTCACCTGCCCCTTCTTCCAAAGGTGGTAGGCTCTCCTTTTTTTCCTGAGTTCCAGCCAAAGCTCTCTGTTCAGCCAGGCTGGTCTTCTCCCCTGCCTGCTCGACTTGCAGCACATGGGGACGGCCTGCTCCTGCACCTTTGAGATTTCCTCCTTGAATGACGTCCAGCCTTCCTGGACTCCTTTGCCCTTCAGGACTGCCTCCCAAGGGACTCTGTCAACCAGACTCCTAAACAATCCAAAGTCTGCCCTTCTAAAGTTCAGGGTAGCGGTTTTGCTGATCCCCTTCCTTACTTCTCCAAGAATTAAAAACTCTATCATTTCATGGTCGCTGAGCCCAAGACAGCCTCCGACCACCACATCACCCACCAGGCCTTCTCTGTTCATAAACAGCCAGTCCAGCGGGCCACCTCCCCTTATTTAGTGTCTTGCATTTTTTAACATTCTCCGCAGCTGCTGGAGGCAGTATTGTTTGAATCTTTCACAATATGGATATCAAAACATGAAATCATATTGCCAAGTATCATGATATTCAAACGTTTTAACAAGGACTAGGCATAAGGGTCTCTCTTTCTCATTGTTTGCTCATCAGTGTGATCCTGTCAGGAGTCAGGACCTGCCTGGCATCATCCTAGGATGGAGGCTGCAGTATGCTGATGTTGGGACCCTGCTGATGTTAGGACCCCACTGATGTCTTCCTTGACATGATTTTTTTTTTTTTAAAAGCACCACTTCATTTACCTACTTTCCTGCTGGGACCACAGCTCTTTCAAATTCATTTGTCTGACATAGATGTTCTGTCTACTGTACGAAGGGAAAGCCCTATCAGTTGAGAAGTGAGGGACAGCATAGCCTAACTTTTGTCCCTCCGTCTCCTCTCTGGCAGAGCGAAGAGGCCAACAGCTACCCATCCTAATCTGCGGGAGACAGAGGTGGGAGGAAGATGGCAAAGACTGAGCCACAACTGCCCAAACAGGCTGTGCAGATTAGGGCATCCCTTTACAATCAGTGTCACATCATAAAACTACAACAGTACCAATACATTTAGTCATCGCTGTTTATCACAGTTCACCTTCACATTGCTTACAATCTATGGCACTGTCAATGAAGGAAGATTGAGGTAATTTCATAGCTTTCCACTTCAAGTTTTTTCAGACAAATGCATATTACTTTTTTTTTTTTGTAAATAGAAATAAAGAATACATTAGGTAACAAGCCAACTTTCTATTGCTTCCCTGCGTAAGGACTATAAGTTAGAATACCTAATATGGAATATGTAACTTTTCCATACTCGTGCTCCATTTGTAGTCCCACTTCACAACACTACAATGAAAGGGGCAAATGTCACGTGAAATGTCCAAATCGACCTGTACTGCCTAAGAACTAACAAGCTGACATACCAAGAGCACTGCAAGAGAACACATTTCAACGCGTGTCATGTAAGCCCACCCGGGACTCTAGTTACTCATGTGCCTACTTGAGCCACACTACAATACCTTCAGCAAAACTTGTTTTTTACTTAAATACCCACTTTGACCTACAGAGAGATTTGGCAAGGGTCTTGGCAGAATTTAGATACAGAATTTGCCAGACACCCACCAAACTCCATATGTATTTCAAACCCTATGTTTTCACAAACGCATTTCTTGAAGACACCTAAAGTTCTGTTCCCACACAGTCACCTGAACCTTGTCAATGTCAGCCTCCTAGGCATGTGCAGCTAAGGACCATCGTAATCCAACTACTCCCATACAAATAATGGAATTGTTATAATTAAGAAAATACAGGTTTATAATGAATGGAAAATGCAGAACAGTACTCATGTTAAATGAACCACTAATTTTCTTTTTTTTTTTTAGGCAAAAGTCCATCAGTAATTGCCTGAGTAGCATCATTTCCACCAGTGTTATTTCAACATTATTGTCAAAGATATGAGCTCATTTTAGTGCTGCACTGCAAGTGTGGCAAGCTATCTAAGGTCAGTGCCTAATGAAATTACTATAGAAATGTTAGCGCTCGCAGTGAATAGCTCATAAAGACTTAGGGCTTAAGACACTCAAGAGCTACTAGTTTTAAAATCACATTCCAAGACTGTTATTATACAATTCTTTATATGTTTTATGCTTTTCTATTTCCTTTTCCTAACTAGGAGCATCCTGACCTACTAAGTCTTTTCTGTCCCTGACTTAACATAATTAGCTGTTAAAGAGCTACCTCTCCAATGCTTTAGAGCAGCCTACATAAGGTCAAAATGTCACATGGGTCAACAATATTTAGTACTGAGCATCTACCAGCTATTCCTTTGCTTTCTGGACATGAACGTTAAATTCAAATGTAACTGTTTATATCTTTATTTTAGGCACCTCTAGAACATTCATCATCATAGTAAGTATAACTAGATGTAGATAGATCTTAATTTCTGCATCAGAAACAGTATTTTAACATACATAAATGACATAATTCACTTTGCAAACCTTATTTTTATTCTTTGAAACTCATTTCATCTCACTAGGGTTTCATATGGGCATTTTCAGATCCCCTTGCTCTACTGCAAAGTGGATAAGCCAGATATTAAGTAGATGCATCAAGATAATGCAGTAAAGTAACAGATGCAGTTTTTTATCACAAGTGGTACATTTATTGTCCTTCAAACTAACAGAACCATGTGAATGCTGAATTTCTCAATTAAAAAAAAAACAACACAACTTTCCAGTCTGATTATTAGCCATTTAGGCCCGCAAAATATAAACTGTATGCACAGCAAAAGCTTGACACCCACCCAGAAATCTATGCCAAAGTATTTTTAGAAAATGTCAGACTTCTAAAATCAATTATTATTGCAGGCCTAATATATTATTTTGAACACTTGGTTTTGGCAGAAAACTTTTCTAATTTTTGCTTGCTAAAAAAAAGCTTGAAAATGCCAATCCAAAGCACTGGAAGATAAGAAAGCAGACAAAGAACCAGAAAATGGTGTCTTTCTCAAGCTTCTAACTTTTAAGCCATATAATGATTACTTGTGACCTGAATTATGATTTTTGAATGCTTTAGATGTCAACATTATAAAAATGTGAGACAGGATCTCTAGTAAGATATCAAGATTTGCTTCCAAGGCCCAGTCATGTGCAAGGATCAGAGGGACAGAACTATCCATATGACAAGAAGTCAGTATCCAGCACTAAATGCCTGCGACATCTATCAGGATACTTACTGCAGACCCTATAGTGTGGCAGAAGTGACCAAGCTAACTGTAAGCAGCTTGGCTATGCATGCAGAAACGCTGGCTGGGGCTGTCAGAGCAACGCCTGCTGTGCGGGACACATGGACTATCAGAGTCCTACCTTCTACAGGCTTACGTACAGCCTTGTAAGACAGCGGGAAACACCTGAGGGCTGTCAATATCGCCAAATCACTGAACTTTTCAAAAATAACTTGAGTTTTATAGGGTTCAGCCTTCTTTCAACAGTCTCCCTCCTACTGCAAGTTGGAGTCCCTGCGTCACCATTTGTGTCTTCCAGGTACAGCAGTAATTACTCAAAGCGCTGCATCAACTTGGTTAGATCATTTCTGTTCTTGCAAATAACTAACTCAGCTGTTTCTACCCAACACTACACTGTGTCACGTAGTCATGCAGAGTGAAACTAAGCTGGATCCAATATTCAAAGAGCATTCAGCAGAAGGGCCAGATCCTGTCTTTAGGACTGTTAGAAGTTTCTATAAAAATAGCCATAGAAGAGTAATTCAAAATTGACAGAAAAGATTCCACTGTGATTAAGTGAATGAAAAGCGGAAATAAAAAGTAAACTTCTCAAAATCTCGCTTCCAAAATGAACCGTTACATATAACTTCCTTTCCTATCTTCCTTTAACCAAGACTGAGAAACCACCTCATTAATAAGAAAGTTGAAGCATGTCAGAATCTCTTCTCAAAGAGATAAACAGAAGGTTTGGGACGATGGACAACAGCATGTGCGGGCAATCGAGGGAAGATTCCAGCAATGTTAACAATAACACAATACACAGTTTATTTTCTCTCAGAGTAGATAATTTTCTCATTACTCTGCTGAAGTGTGAATCTGGAGTAATCTACATTCATAGCAGCAAATACCTGAAACTAAGTTTAAGATCTGTAAATAACGTTTTTCAGCAACTGCCATTAGAAGTCAATTCTGAAAGTCTACAATTCAGGTATGTAAAGAACTGGACTTTTTCCAAAGGCTGATGAGGCAATTATATTGCCCAAATTCACATGCTTCTGCCTATCAGCTCTACAGCATACAATGGTAAGTTAAATGCCAGTTAAAATGTCATTGGTTTTCATTGTTTTCCTCCTTCCAAAGGTAAGGCAGGAATACAGATGACAATTCTACCTGTATCGAGTTCTTCTTTAAATCTCCCTCTCCCCCTGCCTTTTTTTTATTTAATGAGAAGTTTTAACTTAGAACATTTTCTTGAACAAATCATTGTTCAAAAACGTTTCTAAGACATCTCAGGGCTACATGATCTTTTGTAGATAGCCCTGAGTAAAATTCCAACATTCTTACTTGATTTAATGCCAAATCCCTGATTTGGTGGCTTTCCAGCACCTTTTGGGTTAGAATGTGAGTTATTCTTACAGCCCTGGACAGAGTTTCCACAGTATGCTTTTGTAGCTCAACCTTTATTTTATGTGCAGCTCTAATGCTACAAGCAACTATTAACAAAAAAAGTCTCAAACATAGTACATCCTATTTAATTATACGGAACAACTGGTATCAGGCCTGTACACTTGAGTTAGCTTAGCCTGGGACCACCACCCCAGTGTGCAATTCCATTTTCCAATGCCTTGTTATTTCTGAGCACCGTCGCCGTCTGTGGCTATGCTCACCTCCACTTATTTTGTTCTGTATAATTCTTTTCCAGTCTATTGTGGCAACTGTGGGGGGTATCCATGTTTTGAAAAACTGTAGGCACAACAAAGTTATGAACACTGAGAGTCTTACAGAAAGTTTCTAATTTCAAGCAGATACCTCACTTAATTCTGATTAACAAGTCAAGGAACGCCTGTGCAATGGAGGACACAAAAGAAATAGTGTAAACTTTAATTCAGACAATTCAGTTAAGCATAGTTTTCCTGAGCAGGTGACTGATGCTTCCACTAAATAAGGAAATAAACAGTTCATTTTGGAAAGAAGATTTTGAGGGCTTTTCTTCTTTTTTCCCCTGACAAAAAGCATCTCTTCTCTTAAGTCAAGTGCCACACCAACAGGGGACACCAGTCATATGGCTTGATATAAATATCCTTGACATCAGTCCTATTCAGGAAGGAAAGAAAATACTAAAAGCAGAGAATAAAATGGAGAGTTTTTTCTTTAGAGAAACATAATTAATGAAATTGTGGACACATTTTATATACAACAGCACTCAGAAGTATTGGAATCTGCTTTGTTCTCCAACACTCCATCCTCTCTTATTATATACAAGTCATTGTGATAAATCAGAGCTGACTAGTGGTTTTCTAGACACCATCAAAAAAACTGTTTCTAATGAGAAAATGATTTATACATACAAAATGATGACTTCAACTGAATACAGTGAAATGTCTATCAACACACAACTAACACCAAAATCTAGCCAGACGGTGAAAAAATACTAATATTCAAGGAAAATAGAAAAAGATAAAAGATTAATGGAAATTCTCAAAGATCCAGATAAATTACTGCTAGTGAATACTCAAAAGAAACAATTAAAAGACAAAAATATATTTTTAGTCTTAGACATTCTTCTTTATTCTGTAACTGATATAATTTCACCGGTAGAAGTAACGTTCACAGATACAACAGCGGGATTTATTATACTATTATATCAAAATGTATGGACTAGACTGTATTTCAAACTGAAGAGACTTAAATTAGCAGTATAAACCAAAACAGTAGACTATGATGTTATCTTTTTGTCCTAAATCAAACAGCTCAGGAAGGACACCAAACATATCTACAAACATAAACATCCATTAACATACTAACCTATAAATTTACCTCAATAAAGAAATTTCCAATCATTCTGGCAATGAAAGTTGACAGTGTGAAAGTTTACTCCAGAACATTCCATATTACTTAGAGTAATTTTTGGTAATTAAAGCATGTAAGAGGTTTACGCTATTTATTTTTTGAGTAAAATCAAGAACCCTACTCATGCAACATAACATCAGAAAGCATAACATACTGACTAAAAACTTTAAAAGATTCTTGTTCTAATTTTGTTTTCCCACCAATATATAATAAGATTTTTGAAAGGAAAAAAAAAATCATCATTAAGACTTCTGGCAAAAACTCTAAACCAAAGATTTAGTGCCCGATTTGCAAGTAGTTTAGTATCCTATATATACATCTAAATCTAAATATACATTCCAGCAAAGACACTGCAAATGAAACTCATTCAAAAGTTAATTAAGGCTCTTCTACACATGGAACTGTTCCTGATTAATTCCATATGGGGCCATTCTTACAGAAGTGTCTCATTCCATTTTAGTTAAAACAAACTGGTTTGTTCAGGACTGAGAGTTACCCATACATGGAATTAATCAGAATAATTTGTAGACTATTTTAATCACTTGTGACCAAATAGGATTTAAAAAAAAAAAATCAGTAGGCTTTAATTCACAAGAAGTTTTGTGCTGGCTTAGAGGTCTATCTGTAGGGATCTCCTTGTAAGAGCATCTTAAATTAAATATCTGATCGAAAATTATTAATTAGTAATGAGTAATATTTTGAACTTTTTCAATAGGTATAGAAAAAAAATAAAAGGAAATACACCGTAGTGAAAAGACACACAAGTCTTAAGTTTCTGAAGAAGGGCTTTTTGGTTTCAGGCCTTGTAGTTGTCCCTCTCCTCTCGCTTCATAAACAATCTGATCTTATTTGAGAGTCAGGACTGTTTCATAGTCCGCAATAACTGCATGACAAAGATTACATCTGAAGATGGCACACAGGCCTGGAACCTCTCTCTTTTCCTCTGTCACGTGCAATAAAGGAGCTTGTACGTCAGAGCAGCAGCCCCACCTGACTGTTCGCCCTACACGTGCATCACCTTGGCTTTGTCCTGAGCCAAAGGATGGAATGAGGTGCCGCAGCACATTGAAATAGAAGGGGAAAGCAAGAAGATGAAGATGCCCATACAGAAGTTTTCCAGGAAGGGTTTCAGAGAGCTCAGACCACAAGACTAGTATTGCGGATAACACAATAGCATCACCACCTAAATATTTTTGGCATAACATATGTCTAGACTGATAATACATTTGTAAGACTTGTACATAGCCCATTCTCAGTACTTGCCATTCCTCTTCTTTGTTTCGTTTGATTCAAACATTTTTGAATGCTTGAAAAGTAATGATTTTGGCTGCCTGTTCAGATGACCGATCACTAAATTATATTGTGATCCCGTGGAGAAAAAGGAAAAGGAATTTAAAGTGCACTTTGTTTTTATAACGCTAGACACAACGGCTTTGTTGAGAGATACACCACAATGATAACCCTTATGTAGTCAATATCTTATATTTTTCTTATTCATGATTTGAATATATGATTTTCACCTGGTAGACATAAGATTGCAAAGGATTTGGAAAACTGTTCTCTTTCTAAAATCAAGTGCATTTTGCAGGCAGTTAATGACTTCTGGCTTACTGAGTACCAACGCTGCAACAGACAAAAAGTGGCATAATACCAGAAACTATCTGAACATATTTGTTGGCTCCCTTTGGCAAAAGCATGTTTAGGAAGCTACTGTCCTTCCTAAAGAATTCTAGCTGCTTTAGAAAACAGGCTGAGGTATGAAGTTTGCAAAAGATTTTGTAGGGTTTACTTACACAACAAGAATTTTTGGCATAATATGCTTGTTATACAGACTGAATGCAACTTTTTTTTTTTTTTTTGGCAGTATATACATCTCAGCTACAAGTTCTACTGCAAATGCAGTTATACTAAACAAGTAACTTGGATAATACACCTTATTTCTGCTCTAGTGGAACACAGACGATTTCAGCAAATGGGCCGTTCTACCTATTTGTCATGTAGACATGAATTGTGTTTACATCATTAGGCTTTGCTGATATGACCAGTACAAGGGTAGCTTTACCAGCAAACCTGTCAATTGTAGACAGTCATATGCAAATAATCCTCAAGTATTCAGTACTACTCTGTAAAAGGTCTGTAGTTACTGGTCTAATAGCTGTTAAAGAGCTCCCTCAATCTGCTATTAACTCTCAAATAACCAACGAGAAATCAAATACCGTACTGTCGACTGTTTAGCTCTTTGTGTAAGAAAGCAGAACAAGAAGCAAGCCAGAAGTGTAGTGTTTACTGTAAATATTTCATTCTGATACTGAGCTCAGCAGGTGATAAATATCATTCATTGTCCTCTTCCTTCTCACTTCAGTCAGGAAGATGTCAGCCTAATGGCATCCATAAATAAACTCAAGCAGCCTCATACCATACCAAATGCTGCTGTTTGGTGACTAGGGAAAGGTTTCAGGTGACTCATCACCTGACAGGTGGGACATCTTCCTAAGCAAGAGAGAAGCTTTGATCCCTCTTCCGGCAGGGAGGGAGTGTCCTGTGGTAAACTGATGGGGCAGCAGAAAGAGTTCAAACCCATGGTACAAGCCCTTTTACCCTAAGTATGGATCAGCTATTTTGCTTCCAAAAACCAGTGTGGGTTCTCACATGCTGTCTGCAAATGCGGCAGTCAACACTGATGCGAGGAACTCAGTGCTAGGTATTTGTATCAAGTAGTTTCCCTTACATGAGCAAAAATGGCAAAGATCCACTGCTGATTTTCCATCTTCTTCACAGTGTCAGCACATAGGATAGAAACTTTCAGGGAAGGTAGAATGCAGTTTGCTTGAATTTAAGAGAATAATAAATCCACAGGCAGAGTTCAGTGCAATAGTTAGTCAAAACTCTCAGCTGGGAATCAGGATTAAGAAATCTAAGAGATCACAAGATACAGAAGCCTGTGGGCTTTAGGCCATAGATGAAAACAGCCCAAAATCAGAAGGATTTGTCCAAGATTCAAAATACATGTGGACATCTGCAGATTCAACGTGCTAAGTTTTCTTTTTAGGGTTTCTCAATTCTATACACTAGTGTACAAGAGTCTGGATATGCATATAAGATTGCAGGCCACTATTTCAATCATGTCCAATGCCTATGTGATCTTTAATCTGTGGTCAGAACTAATCTTAAACAGCTCAGAGCATTTATAACATATACTGTAAATAGCATTTTGAATTAGGATTTTGTATGAGAGAAGGTTTAAAAGCACCATTACCCCTCTGTCAGTTCTATCCTTTTCAGTAGATAATTGTTAAAATGATCGATAAAAAACCAAATTATTTGGTTTATTTCATCAAACATAAAATGCAGATTCTGTGGAAGTCATTGCTTTTCTGAGGTCTTTCTTGGTTGAAATTTAGGCAATAAAGAATGGGTCCAAATGCTATAAGCAAAGAGGTATCTTTGGGCTCAGAGGCATAAGAGGATAAACCTTTTAGTTCTCAATATTACTGAACTGCAGGGGGATTTTTAGTGTTTCTCCAACAAGAACTATCCACAGTATGTAGTGTACCACGTGAGCACCCATTAGGCTCAGAAGCACACTGAAATCTTTCAGAAGCTGACAGCTGGGCAAAAGATGTGTTAAATCAGGGCCAAGGAAGGCAGTTGAGAGGGTTCTCTGAGCCATGGGTGTATGTTTCCATAAAGGCTGGTGTCCCACTCTAGAGTATATAGAAAAGCATTAAAGGATGCTGCTTTTCCCCCTCCTTCTTTTATGGAGATGGAAGGGTGATGCTCTGCAAGGAAGTGACAAGATGACATTAGTAATGCCATCATACAGTGAAACCTGTGTGACAGGCAATATTTGTTCTATTTGTCTGTTCCAGCTTCTACATTCTGTTCTTTTAGCACAAGAGGCACTAAGGTGAAACTCCCTGAAGGAAGGGACGCAGCTCCTGTCATTGCAAGCAACTCTCACTCCTTACCATGCTCAGGGAAAAAAAGTTTTCAGAGTCTGTAGGGTTAGAGAAAAGGTAGAAGAACCTGCAGCACACCCAAGAAACTAATGAGAAAAGCAGATCTCCAAACTCCCCTTGCAATAAAAAGACCTCCTAGAAACTAGAGGAGATGTGTACAATTTGTTACAATTCAGAGCAGCCCTTGCCTATCCACTCAGTTTCAGTCAGCTCAGTGTCTTCTCACCTCTTAACAAAGTTGATTTATGGAAGTATAGGATGGCAAGAGGAGATTATTTACAAACATTTTTTATTTTTATTTCTATTCTGTTTTATTCAGTGTTTTTTTCTTTCAGGGAAAAAAAAAATAATCCCTTGTCCTGTTTAACTACCAGTTCAAATAAAGCCACTCTTTTGGTGTTTAAGCCTTTTTCACCTTTGGGGAACTCATTTTAAGGAAAAGACCTAGAGATACCCACTTCCAAGCTCCAGCTGACTCAGTGGTCTCATCACACTTAGGCAGCAGGATTCTGGATTTCTGTTTGGAGTGCAGCACGACATCTTGGGCCTGAAATGGCTGGGAAGCTCTGTGCCAACCACGACCTGCTGTAGCTGAGGCCTTGCTTTAGCACATGAGTAAGCAACACAGGGAGGCAAATCAGTTTAAACAAATCTAGGAGCTGCTGCTCTGTGAGAGGTTGAGCAAGCCAAGGCAGCTGGCCACGCACCCATTCTGAAAGCTATTGACCTGAGGAGGAAAGGGAAGAGGGAACACAGTTAAGACTCTGCAGTCTGAAAGCTAAGACAACTGAAAGGTAGCTATGACAAAGGCCATAAAATCATGAATGGCATCAAAATGTGACAAAAGGACAAACGTTCGCTATTAAGTCATGAATGAGATGGCTCTAATTAAATTATCAGGAGAAAAGCTTAAGCAAACAAGTACTTTTTCCAAATAATGCCTATTTGCCTTGCTGCGCTCAGTGACAAACTCTGTTTTGCAGGCCTAAGTATAACTTGAGTTTAAAAAGTGACCAGAGAAATTTACAGGAAAAATCATCAAGTATTATCAAATACAGTAATGAAGGGGCCTCAAGACATGCTTTTGAGGTTGCCAAGCACAAGGAGAAAATATAAGCAAGAAAAATCACTCTACACCTGTCTTGTCTTCACATCCTTTACCTACGCACTCCTGCGGGCTATCATGAACAAAGATACTGAACTGGAGGGACTTCTGATCCGAACCATGTATAGCCATTTTTATATGTTCCTATGTACTTGTATAATTTATTCTTGTAAAATGTTTAGATGAAGAATATTACATGTCCATACAACATACTAAAATCTTTCAGTCATGCTACATGCCACAGTACAAACTAAAGCATGTATCAGCCTTCCCACAGTGGTAAAGTTATTCAGGTTAAAATTTAATGGACTAGTCAGAATTTAAATGCCCAAAGGCTAATCACAATGAATTGGTAGTGCTAAATATAACCTTGACCACTGAACAATCTCATACAATGATTTCAGCACTGTCCCAGCTTAGATTATGGGTAACTCAAGTATGTACAGTTTAGGTGTTAAGTTTTCACTGAATTATTGCCAGTATATGGTATTGAATTAGATTTATTATCAGACTAATTAAAGTGTTCTAAAATAATGCAGTTTCTAGAAACACAAGCTCCCAAA
Organism: Nipponia nippon; assembly: GCF_047370975.1. Lineage (NCBI taxonomy): Eukaryota > Metazoa > Chordata > Aves > Pelecaniformes > Threskiornithidae > Nipponia > Nipponia nippon. The sequence goes on from NW_028262290.1 coordinate 128,210,621, forward strand.
GGAATTCCACTACTAAAAATTAAGCCAGGGGATTAATGTTCAAAATAATATTCGGGTTTTCATCCAAGTCAAGGGAAAAAAGTAATTTTATTGGAATTTTATACATGTAGATATTCACCGTGTCATTTTAAAATAAGTTATTTGTGTTCCATTACTTCTTACAGGGTTAGGGGGGAAAAATATTTAAAAAAAAACAGTCAGCAAATGATCTACTACATTTCGAAAGTTTTTACTATGCCGATAAGAACAAGAATTCTGTTTTGCTTACTGAAGCCAATGGAAACTCTACTAGCAATTTCAATGTGAATTATAACAGCATGTAATTTTTTTTCCTAAATACAGATGTTCATCATAACATTTTGGTATGTCCCCTTAAATAGCTATCCTGATGCAAACAGCAGTAAAGGAAATGTCCAAAACTTAAGTAGATACAGCATGATCCTTTAAAGCTGACTGCTGTGAAAAGCATGTGGCATGCTTTCTTCAGTATGAAATAGGAAACTCAGAAAACATACATTCAAATCCTATTTGGTACCTCAGCATCTTTTTCTTAAGCAAGCTTGCCTAGCTGTCTAAAAACTGGAACCTTCTTCTATTGTTCTTAACCTAATAGCTTGAATATCTCTTTTATGTCCTTCTTTTCATGTTCACATTATTTCCCAAGAGCAGTTAGCTGCTTTAGCTTTACAGAGAGACTTAACATGATTCTCAAGAAAAGCTCCAAAAATGGCAGAAGAGTTCCAAGAAATGCTATTAAAAATCAAATGCTCTATGATACTCTTGCTATCCAGTTTTACTTCTACATCTAGGAAGACTGATCTTTAAAGTATGCACTTCTAACTATTAACTAACTTGTACGATGCAACCACCATGATTTGTAATCAGATCAATAATTTTTCATCAGATTTTTTTGTAGAATCCTCACCTACTGCAGCCTACCAGATCCCAAACCAGAGGCACTCCCTGAATTACTCTGATTTACCAGTAAAGAGAGCACATGGAAAAACACAGGTTTTGTTTCAGTGTGCCAATTGTGGGAAAACGAAATGTGAAACATCAAAGTATTGCTTGCCATGTTCCAAAATGTAAAGAGGTTCAGGAAACCGCTCTTGTGGAAGGTCTGGCCTGTGAGGAATGAGGATATTTAAATCAAAAATCGGTCTGGGGCAACATAAACGTTTGGTGCATCCCGCTGTTAGAAATATTGAGCGGATTATGGCCTCTCGCCCCAAAGAAAGTACGAAAAGAGGGGTACATCGGCAATGTTGGACTGAGGAAGAGGTTGAATTGTTACGTAAGTTGGACAAGCAATTTGAGGGAAGTAAGAATATTAATAAGTTGATTGCTGATTACATTCCATCAAAAACAACTAAACAGATAAGTGATAAGAGGGCTGCATAAGAGCCCTGTTAAGAAAGATAAGAAAGAGCAAGAATTGAAAAGGCAGCTGATGCAAGAAGGGGAACGTCGGGCTGACACTGGATCACAAGTTGAAGGGGGATTGAAATCTCAATATCAGACAACGATTTCAGAATGGATGTCATCTGAAAAACTGCCCATTCTTCGGGGAATCTTTGAGGAAGTAATCGAAGGTAGAGAACATCCATCAACATTAATTGATGAGGCGATTGAAGACTACTATGCATGCTTTTTCTCAAAGTCCGTGGAATTACTCTGATTTACCAGTAACTCTAATTAAAAGCAAAACAAAACAAAACACCCTAAAGACAGAAAGCCAATCCCTGATTCATCTTTGTCGTAACATTGAGACAATCACAGTAACTGCTCATAGTTCCTAGATTATTTAAAATCATAAGATTCCAGAACACGATTTGGCTAAGATACTCAGTTTTTTATTTTAAATGTGTATTACAGTGAAAAGTACTGTACAGTATAGCAGAATATAAAATCTGTTTCTACTGATGCTACTTAGTGCATTTAACAAATAAAGTTATTGAGCAATAACCCTTCCAGTACCCATATTAATAAAATGAAACAAGGCAATAATTTCCTACTCCACTCCCTCCACCTCTTTTGAGATTTGTGTATTGTTAGCAGAAAATAAATTACTCTCTCCTTTGTTTTAAGCAACAGATGTTCTCCAATTTTAGCAGCTCATACTGAATTAAGGAAAAACAGGACACAATCCTGACCCAAACCCAGCCCACAGAAGCTCAGAAGGACAGCCTCACAAAACTAGAATCTATAATGCCGTGGTAAGGGTTGCTTTTTTATAGCAACTACACTACTCTGCCTTTACACTGGAATCACACTAGTTTTGCTAGAAGAGACAATACTCACCATTTCCAAGATAAAAGGCAAATAATTATTTTTATTGGAACAGTATTTGTATTATCACTTCCAGGACAGTTATCTTCTGCTTAATAGCAAACAGGAGATCCTTAAGAATACTTCTAGCTAGGGCCATAAAAGAGCGGTAAAGGAGGTAAAAAACCACCCATCCCACCCCCAGTCTGGCTTCTGCTCTATTTTGGAGTATTAAGACTAGTTTTAGTTTCAAGAGTTATTAAAAGGAGAATTACTGGTTTTGCACTTAAGAAATACTGGTACTAACCTGCCACTCTTAAGGCCAAATATGAAACCATTTCATTGAAGAAGATCCTATGTAATATTTTCACTTCGTTGTTGGACCACATTTTGAAGGTCTCAGCTATTTCAAATAAAAAGTAAAATGATCTGATATGGTATTGTAGAGCATCTCTTCTATTTAAGTAAACAGTTGCGTAAAAGCCCACACACATGCTTACCTTTAGATAATACAGCAATCTCACTAGCTTTAACAAAATCCCTCCCATAGTTAACATAAATACATCTTCCTTGATCAGGGCTTTGTTATTGCTATTACCTAAACCAGCTCTGGTTTTATATATATATATATATAAATATATATATACATACCTGGTCCAGGTATATCTAGTGCAGCAGTCTACTTTTGATTATTAATACCAGCATCTGAAAAAGGTGAACACTTGGTACATTGTTAAAAAAATGATCTATGCATTAGAAGAAGTAAAATCTCACAGGAAAAAAATAGCTTACTTACTATATACACTTCAGTTTATCAGTTTAGCTTTGTACTTCCATTATTCATCCTAAATAAGTATGATTCTTATGCCTTTGCCATTAAAAATACCCACATAAAACACAACAAAAAACTTACTAAGCCAGCCCAGTCAGAGGTTGGGTTCATTTTGGTGAGGCATCCGTTAAGTTTCCCCTCTCCCTGAAGCTTTCTAAAATCTGTATCTGTTCTAAACATTTGATACCAGTGACAAACAACTATTTAAAACTAATTTCCAAAACCCAGTAGAAGCATCTTATTACTGTAGCACCAGAAGGGCTTCCAGAGAGGTTTCCTTCTAGAAAGGTCTTGGGAGACTGAACAGACAGCAGGTTGGTTTTCAGTACAGGCAGTAAGAGATGAGATGGAAACAGCTCGCTCTAGAACAGCTATGTAACACTGGTTCATTAAAACACTGATGACAAAGCTTCAGCTTTTGTCTCAAAGTGAGCGAAAGCCTCTTCAACAATACACCGCTCTCAAACCTCAACACACCAAGGAAGCGCTAGTTCTTGTCAAAATGACGAGAGCGTGCTGCTACCACAGGCACTCAACAGCCAGCTCCCGCTCAACAACAAGGCCACAAATAATAGTCCCACCTAATGTCTTCACAAAGAGAAAAGCTACGGTACCCTTCACCCTTTGTCTACAGACACTCCCCTAAAACACCGACAACGCGAGAGCTGACCCGTGGAAGGCGGGAGGGGGCGAGCCCCCGGAGACCCCGCAGACTGCGCCGCTGCCGCTGCCAGGGGGCGGCGAGGGCGGGTGTGGCCTTTCCCCGCCCCTTTCCACTTGGGGCTACTTAAGGAGAAGAGGGGTAACCAACAGGAGCTGCCTTTCTCCACCGTTTAAAAAAGAAAAAAAAAAAAAAAAAAAAAAGGACTGTCCGGTGTTTGTTTTCTCAGAAAAGTTCGCGTTGTTTTTGTTTTAAAGGCCTCGTTTATTTTTAAGTGTGTGGGCCCTGCCTCAGCTTCGGTGAATGATGGTGAGTGGAGGAGGAGGAGGAGGAGGGATGATGGGAGCCATGGTCGGCGCGGTGGGAAGTGGGGTGAAGGGGGTGCGCTTGAACGCCGAGCCACGGGGCGGCTTGTTGCTGGGGGCTGTAGTGGCTGGCTTGGGTCTTCCCCAGCAAAGAACTTATTTTGCTTGTGCCTAGGAATGGGGATGTCCACAGCCGCGGTAGTGTCGCCTTGTAATGAAGTGAGGGGTGCGCCGCTGCGTGGGCTGAACCTCTGAGGGTTAATGCCATTTTTAAACACCTTGGAGGTTTTAAAGTCTTAAGAGGAGGTGAGGGATTAAGGTCAGGGAGGGCACACTACAAGTAAAAAGTCCGGGGCTTCTGTGGGGGGAAAGTGTCAGGGCTGGCAGCCCTCGGCGCCATGGTCTGGGGAGGACTTCGCGGCAGGAGGCACTTCACACCATGGGCGGCCATTTTGTGGCAGCGCTGCCACATGGCGCCGTGCCCCACGGCCGGGCTCTCCCTGCTCTGCGCATGGCCTGTCCCGGCAGGCCGAGCCCACGCAGGCGCCGCGGCTGGGGGGCGGTCGGTGCCGGCCGGCTCCGTCGGTCCTCTCCTTGCGTACCTAGCCCCGCTTGCTGGTAGGGTCAGGCTGGAACCTGGGCGTCGGGGACTTTGAAACAGCTTCCATTGCCCTCGGCGGGGCGGCTCCCCTCGCCCCCAGATCTCTTAGGAAGCGTGAAGCCCTCTTCCCCCGCGCCTCGTCTGGTGCCGAGGCCGTGAGGCCGGCCAGGTGCGAAGCCCGCAGGACGTGAGGCCGTGAAATGGCTGCGGGGGGGCGGTATGAGCGGACCGGCGGCCCCGTAACGCGCTCGCCTCAGGTTCCCCGTTCGTGTTTTGTGCCTGCCGGAAAAAGGCTTCGCGCGGTCCGCTGCGGACTCCGTGTGGTCGGTGGGAGTCACTGCCTGCACTCGCGCCTGCTCCTTCACCATGCCAATTGCTGTTTCTTCCTCCGGAATTTTGTATTTGAAAAATGGGATTTGTGACTGTAACCCAGACATTTCAACAGCAACATAAATGCAGGGTATTTTGTTGTTTGATTGTTTTTAAAGTTAAGCCTTAAAAGTCGCAGCCGTTAGCGTGCGAGTACTTGACTGATGGCTCCACCTGCTGCCGAGTGGGAAGGCGACGTTGTGCTCCCTGCGGCGGGAGCCATGTTCTTTCTCTAGGTGGTGTGCTGTCATGGTAACCGATGCCTGCCCACGGAGACTCTGCCCAGCGGGGCATCTGTCAGGAGCTGTAAATTTTTAAAATTTAAACGTAAAATGTTTAATACTTACTTTAAAGTGTGCGAGGACAGGGAGAAGCCTGCGAAATCAGGGACTTACACTTCTGTGGCCAAAATGAAAGTGAAGGTTTTCCTCCCCTAGATGTGCATAAGACCGAGTGATGTTTGTAACCCGCTTGAGTAGCTAGGTAGTTCCACCACCTGGCTTTTCCACCTTTTTTCTTTTTTTTTTTTTTTTTTTTCCAAAAGTCTTAAGAAGCCTCATGACTACTGTACTCAAGGGGTTAATGCGGTTTCCTGGCATCAACTTAAACTTGATGCTTGCTGGAATAATGCAAAGAGCAAAATGATGAAATTCACCTTGTGATGAGACAAAGGAAAAAAGAACCTTTTAATTTCAATAAGCTGAAAAACTTTGAATAAGTCCTAAGTTCCCCGACGTCTAGAAACTTGATTTCAAAGATACTATGTGAGATGGATAGACAAATCAACCTCACTTATGGTATTTTTGAAGGGTTGGGTCACTTCAGCTGATGCTGTAGTTTCAGGGTAGCCAATTCATCAACTTTAGGATTTTCCAGATTTTGAAAACTTCAAGTGACTTAGACTTTGGATACCGATTCAGCAGCAGTGTGAGTTTTTTGCCCATGCTGTATGTAAAGTACAATCGTTTACATAATGCTATATTAGGTAGTGAAATAACTAAAATAACTTGGCTTTAGATAGGGCAGTACTTTTTTCAAATTGGCAAAAGTTTTGCATTGTAGTACTTAAGACTTGAAAAGTTTGAAAGATTTTGTTTCCTGTCCCTGTACTATGAGGCTCTTCCACTGCATTTTTCAACAACTGCTCCTTTTCAAGTTCTAAATAAGTGTATTAACAGATTTTAAAGCTTGTTTTTAATGTTGACTAATTTGTCAGAATGCCCAAGTAGCCTGGTTTACTCTCTTTTAGATATTAAATGTGTAAAAGCATTAAATAAGTGTATTTTCATTGAAAATTGTGTTCTGCCTCATCAGTGAAATGAACTCTGCGCTTCCATGGCAGCCAAGGCCATATCTGACTTGCGTAGGAGCAGTATCTGTATGCCTACCTGCTTCCTTGCGCTGGTTCTGGCACTTGTTGGGTGCCTCTGCTGTGAGCTGTTTCCTGTTCTGGGTTGCCAGAGAATTTGCACAGCAAAGTGAATGCTTCTCGTTTAGCCTCGTTCACTGAAACAGATCCAGAAAGAAGTAGAAGCCAACAGTTAGGTCAGCTTAAGGTTGCTGTGGAGTTGCAGTCTCAGATTTGCTAGGGGTGCAGCCAAAGAAGTGGTCTCCTGCTCACCTCCTGCTTCATTTTTGCCCTTGTTGTGTTCTTAGGCTAGCACAAGTGTTTCTGTAATGGCAAAATCAGCTTGGATCAGAAGTGGATGTGTCTGAAAAGTACTACAAAAATTTTCTCCTGTGAAATGTAGGATTGACTTCCTTGTGCAGTGGTGTTCTGGGACAGTATGAGGGAAGGGGGAGAGCTACCCTTCTGTTTACAGCAGAAATGTTCTATTACACAATCTTTACTACCATGGAACAGTGGAAGTTGTGGTCTCCAACTTCACTGGAGGGTAGAGGGAGTTCTTAGAGGATAAAGGGAAAGGAATGACTTGTAACTTTTATTGAGAATTTGCAATAGGAAACATAGTCAGTGAGTAAGTTGAGCGTAGGCAGCGGTGTCTGGAGTGATGAAACCAGCTTCTGTCTAAGGTATAGCTTCATGAAATGGTTTTGAACTGAATGGATGGCTTCGTGCTTCTCAGAAGAAGCAGCTAAGCCTCCCCCATCTCCATTTCCTTTTCTGCATCCACTGATCTTGAGGTGGATCTGCTGCTTGTCTGATAGTATACTAAGCTGATTCAGTTCTGTACAATAGCAGAATACTAATTGGGTGAAAAGCTGCTCACTTCATGTTAATCTTCATGCCAAATTGAGTTGAGCCAGCTTAATTTGAACTGACAAGTGTTAGAACTTGTGCAGAGGAGGTGCAGGAAAAGAGATGGGGTAAACCCTTTCTGGCTTTTAGTAATGGTGTGTTGTTAATTAGGTTCAGTCACACTGAAATCATATTTGGAGGGCTGAATTCTAGTTTTGGCTTTGTTTAATTGCTGGGCAAATCATGTGCCACATGTATAGTTTGGTTCTTGTAATTTTCTCATGCCCTTACTGGGTGTCCAGTTTGAATGAGTACTCAACGCGTGCAGCTGCAGTTTAAATGTTGATTGAAGATGAAAACTGTTACATTGAAAAATTGGATGCTACCTATTGCAAATTATTAGATTTCAAATTGCCAGATAACTTTGACTAAATTGAAGTTTGGAATATCTAAAGTAGGGACAATGCCACATCAATTGAATTCTAAGGAAAAGCTTATTAATGTTTTGAAGTGCATTAATATAGAGGGATGAGTAGCACTGAACTGCTCAGAGTGGTTCTTACCATCCAGGCAAAGCATGGCACATAGCTAGAACCATTCATTCAGGAGAGTAGAAGACAAGATGGGCTAGAGTTGGCGATGCCCATGATGCTTATGCTGTATTTTAGTTCTTGTAAATACCTTTGTAAAACACACTTCCACCCTTATGCAGGAACACATCTTTGCTAGCTTCAGTAACAAGAAATGGAAATTCATGTGGTCTGTTCATCCGAACAAAATACTGAATTACTGTTTATTTAAGGAGCATTGTATCTTCCTCTGTGCTGAATGAACCCATAACTCCCTAGGTTGTGACAAAATGCTTTGGGACCAAAATGGTGCTTTTGAAGCCTGGGTGTGCAAAGCACATCATGACTGTAGTTGCTCTATAATCTTAAGATTCTTGGCAGTTCTTCTGTACCTGCAGTGCATGCTTAAGATCCTGCTTTGGGTGCAGACAACTCGGAAACAAGTTTGTAGTTGTTCATATTCCTGTTGTAGTTTAATCAACGAAATCTTTTTTCTGAGAAGATTAATAATGTGAATATTCCATCAAGGTCTGTTTTCCCTTCTTACTGCTAACTTGCAGTATAACCCTGTTACCTGTGCTCTAAGACTGTTTGTAAGCTTATTCACATCTCAAGTATTTAAAGCTTTTGACAAGGAAGATGATGAGTTTGTTCTATTGGGTAATCAATTTACAGTAAATTGTATCTTTAAAGAATTTAATTTCTTGCTTACATATGAAAGGAATTTGGTAAAGTTATGAAATGAATTATTTTGGCGTTCTCACTGGTTGTCTGGTAGTAGCAACACTGGTCATGAAGCTTCATATAGTCAGATAGGGCTACTTGAAGTAGCCTAGGTTAGGTGTAGATTTAAATTTTTAAAGCTTCTTAGAATAATTACCTCAGCTTTTTTCCAATTAATGGTCTATTTGCAGCAAGTACTTCCTGTAAGTAACTGGAAAGGTGCTATCGAAATTCATTGTCCCATGCTGTATCCATAGGAAGATGCAGGTGTTTTAGTATCTTAGTGTACTATAATAATTTGACTGAAATATGTATTTCTGTTTAAATTTTTCAGTCTGCAAATGTGGAGGCCCAGTGTGCAGGTGTCTCGGAGGATAATACCCATTTGTCAACAACCAGTCAAGGATATGTTTTACCAGAAGGAAAAATCATGCCAAACACAGTCTTTGTTGGTGGAATTGATATAAGGGTATTTATATACTTTTAATTGTTTAAGATAGGTATAGGGCACTTCAGTGGGAAGGAAATGAAATTTAACTCCGGGTTTTTTTTTTTTAATGTGTGTCTTTACCAATCTTAAGGTATTGCAGTGTCATGAGAGAATTTTCCACAGGTGAATAACTTTAGTTCTTCTGGTAGTAGAAGATGGCTTTAAAAATGGTACTGGGTGCTTTAAATCAGTTCTAAACAGTTGAATGTGTTTGAAGAAGTTTAAGACTTTGTTTCTTTTAGATGAATGAAGCAGAAATTCGGAGTTTCTTCGAACGATATGGTACTGTAAAAGAGGTGAAAATAATCACTGACAGAACTGGTGTTTCCAAAGGGTGAGTAGGACATGGATAGTTGTTCTAAGTTGCTGCTTACATCTACATAATACTGTCATAGATGATATGCGCAGCTACTTAGCAACGCACTTGTCATGCTTAAGCCTTAACACTAGCTACAGTTTTCTGTTGTGGTGAATTAACACTATGAAACCTGTAAATCTCGATTACCCCTAAATCTGTATTACAAAGAATAGCCTGACTTTTGCTTCAGTCTGTGTTCAGGGAGAAGAGAGTTATTGTCACTTAACCAGTGGAAACAAAGCTTGAAACTTGGGTTAGGCTTATGCAGACAGTTCTATCGTAGGACTCTTCTGATGGCTAGAGTAGTTAACGACAATATGGAGAGAGTTCAGGGTGGTTAAGAGAAGTTTATTTAGGGCAATGGGACTGCCCTCTCTGACACTTGGTGATAAGTTTTAGAGAAAACAACCAAACTCATTTGGGTAAAGAGTGAAACTAAGTAAGTGAACGAAGTTGAGGCAAGGGAAATTCCCATTGGATATATAGAAAAATTCTGAGTTGTCTGTGATGAAACGCTTAAACGTAGGACTGTAGCTTGTTGAGTTCTGGGGAAACTCTCCCGGGATTGAAGTTATCCCTGTTTTGAGAAGGAGGCTTTGCCTTTTGGAGGTTCCTTCAGCCCAATTTTTTCAAAGATCCCATGAGCAGATCCTAAGAAGTCATGTTTTTTCTTGGGCATATGTAGTAATGCATGAGCTGGAAATATGTTTTATTTACTCATATCCCTTGCTAGTCTTCATGGTGAATTCTGATGTGCAATTAGCCAGTGTATGTTCTGAGTATTGATAATGAATTGGCATGCTCCATTGATTGACACAACTCTTCCTATAGTGCTCTGAAATTATCTTCATTTTAGAGACTAGGTAAACTTGGGGGTCAGTGAAATAAATTGAGAAACCTCTTCAAGGATCACTTCCCCCACTGGTGTTGCTGTTTCTATAATGCTTGCTTTCATCCAGACCTCTGTAGTAAATACAAAATTTGATAATTCAGATCTTAACACTTGAAGTCTCTCTTAATTTCTCAGTTAGTAATATCAACAATAGTGCTTATTTTGAGTAGCTGAAATGGAAGAATAGCCCTTAGATCTATTTCGTATTATTCTAGAATCCGGCATTGAATTCCTTTCATCTGGCCTAGTACTATATACTGCTGGTTAGCAGTAGATGTTTTTTCATGCTGAATTATAAACTAATGTCCTGCTTGATACTTTTGATGTGCAACATAATGTACCTGGCATATATGCTGTTAATTGGTTAGTTCAAAATAATTTAACTAACAGGCAAATCAAAATCTGGTTACTGAATAACCTGTTTTTTCTTTTCAGGTATGGATTTGTATCTTTCCTGGACAATGTGGATGTTCAAAAAATAGTAGAAGTAAGCTCTTTGTCTAAATTATCTGAAGAAGTTGATAGATGAACGCTGGAGACATGGTCAGGGGAAACCAAGTCATGTATTCTGTAGAGTAAATGAAGACAAGGAAAGTCTAGGGCTGCCCAAGAAGTAAACTTGCTAAAATGTCTACTGGTGGTAGAATGTTTGTATATTTACTTAAGTAAGAAACAATTAGTTTTAGCCTTGGTGTGCTTCAATGTCTCATGGTACATTTCTGGTCTTTCTCATTCATTTGTGTGCTTGAAAGCCTCATGTGTGGTTTTGGCTGCTTCTCGTTCATTTATGTGCTTGAAAGCCTCACGTGTGTGTTTGGCTGGTTGCTCTCTGTAGCGGATGATTGTCATAAACCTTTGTGCTTACGGCAGGTACATAGACCTGTCAGCATTATTATTGGGAATAACAGTAACATAGAAAACAGCATTAGTGGTGGTTTGTGGGTTTGTGTGTTTTTGTTTTTTTTTTTAACTTAAGTCTTAGCAGTTGAAGTATGTGTTTGTTTCTTGCAGTATTTGTGTGTTTGAATGTTTCCTGGAGTGCCAGCCTCCTTGACTATAAGATGATATAAGGCCTTTTCTAAGCCTCCTTGACTATAAGATGCAGCTGTTCGCATGTCATATGGTTTTCCTGTAGTTCGCACAGGAGATAAAGGGTTAGAACTGTTACAGCCCTCCTGCTCTTAGAGTTCAGTGTCAGAAAAACTTTAAATGTCAACGCTACAACCAAATCTGTTACTTGGTTTTGATAGACTTCAGCAGGTCACAAACCACTGACAAAGCTTTTTGTTTTCCCCTCTTTCTCCCAAACCTGAGTGCAGTAACTGAAAATAAAAATGTATTGAAATATTTCCCTCTCTGAAGTCTTTGCTTCAGAAAACTCCCATGTCTCTGGAGGATGAACAGTCTCTCATTTGTTTCTGAAGCTCTCGGATAGGGAAGTAGATCTGAAAGACAAATACAGGTAAATGTGCCAGGCACAAATTTAGCGTTCTGTGATATGATCAGATGTGTTTACTGGCTGTCCGGCCCCTTAAGGGGGAAGAGAACATGTTTGAACAAAGTGGAGAGCAGTGAAACTCAAGAAACAGGAGATTCTTGATTCTTGCCAAAAGATTTCAAAAGCTTGCTGTTCTTTAACTGTCAGGGTATGCTGACAAAAATACTGCTGTATTGAGCAACAGACTTTATCTGAAATACTTTCTTTTTTACCATGGGTTACATTTATTGTACTAGATCAGTGCTTGCTGTGAGGCAACAATCTCTGTCAAGACCTCTTGAGTGGCATTGTCATTAGAGCCATTTACATTGCTGATGTGTGCATTTCTTCAAAACTAAAAGCCCTCAGTGTATCTCTATTAATACAGTACTCACTAATGTGACTTTGTATACCAGAGGTTTTGGAAGACCCAGAGGTATATGGCAGATTTTCTTTTCAGTGCAAATTTCGGGTGTATAGGCAGTAGAAATTACTGAGTTGTCGGGGAGAAGTACATCCAGATAGAAGTCATCTTGGAAAGTTGCTGGCTTCTGGAGGGGATGGAAAAAGAGAAAGAAATGAACATCTGCGTTTTAGAGCTCAAGTGATAAGCAGACATCACCTCAGTAAACCATTTCAGGCATTACCTGTACTGAGTGGTTAAAATGTTTTATGTAAATGAACAAGATAGAGCCTCTCCATGGTTAGAATCACTCTAGATGCCTGTGTTTATCTGCCTAACACTAGCTGTGTGCAACCTGGAAGTATTTTTCTTCTGATTTAGGTCTGATGCCATTTGCAGCTGCACTCTGGCCCAGAGTGAATCTGTTTGCAGTTCAGAACAGAAAGCTACCTTCTGCTTTGAGGGGAGGCCTGTCTTCCAAGAGCTCTTGTTGCTTAGGTGGAAAAGTTGGTTGCATGGTTCTGGGCACAACAGGATTGCAAGATCAGTTTAAAAAAAAAAAGACCTGTCAAACTGGTCAGGGTATTTCACCTTTTTTTCCACCCACTTCTTACTTTATTTTTATCAGTATGAGAAGATGATTGAATAAGACTTTTTTTAATATCACTATTATTCTGCCTATTTTGCGTATTTTTACAATCAACAATAAAGTTGCTGTTACCTGTTCAAAGCACTTTCTTTAGCAGAAATGGGAGAAAAAGCTTAGTGAGATGTCTGTTAAAATTGCAAACTGCATATTTTCCTCTGAAGCAGGCAAGTTCTTTGTATTGCATAAGATGGAGAATCGAGATAGACTATGTATCTGCATCCAATATTGATTTTAATACTTGGTACTAAATTTGTGTTAATTGGGGTAAGACAAAAATACTTCACTTCTGATGCGTAAAAGCATTTGTAAAGCTCAGTGTAGCCCTCTGAACTGTAACAGAGTACCTACTTTAGGTAGTGTCATGTGTGCTATGCACGTCTTCATATTCTATGATTCATAGGTAGGTAAACATGTTTCTTGTCACCGTCTTGGTAGAGAATGTGAGATCAGACCCAAAGGTGAATTCTGTTGTGGGAGTTTTGGGTGGAGAAGTTCTTGAGTGCCTGAATAAACATTAATCTGCTTAAATCCATGTATTAAAGCAACTTTCTATACTCCAGACTTAAACTGTAATCTTGTAGAGAACAAAATCTGACAGGCCCTCTTCTACAGTCAGTCCAAACAGACCTTGAAGTGTAAGGATGTTGTGGTGCAATTTCAGCCTACATCCATTGGTGAATGTTTTTCCAGTTTTCAAACTAAGCAGTTTTGCTGAAGAACACGGAATTCAACTTCTGCAGGGAGAGAGGGTGCTTGAAATTCTTCCTGTGCTTTTGTTATGGCTCCAGATACTGTGCTGCCAAAGCAGTACTCAATGATTGATCATTGAAAGTCTGAAATCCTGCCTTCTGTGTGAACTAGCATTTGGGCAGAACTTGCAGAATGGGAAGTTACATGTGTCTTGGGCATTTGCTGACTACTGAGGAGTGCTTCCAGCCCTGTTTGCAAGTCTTTGAGATATTTCAGGTATTCCTTGGTTTGGGTGTTTGAGGAACATGTGAGCCATATTTCAGTTTCAGTCTGTCTTGATTAGTCTGTGTGCTGCATAGATGCTTTGGCAAAAAAGTTGTGAAATAGCAGCATGTTTGTTGGATGTTCTGAAGGAATATAGGCGAAAATTTCTCTAGAGAGAGTACAGTAACGTGCAGGTAAACAGTAGTGCTTAGACAGCCTTCCATTTCCTTTAATATTGGGTGGACAGCTTCTAGCATGTTACGTGAAGCCTGTTAGGAAGTTTGTGGGAAGGAAGGTAAGTGGTGATGTAAATAGGGTTTCAAGGGAACCTAGACTGCAGTCACTGTGCATTAATATCCTTACCGAGGCAAGAGTAGTTCAACTCTGCATGTATAAAACCAGGAGGCTGACAGTCACCAATATGTAGTTGCAAACTACTAGTAGTGCATGTTGCTGTTAAGGCAAGTGATGTATAATAGGTTTAGAGAGTCAATGAGTAGGCAAACTGGGTGTGCTGAGAACGTAGTAGGAAATTAAAGGTAAAAGGCATAAGGTATTGAGGTGGGAGAGGAGAATGGAGGCTATTGAGCCTGTATGTGAGTTGATACTGTAGAAGCAGAGTACAGTCTCTTTAAAATCAAACCAACCACCCACCTTGCTGATTCTGCAGCTTACAGAATAACCTGTCTTTCAGTCACAAATCAACTTCCATGGCAAAAAGCTGAAACTGGGGCCAGCAATTAGAAAGCAACAAAACTTGTGTAAGTATATATAAACAAATTTGTTCATATTACAAGTATATATTACAAATTTTTTTCTTAATTATACATTAACATCCTTGCAAGTACTTTTTATCTGATATAATATATATTTTACAATTGAACTTCAGTTCTGAATTTTATGACCTCGCTAGTTGTGTGATGCTGTACAGTTTTGATAATAAAACTCAGGTTGGTAGCACAATACAAGACAGTTAATGCTGAGTTAAACCGTGTTTTGACTCTTAAAATTATTTGCAGCTTGAATTCAGATTACTAAGAAATACACATGAAAATGTCTTAATACTTTATTTTTCTTTGCTTTAAAACAAGGTTCTTATGTGCATCCCAGGCCATTAGTCTTCAATCCTCCTGCACCACAGTTCCATAGTGTCTGGGGTAATCAAAATGCAGAGACGTATATGCAGCCTCCAGCTGTAATGAGCCCAGTAACGCAGTATGTTCAGGTGAGGCTGTTCATGCCACTGATTTTGAATCATAATTAAATATTTTTGAAGGTGCAAGCACATACAACTTCAGGAATATGTATTGAGATTCCGATCTTCTCTTACCCACTTGTTTTCATATTCCTTTCCCCAGTAAGGAGCACCCAATTTCAAACCACTTTAAAGGAAGGCCAACAACCTTGAAAATTTGTTCAGTGATGTGATCTCTTTCCCAAAATAAAAAGTATCTCCATGTCTTTTTTTTTTTTATAAAAGTTGTTGGAGGTGGAGCTAAGATTTAATTATTTAACAGTTCTTCAGTGATCTTGTTACTTGTCACAGATGCACTTCACAAATCAAATGCATCTGGATATTTACTATACTGCTACCCTGCCTCAGAATAAACCACAAATTTTAGAATGTATTTTTTTTTTAAACAAGTATGGAATGTTCCATATTTTTTTTTTCTCCCTGCTCCTAGCCAAACAAATTCTTGTTTCTGAATTGCTGTTGTGTCTTTGTAAGAACACTGTGTTATGGCATCTGCTGTTAACAGCTGTGACCAGTACAGCATGCCTACAGGACATCACTTTATTAGTACTTCAGATAAGCATTCTTACTGAGGTGTAGGCAGAGTACTTCTGGCCTTGTTATGAGTCCTGTACTGTGCATAAAGGCTTTTGGGTTATGGTCTCTTGCTGTATTAACCCTATATGATGTGGCAATGCAACAGGGCAATATTAATTGCAAACTGATTCTGCTTTGTATATTTTTCTTAAGCAAATGAAGATGAGCAAACTGCAGTGACTTGCAGAATTTTTTTTTTCCCCCCTAAGGCAGAAAGTTTGATGGTAGTACTCTTGCTGATTCTCTTAAGTTTATTGGGAGAGTGAAATAACGTAGGAGGAACTAATTCTCTTAAATGCTGGAAAGTGCCTTTAACTATTCTCTGAAGAAGCTGAGAAGGTTCCAGGTTAATGTTGTCTTAAAATACTTGCAGTGAAGAAATTCTGGGAAATTGTCTGAATTGTAATACTTAGCTTGCTTGCCTCTGGCTCCAAGAAACTGATCTTCAGGCTGTAGTCCATTATTTTCTGGTAGCTGGTCTGTTTCAGGTCTACTTTAGAAAGTTTATGGCATGAGTTGTACTTCTGAAATGACTTAAAGATAAGCTACAAGCAGATGTGGGATTTTTAGACATGTAATACACTTTAGAATCCCACTTTCTTGAGAATTTTAGCACCTGAAGTGCGGAAGCCCAGTGGGAAATCTGTAAAGGTTGCTTTTAAATAATGAAGCTAGCCTGAAACAGGAATTGAAGTAACAATGTGACTATATATTTCTGAAAATGTGCTCCTGGCTTTATAAATACCTTTACAAATGTCATACTTTTTATCCTGCTTCAAACTTGCATTTTTAAAAAAAGCTTTATTTTGCAGACATATCCATATAGTTCACCAGCGTTATTGATACAGCAGCAAGTTCCTGTAGGATATCAGCCAGCCTACAACTATCAGGTATGTAATTCTTTAGTAGCAGCAAAAAGGCTGTTTGATACCTGATAAAACTGGAATGGGATGAACAGTGTTAATTGGAGTCTGATCTTTCTGTGTTTCTTTCTGTGAATTCTACTTCCCTTCAGCTCCTGCTTCACAGAAATCAAAAGTAAAAACAGAATTAGTGATATTTTTATTCTAGTGCAATGAAAATTGTTCAATAACTTAGCATACTCTTTTGTTTATTTTTTTAAAAGTACGCAATGAAAACAACTTCCAAATTAGCAAAAAGTACATGGATCAGTAATACTTTTTCTCATAGGAAGGAGTTTTGTATTCGTACATGCTATAGTGTAGGTAGTTGATGTTAGTTACTTAAAACAATCACTGAGTCTGGTAAGACTATATAAATATAGGACGTATATAAAGAGGGGATGTGCTTTTGAGCTCTAAAAACATCTGGGAAGGCACTTAGCTGATAGTGATTTTTGAACTCATAAGTGAAATGTGTGGGTAAGTCCTCTTATTGAAACTAAACTAGAAGTAGTTCAGTAACTGCAAGTAACTAGAGGTTTGAGTGTGGCTGCTGTGATTTCCCCTTATTTTCCTCATCTTTAGAGATCTTATTTTTTAATTTTTTTTTTTTTAAAACTTGGAATGAGAAGAGGAAGGAGGTAGTTTAAATTTGCGGTAAGGATGACCTCGTGCTAAACACTGTGAGGTACACGTGAAAAAGCTATCTTGCTGGACAGAAGACTGTAAACTACTGTTTAATGAAAAATCCAGACATGAAATGTTATAAATGGTGGCTCTTGAAGAGCAGTTACTTGCCTGTGTTGGAAATGAATGAATAAAAGCTGGTTCTTATCCAATTCTTGTTTAAGGTTCAACCACAATGGCTTGCTGGGGAGCAAAGAAATTATGTTATGCCTCCGGTAAGTCTACAAAGTTAAACTTCTGGAACTTTTGTCTTCTCAATTAGCACAGTTTTGACAGCTTGATACTTTAAGAAAATCAAACTGTTGTTTGACTGGGTCTGTATGTAATCTGGTCTATACAAATCTGTAGCTGCTGACAGAGTAGGTAATTGTTCAGGATTTCCTGCTGACATGGTGCTTTTTTAGGAGCTGCCTGGCAGAACAGAACTACCTGTTTTATGGTGTTACTCCATACATTCTGGTCACAGAATTCTGGAATTTTAACATTAACAGAATTGGTTTTTATGAAAAATTGAAGGAAAAGTATGTGGTGACCTGATGCACAATCCTGACTTAAGATTTGTGTAATACTACTGCTTATTGTTCCAATTTTTTTTAAACTCAAAAAGCCTCAAAATATTCTGCTTTGGAAATACTCTTTTTTTGGCTCCTTTCAACAGCTTTTTTAAATGATTTGCTAGGCTGCTACAGACTGTGGATGGTGCTGATGGCTTCTAAAGAAATGACTTGCTTTCTGTGACTTTACAAAAGTGACACCCCTAAGAGAGAAAGAATCATTGTTTGTCTTTAACAGTGTTGGAACTTAAACTTGCATCCTAGACACTTTAGTGTTTTTTGGGTATAATCTTGTATTTGTTGAGTACAGTTTCTGTGAAGTGTTTAAAAGCTGTAATATTTAATTTTCTTCTGAACGGTATTCTTTCAAGCTGATTCCCAGCAGATGTCTGTAGAACATGTGGAAGGTAAATGGGGAAAAATGAAGAAAATGGAACTTTGTGCATATATATTGCTGCCTGCATGCATCTGACAATTCTGTCTCTCTTCATATTAGAAGAATACTTTATTTCCTCACTTCCAGTCGTGTGCTAAGCTTTACTTTCAGGTTTTCAGCAGAGAAGCAGCCTTTCTCTTTTCATGGAAAGTCTGTATTTGTTAGTGAGAATTGCCTTTGCTTTAATGGGGGAAGAAACAGACTCGAAAGAGTTCAGAAGTCACTGAAATACTGAATACCCTGTTGGCTTGGAATAATTTTTGTGGAATAACATCCACAAATATGATACAGCCACAGTATATCACTTAACAATTAAATGATAGCAAGCCAAAGAGTTTTTAGAGTAAGTGTGCATGGCGGTTTTCATTAGACATTTTAAGCTTGATTATATGAGCAGACAGCTTTTCTAGAACTCTCTGTTAAGCAACATTAAGTATCATTCTTCACAGATTTAAAAGAGGACAGGCACATAAGGAGATAGGAAACTTCGTCCTTCAGTCTGCTGCTTTATACCTATGTATTTATTTGGTGGATAATGGCAATTTCCATTTGTAAATGGAATGCCCCAGTTGTGATGAGGTCAGATATGATATGCCTTTTGATGGTTAGGGATGGTGTTCAGAAAGGAATAGTCTGCTAACACTGTAGGCTTCCGTATCTCCCAATATTGTCAGCTTGAAATGATAGTTTCGGTGTTCAAGGGCTTTTGGGAGTGTCAGGTGGTACACTGTGTGGTTGCTGTGTATAATCGCAAATAACATCCTTAAGAATGATGTTGCAAGAAACTGAAAACTACTGTCAAGTCTGGGTAAATTTGACTACTTTGAGAGCAGGGGGGGGAAAAAGAAGCTTTGTCCCTGAAAAGTGAGAATGCTTAACCCTGCTACTGAGATCCTGGTAAAATTGGCTGTAAAAGCTGCTAATCCTCTCTGGAAGCATCTGGAAGGATGTTTCTATAAAGAGTAACTGCTTTATCAGCTTCTTTGCTATTGTAATTAAACTCTGCACTGGGTTGCCAATTGCAGCACTGCACTGTAAGCAGAGGGAAGTGGAGAGAGTTTTAAAAAAGCTCTAAAATGGTTTGTGCTTTTCTAGACCTTTTTACATCTTAAAAAATTTAGTGTATTAGCATGAAGGAAGCTTCAAACAAGAAAGGAACTGTATGGAGAAAAGCAGCTTCTTGGAAGGCCAGTGGTAGTAGACATTTTGCTTCCCTTTCGTCTTTCATTTGATTTTTTTAGTGCTTAATCTCTCGAAGTTACCTGCTGGTTGTCTTGAATTCTCAGTGAATGCCTTCATTGCTCAATATGCTTGACAGCAAAAGCCATATGTGGAGGAAGTAGGTTGAGGAGCTAACTCTCCAAGAGTGATTACAGTGGGGAGAAAAGACATTTATTAAATATATTTTTTTGGAAGGAAGTAAAACTGTCTTAAAACAGATCAGGATACAGTATTTTCCCACTCAGAAACTTTTGATAAAGTGCGAAGATAAAGTCGGCATAGCTTATGGATAGGTGAGGACCAATGACAACACAACTGTGCATGTTTTCCCAGTGTTACTGACACACTGCAATATTTAAAAAACTATACAGGTTTATACTTCAGTAAGCTATCACTGCACTGAGGATCCAGAATTTGTACAGACAGAATGTGCTGTTCCAGAGCCCACGCAGTCGTCTACTAACAGTCCACAAAAGGTAAGTGCTTTCTCAAACTTTAATGTTTTTGTCATAAATCCTATTCCCAGAAATCTGCACACGAGGATTATGTGGCTTGATGAAGAGGGCCACTGACCAGTACTGTAGAAATTAAGGTTATAGTTGCTGCTTTAGCCAGATGCTCAATCCACTCTATCTGATTCCTGTGTACAACTTAGGAAGCCTCACGTTTGCTTGAAGCTATTAGTGCTTGTCTGTAGTGCTGAGGGTGGTATAAAATGTGTGTTCTGCTTCATTAAGTACAACAGTGTTTATAAGTGACACAGCTTTACTTAATCTGCTGAGAATTACAGGGGAAATTGTAGGTACTAAAGAAGCAGGTTAGGTAGCACTGCCTGCTATATGCAGATTTATTTTTAGCTTCAAACATGTGAATTGGTAACGTTTTACTCCCTTCACTTTCTTTTGTGGAAGGTGACCCCAGTTTGGCCAACAGTTGGCTCTGAATTCAGTTTTCTAAAGGAGACTTCAAGAACTGGTATGTCACTGGTCAGAACTGTTATGTTGTAACTAACATCTAAGGGTGATAATGAGTTACCAAGATTAAAAAAAAAGACAAAGAGCTCGGGAAATGTAAGGCAGTTGAGAGGAATCCTGAATGCAAAGTAAACCCTGCGATGTACCCATATTGCTAGTAGTGGGCTAACTGAGAACATTAGTATTGTTATAGATGCACCTATAACTGTATTTCAGAAGTCTGTGGACAGGAGCATACAAACAGTAGTATCCTGTCTGTTTAATCCTGAGAACCGTCTGAGGAACACCTTTGTATCACAGGAAGACTACTTTAAGGTACGTAGTGAAAGCAAAATTAAATCCCTAAAACACAGCTAACCTACAATTTGTTCACCTGCAGGATACCATAAAGATGAAGAGATTAATATCTGGAATGCCATTTGAATTTTTTTCTTGTATGTGCTCTGAGATGTATAGTTGTGGTTGGCTCTCAGTTGCTCAGTGCTGGAAACAAGTGCTGAAATTGGATTCAGTGGATTTAATACAAGACTGCGTAAAAAAAAATTGCTGAACAGTCAGGTCACGGACACTTAGAGCATAAGACTGGCTAATCATTTCTTAATGACAAATTGCTGAAAGTACAGTAGGTTACTCCCTAGTTTGGATAGAGGATGTTGAGTTTGAGCATTGGCAGTCTTCACACCAGTTAAGTACCCACTGTGGATGGTGGCTCTTCATACTTCGTGTAAAATGTCTATGCTTTAACCAATAAACTGTAGTCCAGGTTGGTAGCTGGTCATTGTATTTTTGCTTTATTGTGTTCAGTCTTTGTAGTATTGCAGTTTCTGATTACATTTCATGTGGTGTTGAATTTCTGTTGTTTATTAATGTTATATTTAAGACTTTGCTTTTTTTTTTTAAAAAAAACACAGACATGAACTAGGCACATGTACCTCTGAAGCAGGAATACAGAAGCTGTATTCATCAGTTTTGGAGGGGGGTGGATAGAGTACAGAATGTCTTGAGATACTTTTCATGAAACTTCAGTTGCTTTATTCTGATTATCTAGAAAAAAAAAAACTTTTTTCCCTGTCCTATTTTAGGAGAGGAAGGCGCATCACTTCAGAAAAGGAAGAGCAGTACTCAAAAGTGTTTGATCAACAAAGACTTTAAAGTATCTGAACTCATTAACTTGATGTTACTACAGTTCAGTTTAGCACTATATGCAGTGTCACCTTTTTCACAAAGTTGCTTCAAGTTGAAATTTCTGTTTCTGTTCTACCTGTTCCAATATAGTTGTTTTTGCTTGAGTGGTTTGAAGTTGTAAGAGTTGACAAAGTTCCAGTTTTTAATTGTTTGCATGCTTCCCCTGATAACTAACTGGAATGTTAGAGTTAATATGGGAAAAACAGTCTTGATTTGTTCAGTGCATGTGGATTTTCTGCTGAGCTTTAAGGTACAGTTTGCATGTTACACTTAGTTTTTCTTAAACCACAATTTAAGTGACTAATACTGACCCCTTACCTCTTGCAGTTTAAAAATGGAAACAGTTATTTGCCCAAGAGGTTGTATTTTAAAACCGAGCTCTTAATCAGTGGAACAGAAGATGTCAAGTTGTAACTCAGCTGAAGCCCTTTAAGTCCTGCTTGTCTTTAGACTACATAATCAATGTGGTTATGTTCAGTAATGACAGTTTATGTACCTGCAGTCTTGAGCATCACTATTAGTTTTGGGAAAGTAATTAAGAGAATCCTAAAATTCCTATATGTAACTTAAGATGCAAGAATGTAATTAGCTGTATTGGCTGCTCAGTAGAGTATGCTTTTTTACTTGGAAAGTTTTAGCAATACCTGTATGTTAAAATTGTGACAAAATACTGCATTTGAAATACGCCTTTGTTATGTGATGCAAACTGTTAATCAAAGAGTATCTGTAAGCCTATTTTAATAATTATGTAGATTTTAGTTGTGTGTTTTGAAACAATTAAAATAAATTTTTATTTTGACTTGGCTTCCCAAACTTCTAGTGACATACTAATATAATACTAGAGTTAATTTTAAGCTACCTTGAGAAAGGCATACAGCATAATAAAGATTTGTTAAATCTGTTGAAGATATTACCCTATATGAGCATTCCAGTTACTACAAATTCATAGTAACAAACTTCATTTTGTAGTAGTTATTAGCTGCGGTTTTGAAAGAGGAGAATTGAGAACTGTGTTCAGTCTTGTATGTATGTTGGGTCCTAGTCTGCTTTTCTTCTCCTACTCCCAACACCTCAATCTCTCCAGACTAAAAAGGAAATTATGCCTCTCTTGCTGAGGATGTATACATGCATTTGAATAGGATTGCATGTCCTGCTTTACATTTCCAGAAGGTTTAGAAGTGGTGATGGCTAGGAAAAGACTTACTTCACTAACATCTACTTCTGGGTGTATAAAGACAAGGGAACTGAGTTGCTACAGACCTGGACATTTAAGGTAATATGGCTGCAGCATGGAAAGTGTCCAAGGACTGCTTCTCAAGAGTGGAATTTTATTAATTGGAGGGCGGCGGGGGGAATAGAAATGATTATAGGTTTTGGAATCCCTTTATGCAGAATTGTACCCATGTTCTGATAGCATAAATTTACACCTTTGCTTTTTCAGGTCAACCTCTTCTTTGCTTAGACTATTCCATGTCACTAAAGATACTGTGTTAAGTGTTCCCGTAATAACAATTTGCCATGTTTTTCTCAGACTACTGTTTTAAAGATAGTAGCTTGATTATACTTCACTTCTGTGTTACCAGCTTCTTTGTAAGTTTTTTTAAATCTTACACAGTTGAACTCATTTTTTTAAAAAAGAAGAAATCTGGAGTTTTCTGAATATCAGGACCCTTTCCTTTGCAACTTTACCTAAACAGCCTACTCGGGCTGTTAAAGCTGTGATGTCAGTTTATTGATAAAGGTAATTGTTTCTTTGCAAATGCAGATTTCATTTTGGCTTAATGATCTAGTTGGCTTGATTGCCCTGGGATGTATTTGAGGCTTTATGCTGTAGCGATAAGAAAACAGGAAGTGCCTATGTGTAGCTCTCATTGAAGAGTCTCAACACCAAAAGAAGAGATAAAACAAGATATCTACATAGAGTGCATATTTTATGTTTATTTGACCAAGTGTTACCCATAGGACCATCTGGTGAGCGAGTTGATTGTTCAGTATGTTTGAAATGGTGATGCTAGATATGAACTGTTCTTACAAGCATGCTGAGAAGGCTTATCACAGTGAAATGCATAGCCCAGGCCTTATGAGTGCCATTTATTTTCTCTTCCATTAGATCATGTTGTGCTGGTTTTGTTAGCCATTTCTCACCCGTAGGAAACTAATTTTTTTTTTTATTCCCATCTGGGAATTGTACATTTTGTGGCATATGCCAGTAAAAGTAACAAGTTATAACTAAGAACATGCATTTTTAATGTTCTTTTGAAGTACCCTATAAGCATAACACAAAAACAGTAGGTAAATCTCTTTTGTGTTGCATTCCGAAAGTTGGAACATCTGTTTAATATGGCTGTAGCTGAAGGCATTTCCAAAATAGGTGCACAATTGGAGCTTCTTGCAAATTTGTACCTCTTGTATTACCAAATCAAGTGGACCGTGTTAATTGTGAACTAGTAGGCAGTAGTGAGTTCTTGTGGATCTGCCTTTGCTTGCACAGAGTACATACATTCTGTGTGGGACCCAAAAGCATGCAAGTCTCCTTAAATAGTAAGACAGCTTTTTGTCAACAGAAACAATTGTTTAGACAAGATAGAAAAATACAATGCATTTACTTGGTATTACAGAGCTATGACGCTTGTTTTATGGTTCTTACCTGAAGTGTCCCAGTGAGCTGCTTGGTGCTGTGGCCTTTTCATACTCTTTTTACAAGCTTTGCCACCTGACAGACTTATTCTTGGAATGAGACAGCCAGCCAGATGGTATTGTTGGATCTCCATTAGAATGATTGTCTGGCACAGACACTAACTTCCTGTCAAAATGGAAATATTTTTTTCCTTCTAGGTATTTGTATGCTAAACCAAGATGCTAAATTCTGTCTCACATTAAGGTGATCTGATCCTTGAATGCTACAAAGAAACAAAAGGATTTTCCCTTAATTGTGTTTCACAGGGTTTTCTTTTGCATGCCTTAATGGAACAGATTTTCTTTAAAGTCCTCTAACAGGTATATAGTCTATATTCCTTGCAGGAATGACTTGGTAGACCAGTGTTTTAGGATAGATACTGTATAATTTAAAAGCTTTAATGTCTGCCACTTTCAATGTAGCTGAGAGAGTTTAAAAAAAAAATAATTCAGGCTATAAAGAGTAAGTATCAGGGCTTCTTCAGATAAAACATGCATCTCAAGAAAAAGCTTAAGTAGCTTTACAACCTAGGTGGATTCTTACTTCATACTTTTTCATTCCTACTGTGAAGTTTGGGGTGAACTTCACTTTAAACTTTCTTGAAGTGGGGGAGGGGAAAAATACACTTTCACTGTAACTTTCTTTTTAAAGAAAGAAGGCACCAGCTGAGTTTACAAAGGCTGTTGTATTGCCCCAGCAACTGTTCTGGCTTTAGCTACTGTGAATAAATTCAAAGGTTGGGTTTGTTTGTTTGTTTCCCAGTAGTGTGGACTTCTGTATACTTGGTGCTCAAGACAAACATGAAAAAGGGTTGATCATTCTTCTAGCTTAAGGGAGGCTCTAGTAAGTACAGTAATGAAGAGGACAGGTTTTATATTTAAAAATGTTACTGTAAAATATGATGTCGGAGCTGAAAATAAGTTTTTATCCACACAGTAACTGTTTTAGGACTAGCAGCACAATTAAAATCACAAAAACTCTCTCAAAACCTCTGAATACATAGTCCAGTAAAGATGCATGCTGCAATCAGTCAATATATTTCTGATATAGTGGAATATCGGAGGTACTGCTTGTAAGACTGTACTCTACTGATGGGTCTGCAACACTCCTCTTATTCTTCTTGAGGGGTGTGTGTGTAATTATTCCCTCTAAGCTTCTAGCTGTTGACCTGTTCCTATTAGTACTTCTGTAAGTCCAATGTTCAAATTTCAATGTATTGTTTGAACTACCAAGGAGGCTGCTTTCCTTTTCCCCTACCCCATTCAAGATAAGTCTGGCCTTATCCTCTATATGCGCTCTGTCTTAAATTCAGAGGAATACTATTTTACTGAGTGGTGCCTTTTTTTGGCTAGAACAAACCTAACCAAATGTTCTTCCTCTTTATTTTGTGCTGGTTCCTTTAGTACATTATGAATGAGTATTTAAAGAATTCTTAAACTTCTTGTAAAGTCTTCCTAGAACAATTTAGGACTAGAACCACCAGTTAATAGAGGTCATTCACTTGTTTCTGTGGGAAGAATTGGTGCTTAGAACTGTTAAAATCATAAGAGTAGTTTGGGTTGGAAGGGACCTTTAAAGGTCATCTAGTCCAATGCCCCTGCAATTGGCAGGGACATCTACAACTAGATCAGGTTGCTCAGAGCCCCGTCCAACCTGTCCTTGAATGTTTCCGGGGATGGGGCATCTACCACCTCTCTGGGCAACCCGTTCCAGTGTTTCACCACCCTCCATCGTAAAAAATGTCTTCCTTATATCTAGTCTGAATCTTCCCTCTTTTAGTTTAAAACCATTACCCCTTGTCCTATCGCAACAGGTGCTACTAAAAAGTTTGTCCCCATCTTTCTTGTAAGCCCCCTTTAAGTACTGAAAGGCTGCAATAAGGTCTCCCCAGAGCCTTCTCTTCTCCAGGCTGAACACCCCAACTCTCTCAGCCTTTCATAAGTGCTCCATCCCTCTGATTGTTTTTGTGGCCCTCTTCTGGACCCGCTCCAACAGGTCCATGTCTTTCCTGTGTTGAGGACTCCAGAGCTGGACGCAGGACTGCAGGTGGGGTCTCACTAGAGCAGAGTAGAGGGGCGGAATTGCCTCATTTGGGGGGAGGGGGGAGTTCTGGCCTGTAGCAGTTCATAGGGTCATACATAGCTGAGCTGTGCAGCCATCCAGTTCTTGCCATAAGCTGGCTTTAAACTGAATGTAGAAAGCAGTTAAATGATTAAAACGGAATTAATAGCTCCTGTGCATCATAAGCAAGATAAATGATACCTTTCTTAAAACATGCAAAGGGGATCCTATATGCATATGGTGGAGTAATCTTTTAGGAATGTGCTTGTAATTGGGATGGGCTCACACTTCCACCTTTGGCTCTTAGGAGGATATTGAGGCAGGTAATAGAATATGCATTGGTGTGAGGCTGTATACTAAACCATAGAATCATGTAGGTTGGAAAATAACCTTAAAGATCATAAAGTCTAACTGTTGACCTAGCACTGCCAAGTCCACTGCTAACCACCCTATCTGCATGTCTTTTAAATACCTCCAGGGATGGGGACTCAACCACTTCCCTGGGCAGCCTGTTCCAATGCTTGATAACCCTTTCAGTGAAGAAATTTTTCCTAATATCCAATCTGAACCTCCCCTGGTGCAACTTGAGGCCATTCCTCTTGTTCTAGCACTTGTTACTTGGGAGAAGAGACCCAACAACCACCTCGCTATGACCTCCTTTCAGGTAGTTGTAGAGAGCAATAAGGGCTCCCCTCAGCCTCCTTTTCTCCAGGCTAAACAACCCCAGTTCCCTCAGCTGATTATCATAAGACTTGTGCTCTAGACCCTTCACCAGCTTTGTTGCCCTCCTCTGGACACGCTCCAGCACCTCGATGTCCTTCTTGTAGTGAGGGGCCCAAAACTGAACACAGTACTCGAGGCGCAGTCTCACCAGTGCTGAATACAGGGGCACTATCACCTCCTTGGTCCTGCTGGCCACACTATTCCTGATACAGGCCAGGATGCTATTGGCCTTCTTGGCCACGTGGGCACACTGCCAGCTCATATTAAGCTGGCTGTTGATCAGCACCCCCAGGTCCTTTTCTGCCAGGCCTCTGGCCACTCTTCCCCCAGCCTGTAGCGTTGCATGGGGTTGTTGTGACCCAAGTGCAGGACCTGGCCCTCAGCCTTATTGTACCTCATACAAGTGGCCTTGGCCTGTCCACATCCCTCTGTAGGGCCTTCCTACCTTCAGGCAGATCAATGTTCCTGCTCATCTTCGTGTTGTCTGCAAACTTACTGAGAGTGCACTTGATGCCTTCATCCAGATCATTGATAAAGAGATTAAACAGGACTGGCCCCAACACTGAGCCCTGGGGAACACCACTGGATTTACCTCTGTTCGCCACCACTCTTTGGGCCTGGCCATCCAGCTAGTTTTTTAACCCAGCAAAGTGTATGCCTGTCCAAGCCATGAGCAGCCAGTTTCTCCAGGAGAATGCTGTGGGAAATGGTGTCAAAGGCTTTAATAAAGTCTAGGTAGACAACATCCCCAGCCTTTCCCTCATCCACTAAGCGGGTCACCTTGTCATAGAAGATCAGGTTAGTCAAGCAGGACCTGCCTTTCAGAAACCCATGCTGGCTGGGCCTGATCAACTGGTTGTCCTACATGCTGTGTGATGGTACTCAGGATGATCTGCTCCATAACCTTTCCTGGCACTGAGGTCTGACTGACAGGCCTGTAGTTCCCCAGATCCTCTTCCTGGGCCTTCTTGTAGATGGGTTCCACATTTGCTAACCTCCAGTCAGCTGGGACCTTCCCAGTTAGCCAGGGCTGGTGATGAATGATGGAAAGTAGCTCAGTCAGCACCCCCACCACCTCCTTTAGTACCCTTGGGTGGATCCCATCCAGCCCCATAGACTGTGTTTGTGTCTAAGTGGTGTAGCAGGTTGCTCACCATTTTCCCTTGGATTATGGGGGCTTCATTCTGCTCCCCATCCCTGTCTCCCAGCTCAGGGGGCTGGGTACGCAGAGAACAACTGGTCTGACTTACAGACTGAGGCAAAGGCGGCACTTAAGTACCTCTGCCTTTTCTTCATCCTTTGTCCCTATGTTTCCCCCCACATCCAATGAAGGATGGAGATTCTCTTTACCCCTCCTTTTGTTGCTAATGTATTTGTAGAAACATTTTTCATTGTCTTTTATGGCAGTAGCCAGATGAAGTTCTGGTTGGGCTTTGGCCCTTCTAATTTTCTTCCTGCACAGCTTTGTGACATACCCTTAAAGTATCTTCCTTTCTCTTACACACCTACTAGGGTGGAAATCTCTGAAGGTAGTATCTTTAATTACTGCGAGAAAATCCTCTTCAGACTTCTCAGGATTTGTAGGACAATACCCCGTTGCACTGAGCAGCTGCCCTGTGATTTACAGGTGGGTTTGAAGTCGGCTACAGATGGCGTTTTCACTGTAGCCATTAGAGGGCTCTCGCGTTCAGCGCTACATGAAAAGATCATCTGTAGTTCAGAGATATCAAACGGCAATTAAGCTGAAAACATCATTGCTCAAGGTATGTATATATAGCATATAGGCAAAACCTTACATTGTGAATGAGATTTCCCTTACTGCCCCTTAAGTTAAGGCTGTTAATTACCTTTATTTTGAGTAAATATGCAGAATTGATTTGCTTATAATACCAGAGTAAAAATTTTTTTAAAAAGGAAAAAGAAGTATTTTACATTTTGTTGGATGTTTTGCTTGTGCAGATAAAAGTTACCAATGCAGCACTAAATGTTAGGAATGCTAATTGAGGCTGCTTGCTTAGTGCTCCTGATTCTACTCTCATTAGAATAGAGAACTTTATACACAGTTAGGCAACTTATTTGCTAAATCTCTTCTAAGGAAAAGCATTGCAACAACAGATCTTTATTGAGGAGGCATTTCCTGGAAAGGCTGGACTTCATCTATTTTTGACAGGGAAATAAGTCTGTGTGGCCTTTCTATCTGAATGTTACAATACCTTTCATAAGCACAACTGACAAGTTTTATCTCACTGTTGCAGTGGCTATTCCCTGACTTAGGAGACAGCCAGACGCAGAAATATTTGTTAGCTTAGGTGGTCAGTGGTTGTTTCATTAATTAGAAGTGTAATTCTGTTAACAGGTTTTAAAAACAGATTTTTTTCAAGGTAAGATAAAAAGGATTAATGGTGGTGGAGTTTCAGAAATGGTATTTTAGTGCTGTGTTGCCCGTTAGTAAATTGTGAAGTCTGGGCTGGTTAGTTTTGTTTTGCCATGGTTTCTGGGGGCTTGGTGAGGTGCGCAGCGCTTAAGAATGGTAGGCTACAAGAGGACGAGGAGCTGCTCTGCTGTGTGATAATTCACACCGAAGCATGCTTTCTAACATCGGGACAGTACTAAACATGTCTACTGCGGTGAAGGAAGCCTGAATATGGATTTTTGATTTCTCTTGCTACATGTAACTTGATTGTATTTGTTCAGCTTCTGATAAGTCTTCTAGGCAGTTGATTCCATGTGGTAATATCTGCAAGAGATTCAGGAGGCTCGAGCTGGGGATTCAGTGGATTGAAATAGAAGATAATCCTGGAGTTAGCAGCTTGGCAAATCCTTGTGTATCCAGGGAAAGAATGTTTTCTAGGTTCCTGTGTAAATTCAGGGCCACTGAAGAAACATTTTGTGTCTTGGCATAGCTGAGTAAGTGTCTACTGACTCAGTGTCCCTGAGCTTGGGGAGATGGACATGACAGGCAGGCATATCTGCTTCTGAAACGTCCCTTTTTAATGCTTTTTCAAATTATTAAGCAGGTCCTAAACTCAGGCCAGCACTAACTGCACGCAGAGCTCCTTTGACCAAGTGAGGTTTGGTTACTCGGTAAGCAGTAGGCTGTACTCATTCTTTAAAATAAGCCTAACTTTAAAATTGTTCTTTCAAACAGCATTCTCAAATGAGACTGAAATATTTTTACATTATAATCCTTGACTTCTGTCTCTTCTCCTAGACTCTTTGATCCATTTTTGAGAAACTACACCTGAATATAACGTAGCGCAGTAGGGTGACTGAGCTGGG
Organism: Nipponia nippon; assembly: GCF_047370975.1. Taxonomy (NCBI): domain Eukaryota; kingdom Metazoa; phylum Chordata; class Aves; order Pelecaniformes; family Threskiornithidae; genus Nipponia; species Nipponia nippon. The sequence goes on from NW_028262290.1 coordinate 128,240,902, forward strand.
TGCAGCTGAAGGCGTAATAATTCTTACAGGCTAAAGATACATGAGGAGTTCACTGGTTTTGTAGTATTTCTTATTCACGTTATGCTTTGTAACATTTCGGTGTGATCAGTCTGGAGGGATATTAAAAATCCTAGACAAACATCTGTTTTATAACCATCGAGGTTCTATTTCTGTATGTTAATCTTCACACTGTGGTGGACCCAGCTGTGCAGTCCGTCTTCTACATAGAATTGTACCAGTTGCCATGACAGCGTATAGCTACCTACTGGTGACAGAATAATAGGCATGTGACTTCTTTGATAACTGTCATAATGTAATTTAGTCATCAGCCAGCAGGTGGGGCATTAAGCTAACAAAAACCCACCAAATATTGTAATTTAAAAAACGTTTCTCTTGTGGAACGCTAGTCTGTCCTTTTTACAATAAAAACTGTCTATCACAGAATGTAGCAGTTCTTATTGTAGGCTAAGTGATTTCTTCATTAAAAGATACAGCTGTAGGAAATGCAATGAAACCACTTTGTAGATTACCAAAGGTTGTTACAGGGCGTGATGGGTTTGGCAGAAAGGCAGGGTTTGTTAGCAGGTTTAACGCTGGTTCTGAGTATATTGTCAGGACAGAGCTGGGCACTCCATAGGAAAGCAGCACAGGGAAGTTTAAACCACTGACGTATTCCGTAGGTGAAAAATTCTTGTCAGATTATTCATAACTCTTTTCAGTTCCTCTTCTCATTTTTACAGTGCTTACAAATCAAATCCTTAAATTAACTTGACAGTATTTCAAAGGGATATAAGTCAGAAAAGGCTTTAGTCCTCCTTTCTGCTTTAAGGTAAGTCTTGTTTATCCTACAATCCCGAGAATTTGAGAAATATGAAATAGTAAAAAGCCTGTAGTGATACTTAAATCTTAGTGTATTCTGAATGTACTCATTTAGCCTTCTTCTCTTTTCCCTTTTTTACAGAGGTAAGGTTGAGATGAATAAGAACACAGACCACTTCTTTAAACTGAATACTCATTCTGGATCTCTCTGTTCTCGTAAATGGAACGCAGTAATTGGCAATGGATGGGAACTCAGCTATGTGGTTTACCTTTGCTACCAGTGCTTAGTGTTACCTGCTATTTTCAGTGTTTCCTAGGACCAGATCCTTCTAGGTTGGTTGGAGGAGGGGAGGGGGTTATGTAGCAGAAATTGTGGATAACTTAATTTTCAGTTGCTGTGTCTGCTTCCCCTAGGGAATTATGAGCTCTCTGAAATGTTTGCTTTCTTGGGTGACATTTTCCAATATAAATGACACTTTATGACAGGATATTATGAAGCCAACATTGAACAGACTAAAAAGAAAAAAAAGAGTTAGGGTTCACTTACATATTTGCTTACCTTGCTATTATAGAAGCACCACTGAAGAAGCGAAAAATAATTAAGTATTATTTTGCCAAGTTCCTACATTTGGTGGTGACCCTTAAACAACCTGAGTTCAGAACTGCTTTACTTGTCCAGATCAAGGTTTGTCTAGTTCAGTATTGTAGGTCATTATTGGAAACCTGTCTGTAAATGGAAAAGTAAAAAGGCAAGAAAATAGGTCCTCAAGAACATGCTCAGCTTCTAGCAGCTTGTGCCTCAGGATTTCTGAGCTAGAGGTTGTCTTTGATCCTTCCTTTTGATATATATTGAACGGAGTAGCACGGCAGGCTGTACTAGAGTATTTTGCCACCATGTCATAGAATGCGGTTTTAAATAAAAGGAATTATATTTGCTGTATGAGTCCAATATGTTTTCATGCTTGCCTTTGTGGACTTGGTAATGCTTTAACCTAAATAACAATCCATTAACTTGTAACAAAGCTGTTACTTTGAAAAAAAATAAATCAAACCATAAAGCAAACTTCTTTCATAGACCATCAGGATTCTTTAACCGATTTTCTGCCATACTTGGTGTTCTGAAAATAATTTAAATTCTGTATAAAAAAAAAGAAAACCAACCCTGTGATGGAACTGCCTAAAAAGAAGGCAGTAGTAGATAATACTATGTATTTATACCTAGAGCTCTCCAGAAGTACTCAGTATTCATTGTGAATATGGTAGTTTCAAGTGTGTATACAAGCTGCCTAACCAGCCAAAAATATCCTGTACGCAGAATTAGAAGCAGCTCCTGAGGCCATAGGTGCCCAGACAAGCTAAATTAGGGAAGTTCTAGTGTATATGATAAAGTACTGTCTGAATCAGATTCTTGTAACGAATGTAGGGGACATACATAGCTAATGCCGACTCTCTCTGCATCCTGAAGCTTTGAGATCTTGGCGACAGATCCTGTTACAGCTACTGGTGTGGTCTCTTAATCCAAGTGGCAGGGGTCTGTGTTTTGGCAGCAGATGATGTATTATCTCAAACCAGCCTGTTTGGCTTGTAATGTGCAACTTCAGAAACTATAAAATTCATGTTTCTGTGTCTGTTCCCTCACATATGTACAAGCTAAGGATGAAACAGAATTGTATTATAGTACTGTTAATTATTTTGGAAAGAATGCTTTTCAATTTGGAAAGCAGAAATCTCAAACCTAATTGGAGACAGAATTCTGTCTTAGTTTAAGCATAGGAGTGATTAAGAGGATTGTTGGCTGAAATGTGTCTGTTAAGTGCCCCTTGCAAGGCACTGGGCTAGAAGTGGGAAGCGGGCATGATTTTTGTCTTGCCTTATTCAAGAGCAAAGTTCATTTTACTTTGGTCTGAATTAAATAACATGGAGAGTTAAACTTCAGTCTCTTGGGCCTGTTAGGAAAGTTAAGTTTGAAAACTTGATTTTTGTGATATTTAATTTCAAGAATCTTGTTACCTGCTCTTTTATCCTGTGTGCTGCACTTCATACCTCGTGATCAAGAGAAGGTGGAGCTAGCAGGGCAAATGGAGTTGCTGTGACTAGTCATAAATGCCAAAATTCTTACTGTATTTGTTACCTATGACAACAAGGGTATGCTTTAAATATAACGTACTTAACTGTAAGGTCAAGGATGAAACTTAATGTTTTTATTTTTCAATACTGTTCCCCAAGTGCATTGCATAGCAGAATAAGATTCCTAAAGACTTGCAGCAGGTTTTGTACCTTACCATCCTAGAAAACTAAAATAGTGCAGAAAATTCCAGCTTTTGCTGTTACAGTAAGTTAGTCAACAAATCTTTGTTCACTAGTATAAGTGTACAGATAACATCAGACAAGCTTATGTTTTATTGTATCTGTATGGAAATGCTACTGAGTGTAGAGTCCACATTTACCTTGTTCTAACACTAGTTGCTTTGTTACCAAATTTGTCATGTGTTCAAGCAGCTTCTCTTCAACACTCTTGGCTTTCTGTCTCTGGTGTGAAAGACTAAGTTCTGCATGCTGAAATCACTTTCATAATGGAACTGCCTAGATCAGTATGGTTTTATACTTTTCAAAATCTGAAACTAATGCATAGCTCCTCCACTCACGCTTTTCTCTTGATAACTCAGTCTCTTTGGAGGAGGCTAGTCCTGTCCTGAACTGATACTTCTAGTTAGATCTAGTATAGAAAGTGCTTTTTGATACTCATTCTTTATGCTGCTGCTTAGGAATCTGGGTTAGATCATGTACTAGAATACTCATGAACCAGTGGTCCTTGTCCATATTCTCTCTTGACAAGCTTTTATTTTATTAGGTATACCTGATGTAGTTACACAACAAAGATATCTGAGAAGAGTCTTGCACATTTTACTGTGGAGGGTAAAGTGCTGTTTGAAGACTTCTAGGTCTGGGTAGTTTAAAGATAACTTAGAGGTGGGTAGTTCAGGCCAAGGTGATGATACTAGTGTATAAAACCTATTAATGCACTCAGAATACACAGTTCATGTACAATATGTGTGAGATCCTAAGTTTGGGAAGAGGATTAATTCATTACAACTTACTTTCTCATTCAGGAAGTGGTGTGCTTTTTTTGATTTTGGGGGTTTTTTTTGTTGTTGTTTTCAAACTAGCTTGGAGATGCATCTACTGTGTAGGCATGAGTTTAGTCTGCAATATTCAGCAATGATTTCCTTAGGTGTGGTAGGGGTAAGTTAGTTTTCACCTGCAAACCAGGAATCTGTACATATTATTTCTGCTGAGCAGGTGAATTTCTAATTATTGGAGAACTGGCTGTGCATTTTGAACTGTGGTGCAGGATGTACAAAATTTTTCTGCATACTTGCTGATAAAGATCTTGACTTTAAAAGAGGATTTCCAGAGTTTCTGTATTTATCTTTAGGTTCTCTTTTGCCACAAATTGATAAATAGTTGCTTGAGACTCTTCAGTCCTTTATCCTGATTGTATTACATGTGGAGATACTTCCAAGGGTGCTGAATATTAGGGTGTATTCACAGACCACCTAGACTCAAGGCACTTTGCCCCTGTTGTTATCACTCAGTGTGACATTGTGTACCTTGTACTGAATGCATTGGGTGTCTATGCAGCTGTACAACCTCTTTCCTAAGTTTGGGACTTCGTCAGAGCTTGCTTGAATACATCAACAATACTGCATTTCTGAGATACTAATTCTAGTGTAAACCAGACTCTACGTATCAGAGTGTCTTGTCATTTTCTTGTAATACTGTTCCCTGGGAACTAGAGTTGGATCTCAGTTCTGCACATCCATTGAAACTGCTACAGATCTGATCTATGTGTGACTAAGAAGCCTTAAATGTCTTCAGTTAACTTGCAGAGAAGTCCCTGATACCAAACAAATGTGACGTCATTCTCCTTTACCAGAGCTCAGACTGAGGCCTGAGGGGCATGTAAAGGATCACAGCTGCCATGGGATGTATTTTTTTTCAAGGGTCTTAACACTTTTTCCTGTTAAACTAGTAAAGTGACTTTTGAATTGGGAGAACTGTTCCTTGACTAGAAAGTCTTAGATTGTGATAACAGTTTTTAACTTCATGAACTTAATCTACTTCAATGATACAGATTCTACTGTAAGTTCCCATACCAAGTTGCTGTTGCTTCTCCCCTTCCACTACGCAGAAATTTTTTTTTTAAGTAGGTTGGGAAACTGTACTTACCACATCTACTGATTTTCAGATCATTGCCTGAAGTATTGAACTTCGTGGGATTGTATTTATGTAGTGTTTATTACGATGGAAATAAGGCAAACTCTTCCCACAGGTTAATACCAATAGGGCTAGGATCAAGTGCTCATGACTGAGGATGCAGTGACCCATTCTAGTCCTTTGCCTGGTCTAGTCACTGTTTGTGCCATTGGAACAGCTGGGCTGCTGCAAATTTGTGGAATAGTTTTTCTGGGGTGTAGCTTACTTGTCCATCTACTAAAAAGGTAATAGTGTTTCATACTTATTAAAATTTCATTAATCTTTTTGCATTATTTAAAGTGCCTGGGTGTCTAGTCCTTATTCATATTAGTGAAATTTATTCAAATGAGAATCTCAGTTGACCTCATTAGTACAGTAGGGCACCAGGTATCTGGTAGGTGGAAATCTAAAACATCAAAAGTTCTGAGAATTGCTTTCCCTTCTATGTGAATTAGAAATTGAAAAATGCATTGATTGGTTATAGTGCTCTGTTAAAGTACTGGAATGTTTAAGAAACAGAAATATGTATGAATAGATCTCTAACTCCTTACTGATGGTACTGAGTAGTGTTTAGTCTGGATATCCAAAGAAAGGAAGAAGCAGATACTCCAGCTCCTTCAGAAATTTAGCGTTTCTTGTTAACGTTAAGTCTTACAACCTTCTGTACTGGCTTATTACTAGCTGACCTTTTATATAGGGTTTTCACTTGCAGGTTGTTGAAGCACCTTACAGAAATTAATAACTACCCTTTTTTTTTTTACTTCTGAGAACAGAGATGCAAGAGAAACAGCTTGGGAAATGCCACCTGAAACAGGTCATAGCTTCTCTAATGCTTGGTTAGATTGGCCGTTTTGGGGCATCTCTCTCCTGTTCCTGAAGGTTCTTCTACAGCTTGGATTTAACAGAAATGATACAGTTTTCACATTCTCATTAATAATTTTGATCAAATGTGTACTGAAACATTCAAGAAAGGTAAAATAAATAGGGATGAATTAAATAGATTCTCAGTAATTACATAGCCACAGCTTTCCTCTTACTCCTACGGAGGCATATCCTATCAGATATTGATCGAGTCAAAGTTACCTGCACATAATGTTATATAACTATGTCTAGTCTTGAGAAATCTATGGCTGTAAGTGTATTTTAAGTTTCAAGATGATAGAAACCAGCTTTCAGAAAGAGCTTCCAAAATAGAAAATTGATCCTTATTTATACCTAGCCTCTGCAGCTCACTAGTAGGTGCCTACAGATGGGCAATAGAAGCACTTAAATAATAAAGAATAAAATAGTCCTGTGCCATTAAAACGCTGTAGTGGTAGGACTCATCTTAGTTACTCTTCTTATCTTTAGAATCTCATAGAATATCAGCTAGTTTTTATAACTAATTGGGCTAAAATTGTGACCCAGTCTGAGTACATAAGCGTGCATCAGCTGCTGGCTCGCTCTCCCTATTCTGGAACCCTGGGGAGGCAAAACCAGCTGCTGCTTCTGAGCCAAGGTCAGATTATGCCCTGCTGCTGGGGCTGAAGGGGTTACACCACCACCATAACCAGTAACAGGGACTGGTACAATTCTCTCTTCAGCAGCAGTATGGACCTGACTTCTGTCTCCATAGCTTTCTATTCTGTCTTGGTTCCCTCTGTGATTTGGAAGTAGTTTTCTTGTTATTTCTGAGAAGCTGTGGCCTAGTTCTCAGTAACACCTGCTGAAATAAGCAAAATATGCTAGGTGACTCGTCTATCTCAAATGGAGTCAAGTTTTTCTCATTTTGGCTTTTCTTTCATATTTTGTCTTGTTAATAAAAATCTCAGTAGATACTAAACATGCTTCTGTGTGTGGTAGGTAAATAACAGCTAATTTTCTTTACTGATGTTTTTGTGTTTGTTTCTGATTAAGTTACTTCTGATTAAACTTTTGCTGAATCCTGTTGAATGTGATGTTGCAGGTGTCTGTTGCTTTTTGACAAAAAGGAAACACATGTTGTTCTAAATTAGCTTTAAATATTTTTTCATACTACTGTGAAAACTAGGAAATTGGGATGTGGTTAACTTGAATGCTGAAGTGAATGTAGTATTTCACTTTGTAGTGAAAATACTGGTAACTGGCATTATACCAAGTTTCATACAAAAAATAAATGGCTTACACTTATGTGGATCTTTCCAATTAGTTGTTCAAAAAGGCTTGGAGAAACCAAGCAAGGGGTTATCTACTGGCATCACTAGAAACACCTTGCATGAGAGAGAAATGCTGTGCATGTGATTTCTTGCTGCTTTTCACAATGTGTCATCTTCTCTGCTTATGCCAAAGTAAGTACAGATATTTGGCAAAGCAGAATTTGTCAATGCCCTACCAGTAGCAATTTACACTTACTTTGAACTTGCCTTACCCAGCTGCACCCGGCACTACAAAAGTGCAAATGGAAAACGTGATCACTCCTGCCTGTGATACTGCAGGTTGTAGAGCTCTGCACTGCTAAATGTGTGGATTTACGAGAGAGATTACACTGGCTAGAAACAGAAATAAAATGTATCAAAGTACTTTTTAACTACTAAGGTAAGCTAATATTCCCTAATGGAGTGTCTAAGGGCAACGTTGTACTGTTGATTAAAACAGTAAGGTCCTTCAGTTGTTTATACTTAAGTGGTTGTTAGAGCTGTATTTTACTATTTAATTACCAAGTCACTCGTGTTTTGCAGTAGTTTATTGTTCTGAGGGAGGGGGGTGTGTATATGCACACATTTATATATATGTTTGTTATATGTGTTTATTTAGGTTTTTTCAAGTTCATCAGATTTCTCTTGGGAAGAATGTTGCTTCTTTGTAGAGTATCACATGAAATACCTGTTAGAATAAGTTCTAGATCTTATCAAATCAAATCTGTACCAAAATGGTTCTGAAAGAGGCAAATAGTCTCCAAATACAGTGCATATGTTTTTTTTTTTTTTAAAGAATGAACACTAGCAAGCCAGTGTGGAATGCTGCAATTTCTCACAGTGGTAGTCTAGAAACAATAGTTTAGATGTACAGCATCAACTGAGATTGTATGCTGGGCTTCAACTTGCATGCCTTGATACTAGGTACTTGAACCATCTTTGTTTTCTTGAATTTCAATGTAGACACACCTAAATAGGTGATAGTAGAGGTATCCTATCCTGGTAATTAAACTGCTGGTTCTGTAAAATACTTGTGTAGTCAGAGAAGAACACCTTTATGTCAAAAAATCCTATGGAGCAAATTTTTAATTCAAATTTGTCTTTCTTAAAAAGTGCAGAAATGTCATAATGGGTTATATATTTAACACTGGTGTAGAGGAATGCCAGGTTGAAACTGTTGCGTCAAAACACCTCATATCTGATAGCTCTCAGTTTGCAGACATGTCTGATAGTTACTGGCTGTGACGTGAGCAGTGGAAAGATGGTTCGTAGGGCCTGGGTCTGTGCTGTGTGACCCACTGTAAAGATTCATTTGAAACACTTTCCATCTGTGCAGGACTTACTGCATAGCAATCTATGGTCATCCAGGAATGTTGTTTTCTTAGTGTTGATGTCTCCTTCTGTATCCGAGAAGGCTTTGCACCAGCAAAAGTCTTTAATGTTGTCAGACATCCTTTCAGTTCAACCCCTGAGGCGTAGATCTGCAAATCCTATGGTGTCGGCAAGGTCTGGTGCCCAGGATGCTCCTTCTGGAGCCGTCTATGACCTGATGTGTTTATAAGACAGGGAAGGCTGCACTTTCACTTCTTCCTTACACACTTAGCAATCCTTCCCCATATGCTTTAACAGTAGTATCAGAAAAACAGCTCAATTACATGGCACCCTGATGTGACTGCATGCTGCTTTCTCACACAGTTGGAAAGCCAGAGAAACTAATGAGTGGAGGAAAAATGATGGAGGACAAGGAAAGAGGAAAAACTGTGTAAATAATTAAAAGAAATGGAGAGGAAAAAAACAAAACACACGAAAGGAAATAAAAAAAAGTTGCGTGAAGTCACCACACAAAATGCACTGCTGGTGTTTGCTTCGCATTTCAGCACTGGTAAAGAAGTAACTTCATTTCCTCACTTCCAATGTTTTGGTGTTATGCTTTTGGCTACTGACTACTAGCTAATGCTGATAGTTGTGCTTTAAGAGGACTTGAACATGGACAGAGGCCATTCTGGGGAAATTTTCATGTTCCCTGGTGGCACTCGAGGGAAAAGTGGAGGGACTACTTTCAAATAGATTCCATCCATCACAATACCAGCCTTAAATACAGAAATATTCTGCAGTTAGGGAGGAATTGAGGTGCTAATGTAGTGTTTGCTTATATATTTTTACATCATTGAATTTGGTTTATGTACCTACACAGCAGGGAGAGATTAAGTGGACAAAGGGTGGCAAAGGTAGTTGTGTCTGCTGGGCACAAGAGCTTCAAGCAGTTTCAGTATTAATGAAGGGTGTTTTAGCAGTTGCAGAACAGGCTTCTGGCCTAATAGGGGGAAGTACACAATGAAGGTGGCAAGCAAAGTTCCAGACTTGGTCGACAAGCATGACATTTGGGATGGGTACATGTTTTTCTGGAGAGACAGGGAAGATGAGGCTGGAGGGTTCCCCCCTCTAAGAAGAGTAGCTGGAATGTATGGAGCTCTTGGGTGGATGACAGGCTGGTTGAGAACAGTAAGGATCAAAGGAGAGGCTACTGAGGGTGACATGTTGGTGGATTACAGACCAGCTGCTCATGATGAAGGTTGATTAAATTAGCAAGTCAGTAACATCTATGGGTCACAGATCCTGATTCTTGGAGAGGAGCTAATCTCCCTGAAAGCTGGAAGGGTAATGTGGTGGGATGCAAGCAGTCCAGCAGATTCCAGGAAGCTTTCTTGGTGGAGATACTGAATGGGCCAACCAGGGGTGTTGCACAAATGGATGTCCACTAACAAGGAAGAATTGTTTAGGAATATGATAATAGCAATCGTGGCTGTAGTCATGATCATACAGTGGAGCTCAAGATCCTGAAGGGAGTGAGGAAGGCAAGTCCTTGGACTTCAGAGAGCAAACTTTGGCTTAGTTGGGGAACTGGTAAATGGGATGCCATGGGAGGCAGCTCTGAAAGGTGGAGGGAGCATAGGAAGGCTGGCAGGTCTTTAAGGGGGACCTTTTCCCTGTGCAAGAGTGGCACATCCAAACAGGAAAAGAAGTTGATTCCAGCTAAGCTAAACAGGGAACACCTGAGTGAACTTCCTTGCAAAACGTATCATGGTGGAAGCAAGAACAGGTTATGGCGAAGGAGTTATTAGAAATGTTGCCAAGGCGTGTAGGGATGGCGTTGATGCATACAAGGGTTTGTGGAATCTCATGTTGCTCTCAAAAGCTATGTTAACAGTAGGAGGCTGAACAAGGACCGTGTAGGCCTGCTGTTGCACGTGAGCACCGGTAAGGCCAATGTACTCAGAGCTGCCTTTGCCTCAGCCTTCCTGCCTGCCGAGAGGCAAGGTTCAAGCAAGTGAAGAACTACCAGAAATGGATGAGGATCAAGACAGGGAGTCCTGCTGAGAACTTGGCCTGTGCAAATCTGAGACCAGCTGGACTGCATGTGAGGGTGCTGGGAAGAGCTGGCTGATGCCTTGAGAGCAGTTGCTCTCTGTACTTTTTAGAGTGGGGTGAGGAGGGTCCACAACAACTAAAGCAAGGCAAATGTTGCACCCATTTTCTGAAAAGGCCAGAAGGACAATTTGGGGAACCATGAGGAAATCGGTCCCTGGGAAAATCATTGAGTCCCATTGGAACAGACTTGCTTTTGTGCATTTCATGTGTCTGGAAAGGGTGCCATCATGCCTCACCAACTGTTTGCCTTCTATGATAAAATGGCTGCGTTTGTAGGCATGGGGATGGTAGTGGATGCCATGGCAACTTTAGTAAGGTGCTTGGCACTGGCTCCCGTGCTATTTTTGTGTGTGCTTAGGATTCTGTAGTCTGGGTGGGTGGACAGCTCGATGGGTAAAAAGCTCATTGCGTGGTTTGGCTCAGACGGTTGCAGTTTAATGGGTCACGCTTTGCCTGGAGGGCAGTAGCAAGTGGAGGCCTATTGTATTTAACATCTTTTTCAAGGACCTGAAGGAGATGACAGGATCCACTGTTGCCACATTTGCACAGTGAGCCCATCCTGGGGCTGCAGTTGACAAGCTTCAGGGCTGGGCTGCTGTCCAGAAGGACCTGGGCAGGCTCATGGAAGAGGCCAGCATGAACTTTTTAAATTTTAACAAGGACAAGCATCCTGCCTCTGGGAAGGGGAGGCGACTGCCTGTCTGGGTAGCAGCTCTGTTGCAAAGGCTGCAGGCATGTTGGTAGGCAGCAAGCTGACCATAGCCAACAAAGATAACAGCATGCCAGTACCTTGGAAAGAGTGATTATCCTCTTCTATTTAGCACTCTAGACCACATACCGTGTCCACGCGTGTCACCCACCCCCCCCACCCTGTGACAAGAAACTTGTTGACAAGCTGGAACCAGCTCAGTGGAGGGCCACCAAGGCCAGGGCTGGAGCACACGTCGTGCAAGGAGAGGCTGAGGCAGCTGAGCTTGTTTGACCTGGAGAAGGGAGGGCTTGCCACCATCTAAGGGAGGATGAGAGAACAGGCACACTGAAAGGAGAGGTTCAGGCTCTGTGTCTAAGGAGGACGGTTCTGCTGCGGGGAGCCCAGGTCTGGCTCGACGGCGTGGGGCTGAAAGCACCGAGGCAGAGCCCTCCCCGGCCTGGGGCGGAGGGGAAGGGCGCAAAGCTGCAGCCCGGGGGAGCGCCGGGGCCGCGGGTGTGCGGGGCGGGGTGGGGGCCGAGGCGGGCAGTGCGTGAGGGACTTCCAGCCCCGGCCGGCGGGCGGAGCAATCCCCCTTCGGGCCGCGTCGGTAGCGTAGGCGGGAAGCGCCGCTGCCCCTGTCCCTGCCTCGCCGCGGCTCCCGCTGGGCGCGGGGCTCGGCCCCGCAGCTCGGAGGAAGAGGAAGTGGCCGCGGCCCCAGGCCGGCCGGGCTCGGAGCGGAGCGGAGCTGCCCGGCGCCTCCCCGCCCCGTGCCGCCGCCCCCGGGGCTGCGCGGCACAAACTTTCTGCCGGGCAGCGGGGCCGTGTGGCGGCGCGGCGCGGCGCTGCCCCGGCACCTCCCTGTCGTGGAGCCGAGGGGGGAGCGGCCCCGGAGCGCGGCGGGCGGGCACGGGCGGCAGCCAGAGGAGGAGGAGGAAGCGCTGTCAGCGAGGCCGGCCGTCTCCGCCCGCCGGGCATCCTTCAGCACCGCCGGGCTGCGCTTCGCCCGCCGCCTGTCCCAGGTACCGCCGCGCACCCGCCCGGCCCGGCCCGGCGGGCAAACTTGGCGGGAGGGGGGTCCGGGGCCGGTCGGGGGTCGCTGCTGGGCAGGGTCGGCGCGGCAGAGCGGGCAAGGCGGCTGCGGGGCTCTGACTCCTCTTGATCCTCTGGCTCCTGAAGTTCGGAGCGGGGCCCGGGCTGGCCGGCGCGCCCGGCTTTGGAGGGGCTGCCGGAGGCTTTCACGGGGCCGCGGGGGGAGGCGCTCCCTCCCGCCCTCTCCCCAAGCGGATTTCGGTTTGTGCAGAGCCGATGAGCCGCTGCTCCGAAGGGGGCGGCGGTCCCCCCCGCGTCGGTCCTGCCGTTTGCCGAGGGGCCGGTGACCGGCCGCCCGCGCTGGCCGTTAGGCCCGGGAAGGCGGCGGGGCCGGCGGGCGGCGCCGTCCTGTCAGGCGGTGAGGAGACCCCCCGGGCTCCGCCGGGGCGCTTGCGGGGGCCGGGGGCGGCATTGCTGAAAATCGCTTCCAGCCGGCGCGGTTATTCGCGTCCAGCCAACGCCGCGGCGAGGCAGAGCCGGGAAAGGAGGGGAGCTCTGAGGGGAGCCGGGGCGGCTGCCTGCCTGCCTGCCTGCCTGCCCAGCCCGTCACATGCCGGGCACCTGGAGGCGGCAGTACCGCGACGTGCCATCGTGCGGCTAGCTGGGGTTTGTGATTTTACAGTTATTTTCAAAGGCTGAGCTGGATATTGCCTTTTTAAGTCCGCGACACTGTTTCAGCACATTTTTATTACAAAATAAGGAGAGGTAGCGCGACTATGGGTCAGTAGTTGTATATCTGAGTAAGAAACACTTCTCTCCTCTCTTGTCTATTCCTGTCAGAGCAACTACCTCTCACAGCCTGTGTATTTCTGGAAAAGGGGAATTTGGTTGGAGGGACTTTTAGAGCTCTTTTTTGATACTTCCAACTTGGTCAGATAATTAATGGGAGACGTTTGTTCTCCGTTGCGATTGAGCCCGCTTGCCTCCGGAGCGCTGCCAGCTGGGACCAGGTGAAGGAGCTGAGCCAGGGGCTGCGGTGTGGCAGGACAGGGAGCGGTGCCGGAGCCGTCTCCTGGTCCTGGGAGGGGCGGCTGTTGTGCTGAAGTGACCGTTGGATGTAAAATAGTAAAACTGTAACTCTACCTGACAAAACGTTCTTTAACGTTTTCAGCCAAAGTTTGGAAGCTACAGTATGATTGTATACCGCTTCTATTTTTATTTCTGTAAAAATAAATAGGAGGATAACTAACATTGTCAAGATATAACTGATCTCTAGTTTACAAGGGGAAATCTTTTTGTACATCTGTTTTTATGTTTTATTTTTAATGAATTCAATCCATTTCAGCTTCTGGTATTGAATAATAAGTTGCTGGCAATAACCCTCTCTTTCACAACACTGGTGGTCACATTGTGTATTTAATTTCTGTTTTTTCTAAGAAAAAAAATAGTCTCAGAATGAAGGGTTATTTCAGGAATCTAACTTAACCTCAAGTTAGTTACATTAGGCAAGGGGCTTTCCACCGCTTGAATGCTGGCATTCCCCTGGTCTGAGGGCGAGAATGTAGCATGAAATGAGTATATACAGCTGTGATTAAATACCTAGGGGAGTTCTGAGCTGTGGTACCGGGAAACGCAGATACCATATTGGGTATAATGAAGTGGCCTTAGAATCTGTGGTGGAAAAGCTGAAAGGCTGAAGCCATAGCCTTTCGAACAATAAAAATCAAAATTAATGAAATCTGTATTTTATTTTTTTAAAATAATTTTAAAAAAATCACATTACTCTTATTCCATCCCCCTACTTCACGTGAGATCCCACAGCTTCACACCTGGCTCCAATGGTCCACTTTACGTTTTGCCCCAAATTGGTTGGCCAGGGTTTTACTCTATGGCAAACTAGCAAAAGACAGTAAGCATAGGACTGTCAGGTCTGTCTAGCTTTGTGTTTTGCCACTGATTTACTCACTGTCCTTGAAGCTACTGGGCATACATTGCAATACGCATCTGTTTTTCATGTCTGTTTTCTGTGGGTTCAGAGTGGCGTGGGATTAACTTTAAAGGAAAGTTGCATTCCTATCTGACGTTCTTATATATGCTTCTGTCGGGTCCATTCAGTCTTTGATTTGCTAGACAATAAATGTTAGCTCCTATAGTTTCCCCTTAAGTTCTTGAGAGTAGTTCTCTAGTCCTTAGCATCTCAGTAGTCTCCTGTCTTCTCATAGAGGCATCTTGCTTGAACGTTTGCAGCCGTGGTATTTCAGAAGAAATTTTACCAGTACTTTGTCCAGTGATATTAACGCTTCTTTATCTTGACCAGAAATACCCTGCCTAAGAGTATTTTGTAGACATGTGTGGTACCATCTGAGTCTTGTGCTGTACTGAAAGACAGCATCACGGTATTACTCAGTACTAAAAATCTTTTGGATGAGCGTTATAGGGTGATGTGGGGGGGGTAAGGAACAAGGGTCTCTCACCAGCCTACTGTTGCTCAGATTGCTCCCCGACACCAGCACAATGCTCGCCTTAGTCCTCCACCAGTTCTCTCTGATCCTGTTTGCTTTTCTTCCTCCCGCCCTCTCGCCCACGTGCACACACACGCACACCAGCTTTGTTTCCCTAGAGAGGGTTAAGCGCAGCTGGTGCCAGCCCCTGGTTATGGGCAGGGAGCCTGCAGAGGTAGCCCACCGACCTGCAGGCCCAGGGACAGCACAGAGGAAAGTAGGTGTGTGTTATGCAGCAGCGGCGTTGAGCCCGAGACTAGTGTTGTGAACGCCGTAATAAAAACAGTAGCACCTAATAATACTTCGTTGAAATCACGTTGTCGCTGTGGCGTGCTATTTGACGTGCTGCATGCTAGGGTTGTGCTTTGTTTGTGACTTGTGAATAAGACCTATCAGGTTAGTCTGTTCTGACTTTACTGAATCCATATGGTATTTATCCATGTATTATTTTGTTTTCTTCCTAAAGCCTAGCAAACTCTTGAGGCTAGACTAGCAATTGTCTTAATTGGCCAAATTATGTTTTCCTCCTTTTTTCATGTAGGCGGTACATTTTCTTGTCTCCCAGGGAGATGGTACCAAACCCGATTCAATAGTTTGTTTTTTTAAATTCTAGCAATTGGATCTGCAGTTCATCATGACAGGTCTTCCAGAGTTCGTGGTGTGAGTCCAAATTAGTCCGCCTGATTTGCGTTCTGCTTCCGTTTAGTTGTGGTATCTTTGGCCTGTCTAACTGGGCTTGACTTCTGGCACATTTCACTCTATGCTGGTGTTTCTTGATCCGAGACTGTAGTTTCCTCTGCTGAGCTTTTTTTTTCCCTGTCCCTTGAAAGCTCTCTACTTATTCTACCTTTCCTTCTTTATTAGGTAATTCATCTCGCTGGGTCTGGAAACCTTCTTATGAATCCTCTTGTCACTTCCTTGGGTTACAAATTCTGCAGATATTCATATTGTAGTTTAAACATGTTCCAGACCTCCCCTGCGCTCACGTCCTCCAACTTTTCATTCCTGTTCATCTCACTAATGAGTTCCCTTAGTTTTTGAGATTTGCCTTTTGAAATTGAAAACCTTAATTGCAGATTTTCTTGGGTTGCTCTACCGTTTAATTTAAATAAAATCAATCATAAAGAATAAATCTGGGATTATTCTTTCATCAACCTTTCTATAATCAGCGATTTAGTTATCAGCTGCAAGTCTAAAATCCCGATGGTGCTAGTCAAATTGGTAAGTATACGGTGAAAAAATTGGTCAGTCATGACATCCAGCAATAGATAGGACTGATTTATGGTAATTGTTCTTTGTATTTTCAAAATAAGTCTTTCAGAATCTTTCTGATTACTTGGTAAACATTAGTTACTTAAACACCTGATCCCTCCCCACAAATAAAAATTATTGCGGTATTTATTGAATATATGCTTATATAGTTACCTGTATGGCAGTACTCTTGAAAAAAGACCAAGCAGGTATTTCTTGGTAAGGAATTTCCCTCTTGATGGTGTAATCTCACAAAAAGCTTTATCAGTGGGAAGCCAGGGTGGGAAAAATGGGGATATGTCAGGAGCACGGCTCTATTCTAGGAACCTATAAAGGATCATCCTAGCATACTATGCTCCTTTCTTTGTTTACCTGCACACCCAGTTTCTCAGGTCCGGTGTTTTTAATCCTCTGCTTCAGTTATGCTTCTCTGCCTGATGGGTTTTTTTGCCTTGTTATTCCTCTTCTGCTTCATTGCTTTAACTATGCTGGGGAAGGGACTCGTCCATAATTTGCAAGCTCTCTCTGGGTTTGTTTAGAGCTGAGTAGGGGACTAAACACTCTGGCATTTTGTAGACTGGGAAGGATGCAAGAATTAAGTGACCACATGCCAGCAAATGAACTGAGCTGAGCATGAAGTGCTTATTATTTTGAAAATGGAAAGGTCAGGATTGCGGGAGTGAGGGTTTAAGAAAATAAGTGCGTCTCATTACTGCACAACAAATGTGAAGTCCTGTAATTATTTGTAAAAGCCTTCTAGCATCCCTGTGAGGTAGCTAAGTATTACCCATGGAAGGAAGAACCAGGATGAAAGGACTTAACCAAAATCAAGAGAGAAAACCTATTAATACATTGCAGTTCTCTTGTTTTGCTGCTGCACTCGCCAGTAAGAACACCGTATTCCATAATTTTGTGCAAGGAACTTTAACAGTAACTTATGATATGTATTTTAAAAAATAGATTAATTTATGATAAAGCTTACAAAAGGAGGTCACTAGTTCTGGACAATAAACATTTAAAATGTGTTAACGCAAGCAAGCTTGTTCTCACTAATTGTGCTTAAAAACAAGCTGATACTAGCATAATCTGCCTGTACAGCACGTTTTCTTTGGATGCCGTTATAAATATTAAAATCACCTTGTTTCTATTTCAGGTGGTAGTGTATTGCACTTACATGTGTATTAGATGATATTTGAATATTCAGTCTAATGCTATATGCTTAGCAATTGACTCCAGTACTACACGTATTTAAAAGAATTGTTTAGGAAGGCTTTTCAAATCATCCCTGTGAGTAGTCATTGACACAGTGCTTTCTGTAATATTGATATAGTTGAAATAAACTGTTTAGCCAATATATACTTAGTTGATAAACATCCCTTAAATTACTTAGTCTGGTAATCTATTCAAGCTTCCATTAGCCATGTGGTTCTGTTATGTTTCAGTGTAATTTTCATTATTATTCCTTGGAGATAAATTGTTATGGAGTTCCATGAAAGGAGGGGGCGATACATCAGAAAATTAGCTCTGTTTGTTCCCAAAAAAGCCCCAAACAAAAAAATCAGACAGAAGGCAGGTTTTTTTTCTTCTCTTCTTTGTGCCCTTTTCCTGCTGAAAAATAATCCTGGGGCCTGAGCTGCTGTTTCCAAGAAAATAAGTTGTTAGCTACATGATATTCTTTTATGCTTGTTGTTGTTCTTTGCGAATTCTGAACTTGTTGTATTTCATGTATTTTGAATACAAGCTAGTAAAGTGAGAAAGCAAACCCAAGCTGCAGAGCGTATTTTAACAAAGCCTAGGTTCAGAGATGATGAGTTGAAAACTTGCTAGATCTCTAAAAGAGCTATAAAAATTCCTGTATTTTATTCAAGAAACACTCATTTTCACGGATCACGGAGGTGCTTAAAAATGGAAAAGCTGGGTTTTTTTCTCTTGCTGAGTACAACTTGTTGTGATTTTTTGTTTTTCATGGCAAAGGACGGTACCAGTTTCAATAAAACTTGCATCAGGAAGGAGCATTCAGGGGCAGGTCATTTGCCATGCTGGGGTGGGTTTCTCTCCTGTTCCTCCAGATACGCCCCAGAGCTCCTCTACTCTTAAAATATACGACAAAGGACAGTAACGGGGAGGAGGAGGTGGCTGCAACAGGCTTATTTTGTGGCTTGCAAATTGGGCGTTTGCTTGGGATGTACAAAACCTGGGTTAAATTTCTGAACTCAGTTTGCAGAAGAAAGCTGCTTGTTTCCTAACCAGTGGAGGCCTTTGTTGCCATTCACAAGACAAACGTAGGAATTAATTGACTGTAGGCTTTGCTGTTGTTCTGCAACTCATCACAGCTTCCATTTTTGATGTTTCGCAAAATTAAAATGAGATATAGACTAAGAAAAAACGCATCTATTGTTAGATCTGGGTTTCAGTTCTAGTTTTATCATCACATGGCTGAACACAAGAACAATTTTAGAAATTATGAAGATCACGGAGCACGCATGAGACTAATTCGCAATATAAGTGACTTTGTGGGCAGAATTAGTTTTTCCAGCAGGTGTAGCTGTAAGAGCCCATAGCTAAATCTTAATTTTAGTTCTTCATTAGATGTTACTTTTTCTCTCACTCAAGGTGTTTCTTGTAAGTATGGAACTAGTAAGTTGATAATTTTTACATTAATGAAAAAGGAAAAGCTTGTCTTGGAACCTACTGCAAAGCAAAAAATATTTGAAAATTTTGCAGTGTTTCTGAAGAATTTTTTTAATTTACTCTGCTAAAAAGTGAGTATTAGTGATGATATTTTATTTTAATACTGAATAAAAAAAGTAGAATTCACATGCAGTTATAGAAGGCCAGGATAAATATATGCAATACACTAACCTTAAGCATCCCGTATAGCAAAATAATATACCTGCTGCAAAAGAGGATTGAAGTGGGTTTAGATTACTTTGAATTCATCAATGATGAACATTTCTTACAGCACTCTTTGATAACTTCAATGTAGAAAATTAAGAAGGTGAATAATGTCCTGTTGACAACTAGATTTGTAACTGAAAAGCAAGGAGACATTTTCAGACGAGGATGGAAAGACTCTGAACAGCACTAACTTTGCTGCAAAGGAAAGGAAGGAAGAAGGTAATAACTAATGTTAAAAGTCTTTGGAAGGTTATAAAGCAAGCTGTCCCAGTAGCAAGTTTGTGGGGTAACATTGAGCAGAATTCGGTGATTCAGTGATTACTTGTCATACACACATCATCAGTATCTTTGAGAAAACTTTAAGTATTCATAAATCTCTGGAATTTTTTTAATATTTAAACTCCTGTATTAAAGTAGGAACTTTGTTTCTTAAGATTTATTTTCTACTGCTGCAGCACTTGCATCCTAATTACTGTGGAAAAGATTGTGATGTTGTGAAACATATTTTTTCTATTGATGCCTCATTTTTATTCCAGTGAAAACATCCTTTCCCTATGTGCGCTTTAGTAACATAAACGTAGTTGTCTATACTTAATGAAATGTGGGGAAGTATTTTATCCTCAAGGATACTAATTGAAGTTTTAGCCAAGCAGCAGGAAGGTGAAAATCAGTCTTCTGGTAAGCAGTCACTCAGTGAATTAATACAAAACCTGTATGTTTTCAGTCCAGTCCCAAGTGGGCAGGTATCTCCGTGCTGAATGACTTGTGGGTTGGCACTGTTTGCAGAGATCGCTACTTGCATGGGCAATGAGGGTGGACCAGTTTTCTCAAAAGGGCCAAGGAGATGGTTGCTAGAGAAGCACAGGAGAGTGTCCGTGGCTGCTGCTGGAAGAGCAGGCTTGTATTTTCTAGCACTTTCACCCCAATTTAGGAAAGAATGCAAAACTCTCTGTGATGTGAAATACTGAGTCCCCAAGGCCTCCTTCTGCAGTCATCACTGTCTGAAGAGTCCTGTGGATTTCAGACCCTTTGCATAACTAAGGGTTGCAGGCACTGCTGCTTAGTGACCTCTGAAATGGAATTTTTTTCCTTACAAAATGTCGTGCTGTATACTTATGATGTGTAAGAATTACTGGGCCATCGCTGAAACAAGAAATTTGATACACTGGCTAATGCTTATTGCTATCTTAGTTCCTCACTCTACAATATATTGTATATTATATTATTGTATATTATATATTATATATTATAATATAATTATATATTATATATTATATACAATATATAAGTACAAGTATACTGCTAGATGTGTTCCACTACAGTCCATGGAAATACTCATAGTATCTTGTTAGGCTCATTAATATACAGTATACATTTATATATTAAAATAAATAACATTTTAGACCTAAGATAATCATATTGCATGGGCAAAAGAAAGAAGCTGCTGTATATATGAAAGAATAATCCTTTTTTTTTTTTTTTTTTTTACTTAATGGTAGTAGTTGTCATTACAAAAAAAAGAAAAAGTAGAAAGTATCATTTTGGGAACAGAAGGTGATCCTGAGGATTTTTAACCTCAAATGCCAAAAGAAAAAAAAAAAACAACCCAAAACCTAGGTTTCATTTATAGAAATTGTTAATATAAAGTAATTTTTACTTTTCTGTCAAAATAAGCAGGGAAAGGTGTTTTCTGTTGGATGAATCCCCCAAATATTTAAAGTTCAGGAACATGTATGACACCTCATCCATTTTTCTTGATGCTGCAGGTCTTTCTAGGAAATGTTTTTTCTGCTTCCAGTTTCTGTGTGATCGAGTATTTACTATGGTATTTTTTTAAGGTTTGATGTGTTGGTCAGTCCTATTTTGATGTATTTATTAGTGAATTTGCAATAAGGTGTAGGTGTGCACTTACAGATTCTGCAGATGATATGAAGGTGGGTGGCATTGCTGAGCCTGGAAAGACTTCCAGCTCTTCCAGGGGTGTGGGAGAATGGGGTGAGATTATTACTGAGTAGTAGAAATGCAAAGGAATACAGCAAAGTTATGGGAGATGAGTTGGAAACTCCTCAGCTGTCTTGGATAAAAATAAAAAGAGGTGGGTTCTTTGGCTACTGGGAAGCTGAGAGTAAACTGTGAATGTGATTCAGCTGTGACTGATGATTCTAGGTGCAGTAGGCATGTTATTTGCAGCAGAGACAGGGAAAAGCATCAATGTTATTTTAATAGGCCTTGTTAAGATCTCGTTTTGAGCATATGGTCACCTGTGTTCACATAGAGAAATGAAAACAGGAGCGATGCAAATGAGAGTGAGTGGGGTGGTGGAGCAGAGATCCTGTCTTGTAAGTGGCAGGAAAGGACTTGAGTACATTTATTCTAGCAAAATACAGGAAGGGATTTGGTAACTGTTCATAGAAATGATTTCACAAGGAAATATGAGGGAGGGACAAAAGTTACAAAAGTTAAAGCACAATGTAAGTATAAACAAATTTCCACAAGTAGATTCTAAATACATTAGGGCTGGAAATTTGACTGACTCACTAACCGTTTGGAGGCTGGAGCTGTGGCATAAGCTTACAAGCACATCTTTGGAGACAGGGAACCTGAACTAGTCTTTCATTCTCCACTTCAGGTTTATTAATTGTCAAGGTAAAGGCAGCCCTAGTCTGTGACTGAAGTTTTTCAGGTGCTCGTTGCTATCTGTCAGAGGTTGCAAGGAGGCTGAAACACCCATCTTGGTGATGCTTCATGCAGCGCGTTTACACTGAATGGATCCCATGCCTCGAAGTGTCCAGGGTGGCCTGCGGGAGCCCCTCTTCATCACTGGATGTTTATTCTGCATTTCTCTCCTTGTCCCCAAAGCCTGAGTTTTGCCGTGTAGGTGGAGGCAGGAAGTTGGGTGGGGTGTAATGAAAAACCTCAGGTGCCTAGCTAGTGTGCCTCTTTACCTTCTCATACTCACTGCTAGCTGAAATAATTTGCCTCAGTCCGAGCAGCGTTGTTGAAGAGGAATGAGAGGGTTTGGATCATATGAGTATTTTCACCAAGCAATTCTTCCATTCTTTCATACTCAGATGAGCCATAATGTGGAGGATATTGAGAAACATTTAATGTTTAGCAGAGATGGTTGTTAGGAGTAATCCTTTAAAATGTTGTGGACTGGCAGCTTATTAAGGAGAACTAGATTTACCTAGTCCAGTTCTGTCGTCATGTGCCTCTTCTGGTTTGAAGAAGACTTCTATAAAGTGCCATTATTTCTTGTGGATTACCTGAAAACATGAGGTAGAAGGAAGTGAGGTAGTTTTCTAAATGCTGGTACTTGTCAGCAAACCTGTTTTTTCCATTGAATTACAAGTCTAGATATTAATTTGAATGTTACAAAGATCTGTGTAAAAGATAATACTATCTGCTCTCACAGTTAACTGCATATGCAGAAATTGTTATTAAGTTGTCAACCCTTATATTAGCAAGTTATTTTGCATTTTCAGCCACTTTTTATAATGGAATATGTGTCTTCCAGAGTATACTACTGAATACATGTGAAAGATGCAAAATACATGCATTAAACTGTCAATTTTCCAATAAAATAACAGCATGCCTGAGGGTTGATACGAGTGGTAAATACTTCAGTTACTATCTGAGCGTTTAGTTAATTATACAATTTCATGTAGTTTGTAGGTAGCTTGTATTTAAAAACTAAAAATCACCGCAATGTACTATTGTGTTGCATGAAACCGGAAACAAAAAACCTAAAATTTAATGGTGTTTATGCATTTTCCCTTTTTCCTTCCCCTGCCTTTTTGTATCAGGAGCTGCTGAAATGGGTTGTGGATTGAACAAACTAGAGAAGCATGATGAAAAACGACCTGGTAATATCTATTCAACTTTGAAGAGGCCCCAGGTAGAAACCAAGATAGATGTTTGCTATGAATATCAATTCCTTGACTTCACAACACTAAATGATAGTAAGTACACAGTATTTTTCTTTAGACTTTTTTTTTTCCTATTCAAGTTAACATGTTAATTGCTCCATAATGGTTTTTGAATGGTGTGTGTAATAGTTTTTTAAAAGTCTTTAGTTTCTTTAAGTAAATGCTTTCTCTTCAGTCGTAATGCTGACATGCAGAGATCTTACTGAGAATTTTCCATAAATTTTTAACCTTATTTAACCTTAGAGCTAGTTGTAGGTTCTTAGATGTTTGGTTCTTTTATGCTGCCCCCCTCACCTTTTTTGCTTACTCTAATACGGACTTTTGTTTCCTTAATTTGCATTTTTATCAATGTATCATATGGTAAAGCAATTCAGGTCTGCCAGGTTATATACTTCACTGCTCTTTTTTCTTCCTCCCCTTCTGCTCCCTGTGCTCCCTCAGGAGTATTGTGAGAGGTTAAAGTTAGTGTTTTCAGTTTTGCTAACTTACCTTAAATAACTCTTATGTGGTTACAGATACTTAGAGGTGCACCCATGTGGGTGGGAACAGGATAGTGGGAGACACTGGAGATCTAAAACGTTAAAGGGGTGAAGGTCCAGTCTCATGCAATTTTTACCTTTTTTTTTTTTTTTTGTCCATCTGAAATAGTCTTGCTTTAATTCACATGACAATCCACAGACATTCCATTTCTTTCCTTCCTGATTGACACCAAGCGTCTCTGCCAGTATTGCTCACACCATCGCCTGTGCCCTCTTTCACTTCAAAATTAGCCTGTTCTACAAGCAATTACTCCTCACACCATTTGGAAATCTGAAGCTTGAGCAGAAGGCTGGGACCTGCTTCTTGCTATATATAAAACAACACAGTACCAAAATCTGTTACAGCTAGTTGGCAGGATGCCAGGTAGAGCCTCTGTGCTTTTGCCCTGCAGTGTGCTGCTACTTCTCTTGTTTTGCAAGTCAGGTCAAAGGAAAAGCCAAAGCAGTACGTCTCTCGCTGTGTGAGACAAAGAGCTGCTGGTACGTCGCTTGATGTGACACCTCTAGTGCAGTTCAGTATGTTTAGCCCAGAGTAATGTGAATTTGTTGTTTTTTAAAACTTGCTGCATGTGAACTTGAACTTGGAAAAAGGTGGAGGTTTGGAATAGGAGGTTGGACAGGAATGCTCTTTTGTAGGATATGTGGGAGCTGAGAAGTTTTGTCTTTGCAGACTTTTCTTAGTGCTTCTCTCCTGTACTTGTGGATTCTTATGTTTTTTGTTACACTAATTGGGATGTGCTGCAGTGGGAACAAATGAGAGGAATTTTTTTCATGTTTATGTATTGCAGTTGTTTCTACGTTTTATTTATTTTTATTTCAAAGTGAATTGTTTGTCCTTTGATAGTTTGACAACTTTTACTGATATGCACTGCACATTGTGTCATTAGTAAAAATGAATTAATATTAAGAACACTTCTATGGGCTTTTCTGGGATGCTCATCACTGTTCTGTCTGATTGCCTCATAAGCTTTAGTGTGTGCGTTCTTCTGATACCTCATGAAGTCTCATCTTTGTCACTGTATGGAGGAACAATCAGTACATGTGATAAAAATGTGACTTGCCTCAGGCACAGAGGATGTCTGGCACAGAGCAAAAAATTCAGCCCAGACTTTCCAAGTCTGATTAAATGGATAGGTTTGTTGTAAAGCATACTTGTACGTTTTTCTTACTCATCATAGACTGTTTTATTATGATTTTAGGAGGCATTATTTAAAGAGACTGTGAGTAGAAGTACTTTCATCAGATTCTTTGGCTTGCCAAAGAGTGTGAGCTATCCAGCTCCCATTGAGTTCTGCTTTGGCATCTTGTATCCCCATCACTCCGGTCTCTGAAGATGGTGGTGGACAGGCAGATGAGGAGGGAATGGAGCTCTTGCTCCTGCTCTTTTTCCTTAGTATCCTTAGTATCCCACACGACTATGTGCTCACAGGGTTGGCAGGGCAACAGCTTGTGGTAATGCAGCTCCCTCCCTGTTCCTGTCATTGGCTGTATGAAGGCTCATGTCCCACTACGCAGTGTTATGATGTTCCAGGTTATTCTCAATGGTGACAGCATCACTGGTTCATTTATATTTTTGCTCAGAAATAACTTCTACAGATAACCAGAGTTAATGATGAGTTTCACCTATGCCTATGTGGCTTCTAAAAATGAAATGCTCACAGCTGTGTAAAAAGTACATTTAGATTGTGAAGTCTGTCTTCTGTGAATCTACTTTAGCCCTTTCAGTGTGTGTATATATATACTGACATCATTTTTTCCACAGGTTTTCTGCTTCATTAGGTTTTTAGAATAAGCCATGCTAAATTATGAGTGGCTGCAGAGTATTTCATTGTGTCCTTATTCTAGGCCTTATTTACAACACTAGTGAGCCTGGCTCTGAAGACAGGTACTCATTTTTCTCTGGGGCTTTTCTATAACGTTTACTGCTCTGGTAACTGTCTCTCTCACAAGTGTTTAATCTTAACAGTGAGAAGGATGTGATTATCTCCGAGTTGCAAGTGGGAGCTAATACAGAGACTACTGCCAGAAGTTTTCCAAGTCCTTAGTGTTTCTTCACGTGTTCCAAAAGCAGCTTTTGTTGACTTTAGATGTAAATGTGGATACTGGTCATGTTTGTAGTTAGGAACTGCATGTATTCTCAAATCTGATATCTAGATGATCAGAGATCACTTCCAGAATGTGATGTATGTTGTAACTGCCGTTTCACAGGCAGCTAGGTGGACGTAAGTTTTCTGCAGCTATAAGTGGGGAGATATTGCTCCTCTCTCTCACCTCCTGTCAGCTCTGTGAATTGATTTAACTCATGGATCTGGCAGAAGGCTATGCAGTCTTTTTGTTTGGTTATTCTCTGCCAGATCAGTGTCTTGTGGAAGGATCTGAAGAATGCTGGAGCTGGTAGAAGTGGTGGGAGTATGCAGTCAGGAAAAGAAAAAGGACCTTTAAATCAGCTTGCACTGTTATGAACTCATTCCCTTAGCATCGCTCTGTTGAAAACAGGAATAAAATACTGTCCTGCTGGTTGTTTCTCTGCTATCTTAGCCAGAAACTTAACTTTTCTTGCTTGCTGTCTTTGGTTACTGTTTCCCTTCTGGCATACACAGCTGAAGGAATGTAAGGAAATACGCTCCTTTATTATACATTTCTATTCGTTTCCAGACTTGAGCCTTCCTCTGCACTGATGCAGAGGTCCAATGGAAAATGGTGTTTGATCATTTATTTAAGTACTGTATAAATAATGCATAGATGCAAAAGGCAGAATTAAGGTTGCAAGTGTAACCTTCATTATGATGCTTCCCAGTGTTACAGAATTGACGTACTTGGAAGTAAAGTGTCTAGAGAAAGATTTCCCAAGCTTTCAAGGAAAGCAGGCTACGAAGAACCCATCAGTTTCCATCGTGTGCCACAACACTGATAAAATGCATGGTTCTTCAGAATTAAATTGGTTAGATTTGCCACTGTCCTTTACTTCTTTAGCAAGTGTGATAATTGATAGTAGCAAAGGGTTATCATCTAGCGGAGAATGGCACTTGAGGAATAAGGAGCACTTTGCTAAAGCATTTCAAAACCTTGAGGTGGGTATGCTCGTTTTGAGTTGTTAACTTTATAATGTCTCCTTATGAGCCTCACTTTTCTTGTTTCTGCTAAGATGGCCTCTTCCAAGAAATCACAGTCTGTCTTCAGTGTTGTCCCTTGATAAAGTCGTCATGTACTCTGTTCTTTAGTCATCTGTACTGTCCAAAGCCTGTGGGCTGCGGCTCTTCCTCAGGTGAAATCACACCAGATATCACCCGAATTAAATTGATAAAATCATCACATATTTTTACTTGTCAGGAAGACATTAGTAGGTTTGTAAATTGGATGGCTCACTGCTGGGTCAGCAAAATGCCAGAGGAGGTGCAGAGGAAGAGCAGGGTCTTTCCCCTGTTGGCAGCAGTGAGCTGTTAGGTTGCCCTGACTGCAACATGTGGTGATGAGCACATTCCTGATGTGCTACAACATGTAGGAATACATGTACTACAACGTGTAGTAGATGAGCACATCCAGCTCCTGAACCCTACCTGCCTTGCTGTCAGCTCATTCCTTCGCTGAGTCAGTCTCACTTGTCACTGTATGGTCTAGTCCTGCGTCATCTCCATCTTCAGCCAGTTTCTTCTGACAGGTTTCTACCCGCAGTCATTTCTTCTGCTGCTCCCCTGAGTCATTCTGTCTCAGAGTCCTGACGCTCCCAGTGGTGGCATGCAACAGGTGCAGGGAACGCCTCCGAGAGTGTGCACGCTTTTTTAACAACTTACTCTCAGTAGCTATAGCTGCAGTTTGAATGTTCTTGTAGTTCTCTGCTGGCTAATCCGTGCTTCAGAGTTGCTCAACTGGCTGCCTTCTCACTGACTTCAAGACAATACAAATGCTAAGTGGCAATGATTGAATTTTATAACAATAAAAAATTTGAGGACAGTAAAAGGCAGCAGCATTAGATTAATGTTGCAGCAAACCTTTTGCTACAAAGGCAGAAGAGGCAAATTAGGGTCTATGTGTATATACTTCAGGCCTTTACTGGAAAAAGCACAAAAAGATTATATCACCCCACCCCCCCGCCCCGAAAGTAAAAAAAATGATGGTCGTCTTGTACCTCTCTTATCTCCAAGTTTTATTGGAAATAAGAGGTAAATGGTGAGTGAACCTGAGGAGGACATGTGCTGACAAATGGAATAGCCTTAATTTAAAGGAACCATGTTTTCAACAATGACTCTGTGGGGCAAGCTGGTTTGTTTTGTTTTGCTATTTCATTTGAAAGAGAAATATTTCTGTAATCTGCATTCCTTTCCTGCTCTTATCTGATCTACTTATTTTGGAAAACTTCATTTGCAATGACAGGTCATACAGAAACTGAGCTCTCCTTCTTCTTCATCCTTTGTTTCTTTTCTTCCACCTCTTTTCAGTTATGATGACCTTCTCAAAGAAACTGGAAATCTGATAGTTGTTTCTCTCTTCCCTTCTCCTCAGAATAGTGTAGAGTTTTTTGGTATTTAGTTTTTTGTTTTTTTTTTTAAAACTGACTTGATTGGATATTTTTTTCCTTTGCTTTACGTTCTTATAGTAATTCATTGGCCTGATGAGTTACGACAGGTTTTGGCCTTGAATAAAGTTGGCATGAAACATATGCTAGCTATGTGATGAGAATGAAATGGGGGTATAAATTTTTTTAAATGGGGAAAGGCTATACTCCGAACAAGCCGTTTGTGCTATAAAACCACTAAAATCCAGATGTTTTGACTGATGGAATGAAAAATAGCAATACTTCACATGTCCCAAAGAAGTTCTTGAGTTATAATGTGAATACAAGGACGTATGGTTTTTATCCTTCTTGTCAAGAATTTCATTTGTCAAGATTCATATTGTAAAGAAAATAATTTAAAAAATAAGGTTCTTAGTTACATTTCAACATTTACACTATTTTTTGCTTAAGTGTCGTAAGTGGCGTTGTTTAAGGGCATGTATTTTACCAGGACAATACTCCTAGTGTAACAAATGTACCACACACATAAAACCTTCTGATTTGAGGCATTTTTTATGTGTATGTGTGTATATATATTTATATGTATGCATATATATATAGAATTTGAAAGTGTGTCTATCTTTCATGTTCTGACAAGCTTCTGGATACTATACAATAATGTTTTGGAACCAGTTATACTGCTCAAAAATATTTGTTACAGTCTTATTACAACTGCTATGGTTGGGCTCTTGATTGATTTTTATTGCTTTTTTTCTCATAAAGACACAAGTAATGTGTTAATGAACCTTTATAAAGGACATAATTATTATATTACAATCAGTAGGTAAAGAAACATTTCAGTATGGACATATTCTTAATTTGGGATTAAATTTCAGTTGTGTGTAGGCTTAAGTTAATAAAAACCCCTCGGTTTTCCCCTCAGAGGGGGGAAAGAAGTAGTCTAATTGGAACTTGGAAATGGTATGCACTGGAAAGTGTGTGAGTTGAGGATAGAGAGGGCATTTTTCCTATAGAATATATATGCAATTTTTTATGAGGAAATTGTGTTTGCTGCAGAACGTAGTATTTGTTTTTGACTTCAGTGCTTACCGTCTGTTCCCATCAGTAATTTTTATATTACATTAAGCAGTTATTTGTGCCTGGCTTCTGCTTTCTGTTTCTCTTCACCCTTCACTTAAAAAAAAAAAAAAACAAAACAAAAAAAAAAACCAAAACCCACCATCAAAAACAAACAAAAAAACCCCCCAATTTTCTGAGCAAGTGGCTGTACATCTGAAAAAAGAACAAACCTTGCAGCCCTGCATTTGCAGGTGTTATTATTTGATTTAAGACTAGTAAAAGCAATTGTTTCCCCATTGGTGAAGTTATTTAATTTCCTGTTTTCATTTCTGTAAGCAAAAGGACATAAATGAAATTAGCATTTGAGTTTTGTATTTCCAGTTGACCAGGTCTGTTACCACCATTTTGTCCTCAGGAGTGATGAAATAAAATTAGCAAGGCAAAATACTGTTAGGTTATTAATGTGATGTGATAGCTTGAACCAGACGGTGTATATAGATCATGTACAACAGACTAAAACATAGCTTCAGAGGAGATTAATATGTAACAGGTTCACAGCAGTAAGATGATGAGCAGAAGAGGCCAATGGGTTACTTCTGTGTAGCTCAGATTCTGCTAATGCTTCCACTTTGTTTAAGCTTTGTCCACGTGCATATCCTATTCAACTTAGTTTGATTATATGCACTTGAAAACATACACATGATAAAAAGAATCAGCATAAGGAGTTTGTTGCATCTGGGCTTCAGTCCTCTCCATTAATACAGACATGGAGAAATGAAATTTTTTGGCTTCTCTTGGTGTTTTGTTTCAAGTGAATTACAGTCTGTAGTAATATGTAACCCTTCAGGACTTGCCACTGTAAGTCACAGCAAAATGAAACATTCATGCTGTAGCGGTTTATAAAACTTACTTGTGTGCCTTGGGAAACTTGCAATTTGACATAAAAGGAGCATTCCATATGTTAGTAGTTTAATAAATGCAATAAATTACATCATAAATGTAATTGCTATAAAGAATTGTTAGGAATAATTTGAACTTCTTTACCGTGGTTGGCTTTTTAATAAAGATGCATAACTTGAGTAAAATCTGTTAGACATATTCTAGTTTCTAAATAACAAGCTTTGCTTTCCATAATTATTGTATATAGATCCTTGTTATGGTTAACTGTATGCACACATTCTCTCTTCTATATGTTTAAGCATATCTGTACATCAATAATGTGTGTAATAGATACGCACATGTGTATTGTATACACATTTATATCATTGAGAGGGGTAATTCATAAGGATATGAACATTCAATCTTTTACGTTTTGCTTTATGGCTGCACTGTACAACAAAGTACAAAGAGCTTTATTTAAAGTCCTATCATGACTGTGACAGAACTGGGAATAGGTCCTGGGCAGTCCAGTACTCTAGCAGCTAGATCATGGCCTTCAAAACACCCTTCTCACTGAATCTAAAGCAAGAAGCTGGTCAATATTATGAATTAAATTTCCTAGCCCATATCTTAACAGTTATATACCTGCAAAAAAAGCTCTACCTTTCACATACTTTCAAATGGAAAAAAAAATTGCTGGTATCGTCTGTCTTCTCAAGATCCAACTGAACTGTGGCACTGCTATTTTGTGTTAGAATAATACATTATAGGCTAGATGGAAGCTTAGGTACAATATGGTATGTGTATTAGAAGTCGCAGATATGTTAAAGAGCACGCGTATGATGTGTTTTGGAATGGTATTTTCAACTTGTGATTGGAAACAGTTTCTTTTAGATGCTTTTATGGAATCTCACCCCAAATACATCTAGCAATGTAATAGCCACTTTTTCTACATGGATTCTGCATATGTAGTTGGGCAATGGGTGTGTGCAAATGAAAAATGGACTAGGGAGGGAAGGAACATCTGCAGGATGTTTTCTATTTATGTGTGTTCCACATTGTAGAAAACATATGGGTGCTGCAATAGTCATGTTTGTGCTAACTTTCTGTCTGTACTCATTCGTAGACTGAAGAATGGGTAACTAATACTCCATTCTTACCATGCAGTCATTGATTGTATTTGCTGTGTTAGCTGAAGCTTCTTCTTAATGTAGTTATTGAATTCTTACAAGAGATGCATACTGTACATCACACATACATGAGCGTTGTAATTCACTCGCATCATGGAAAAAGATCTGTCTAAAAAAAGCTCTGAACTTCCAAGAAACTTCTTCTTTCTATCAGCAGTTCAGGAATTGCACATGATCTTTCTGAGTGGCCCTGTCTTTTCTTTTGCCTCTTTGCACATTTTTCCAGTCTTCATGTGGTTTTCATCCTCCTGATGCTGTTCAAGAGCCAAGGAGCTGAACTTGGCAGTCTGCAAGGCTGGTAGACAGGCATTTCTGATGGAATGGTGAAATTCTTAAAGCCACAGAGGCCTAATCCTGTTTTCTCAGAAACAAAACTTCCCCTGTGTTTAACTGGAACAGGAGATCACACAGTGGCTTGTAACTTTGAATAATAAATGCCTCATGGTTTTATTGTGGGAGAGAGGTGATTAGGAGCCATCTCTGCAGTAATCTGCTTAGTCTTTTTATGACTTGTGACTACAAATTCCTTGACATCAGCCAGATAAAAGATGATATACAAAATCTGTGCAATATTTTAATTATAATGGAGTTCTTAATAATTGACTTTGTAAATAAGTGGTGGTGTTTGCCTAAAATCTCATCAAAATGAAAGGTTTAGGATTGGTTAATCCTGAGTGGAGGATACGCCCTTTGACAGAAAATGGGAATTGTTGGTGTCAGCTGCTATTGACTGTTGCTTTTCTTAATCCTACTGAAAAGAAAACAGTGTGTAGATGTACCTTGATTGTGTGGGATTTTTTCTGCTTGCATTTGTTTTTCTAATCTTCCTGTATGAAGAATAAAGAGTCTCTGTTGTGATGGAAACAGTGTGGACATTTAGCTATTTCATATAACCTATAACGGTGTCTTGGTGGGTCAGACCCAAGGGTCCACATAGCTCAGCCCTGGCTGGTATCGGGCTGTGCGTACCTTAAGCCAACAGTGTGGTGCAAGAGGAGTAGACAGCCAGGTTGGAGCAATTGCTTCTGGGGAGTTCATGCTGCATTAAATGCATTTTGAGGGTTTTGCTTTGGACAAGAGTTAGTGTCCTCCTGTACACTGAACATCCCACTACATGTGGCTCAGAGAAACCCGAAGGAAAGGTATCTAACAAATGTTTGCTTTCTGGCTTGCAAGCCCTTCTGGCAGCCACTTTAGGAGATGCCATTTTGTCCCAATGTCTGTCTCATGCAGATGACTGTAGATTTGCCTCTGCCAGTGATGCTTGTAAACAGATTTCACATGCAGAAACAAGTCTAATTTCTGTTCCTACTTCTGTTCCTGGTTTGTTTTCTGTTCCTGCTTTTTCATACGTGCTACCATTGCATCTACTGCCTGACGACTTCTCTTGACTTTTTTGCCACTGGCCCAACAAAGATGGAGTTGAGGATGGAATGGTGAGCATCCTCCTCTAGCTGTGGCAGCTACTGTGTGAGCACACCTCAGGTGAGCTGACTCCCTCCTGCTTCCTCCCTACTTTTGTTTGAGGGGGAAGATGTGGACTGTGCTTTACTTTCTTGAATTTTCACTCTTCTGTGTGCTCTGCCCTAGATCACTGGAGGGTACTATGGGTGTGGGACAAAAGGTTGGACTGGTAGGGCTAGTGGTTGCCCCTCTGCACTGAGGATAGTGTGGTGGGTCAGAACTTGCTGTTATTACAAGCTACTGCCATGACTTTGCCATCCCTGGATGAAATTTTGGGAGTCCAAACCTGCTCTCACAGGTGTGGCTGTCACCCTATGGAGTCCCATGATTACAGTACCTGTTGGTTGGTGGCTAACCAGTTTGGGGAGGGAGGGCAAAATTTGCAGTGGGCAAAGTCATGATCAAGGTCTGCAATGCCATCCTTCAAACACGGCCCTTGCAGAGAGGTACAGCAGAGCTGAGTGTCTAGAAGCGAGGAGATTCACTCTTCTCCTGGTGGCATTTGACCATTTGTCCTTTTTAGGTGGGCATAGTTACTTTGTCTCTACCCTGACTCTCAATGCCTGTTTTGAATTTTTCTTCCTGTTGGCAGATGCCTTTGGCTGCTGGCTCAGTGGCCCTCAGGAAACCTAACAGACTTAGGACTGAATTGTTCGCTAAGGAAAAGCATAGCTGAAAAGTAGCAGCAGCACACCATGCAGGAAAAGGGAGGGTTGAGGGTGAATCTTGTGCCCTGCTCTTCTCAGAAGTGACAAAGGAGGGAGAACTGACAAAGGGAAGAGTGGTAAAGTCTGTTCTGCTCCCCTAGCTTGGAGAGGAGGGACTTTTAAGGACAAGGAAGGGGGGTAGTACAGGCTGATTAAGTCCTGCAGTATGGAGATCAGCTCTCCCCTTTTCTCAACAAGGAAACAGGCATCTCTCGTGGGAAGCATCTGTTCCTTCCCTGTTTTCCTTTTAGCTTGCAGAAGAAATGGCCTGCCAGTCCTGTTCCTAGGCTTTTGGCTGAAGCACCCCATTCAGAGCAGGACCGTGCCCTGTCAGCTGCTTGATAGGCTGTCAACACTCAGCTGACATGTCAGCTCATATGAAGTTCCAAAGGGTCTTCATAGCCAGAATCCTTCAATCCTAGAAACTGCCTCCACACTTTCCCACAAAAAAATGCAGCAATCAAGATGTCTGTCAGCCTTGTGATGAGCTATAACATCCCTAGCCCAGGCTCCCTGCCATAGCTTTCCTGCTGTTGCTGCACCCCAGAAAATGTGGGTGCTGTAGGCTTCTCAGCTGAAAAACTGGAGTGGAAGGCACAGCTGCAGCTAAACAGCCACGGATCAGCAAAAGAGTTCAAGTAACACCTTTGCTAGCTTTATTCCTGGAGGAGACCAACATGGCCCAAAAGTCATAAGGAAGTGAAAAGCAAAGGAGGGAAAGTGGGATCTGGAACTTCTGGGGCAGGGGCAAAGATGGGGAAAAAGGGTGATGGGGTGCTGATACGGCCTACACCAGAAATATTCCCCAGTGGACCGGCATGTCCAGAGGATTAACTGGAGCAAAAACTAAACAGCAGAGCCCAGCTTGGGCATCTGGCAGTGCACCTACAGTCATGGGAAGAACATGAGAGGTATGCACCCTGTCTGCAGGCTGCATGCTGAAATGGGGAGAAAAAGCAAGTCTGTACCCAACATCCTTCCAGTGAATGCCCCCCCTCCCCAATACAATGTGACTCATCCATGTTGTGGGCTCTCTGCAGAGGATCACGCACATGGCTGAGAGGAGTTCCAGGAGCAGGACCATGTTGCTGCTGCTGCTCCCCTAAGGGGATATGTGACCAGGTGACTTTTCATGAGTGCAGAAGGGAAGGGAAGGGCACTGCCCTGATGGCCTTTGCCACCTATTGCTATGTCTTCCAGAGAGGTAGAACCACCCCGGCTTGGACCCATGCTGTTGTAGGTCATGGGCATGGAGAGCCCGAACATTGTGCCTAGTGCCATGGTTGTGATGTTGGCCACTGTGTTCCCCTGTGTTTGGACAGGGAAGGGTCTTCACAGCAGCATCTCTCTGTGTCTGGAAGCCAAAGAGGGCTGTGTTAGTGTGACGCTTCATATGCTCTGTTCACTTTGTTGCCAGGATAGATGTGGGCACTCGTGCGTGGTGGGAAGAGGAGATAAGGTCTTCAGAAAGGAGGGGGCATCAAGAGAAGTAGGCCAGATAAAATAGGGAAAGAATATCAAGGGACAGGAGGAGCTGAACATACAAACTGAAAAACCTTGAGGGTGATGGATGACAGTAAAAATGGAGGGACAAACATCATTTGACTTGTTAAGCAGGAAGAGAAGACGTGGCATTGCATGAATTTTCAGTGTTTTGGGAGCCTTCCGTTGCCAGAGGTGTGCCTTTTTGCTGTGTTGACATCCATGAAGCCCAGCAGGGACTGCGCTGTCATTCTGACAAGATTTGCTGTCGAGTTCTGCCTGAATAAAACCCACAGTATTGTGCGCGGGCAGGCACATGGTCTTGTACTGAAGAAGACAACTTATGTTTCTGGGTTCAGATACCTTTTGGGTCTTTCATGACAACTTGTTTTGTTTTTTGAATCTGAAAGTGACATGGAAAACCTCCCCTGAGTGCATTAGACTTATTTCATTACTGAACAGGGAAACGTTACTTTAAACTTTAAAATGCTATCATTTCTAGGAAAGATCAACATTCGATTTAAATTTTGTCTGAAGAATAACGTGAGAACATTTAGGTAGTTTAAATCTGTCATGTCTATTGTGCATGGAAACTGCAGGTTTTCTCATTTTCTTTGCCCAGTTCTGTAAATAGGTAGAATTGTTGCTTTAGCAACAAGCATAATTGTGATTGCAATTTAAATTAAGGTTATGAATATTGTACTCAGCAAAATAATGTCGTCTGCAAACCTTAATGATTGTGTCTCAAGTGTTAACTGTTCTTCAGGTTAGTCTTCTTACACCGTTTGCATGGGTTTTGTGTGCGAATGCCTGACCTGCATTTTCTTTACCTTGACTTCATATAGAGAGGCATTGATCCTATGTCCGTGATAGTGCAGTATCTACATGAGACCTTTGTTTGTGTTTTGTTTTTCAGTGCCCATATGTATGTCCACAAGTGACAGGTAGCGTAATAAGTGTTCTGTCTGCACAAGATATAAATGACTGCCAAGCAAAATCTCAAATTGGGCCTGGTATAATGTACCTTTTTGCAATAGGTGTCAGTTTAATGCTGCATTCCAGGTGCTTCTGACACGTGCTTGCTGGTTCATGGCCAGTCTGCAGCAATTTCAGAACTCTTCAATGTAATTTCTTGGTGAAATACTGTTTGAACGTTACTGTCTTACAGCTATAACATATTACAAAACTGATACTGAATGATCCACGCCGCCAGATTGTGGCCTTCTCTTCAAGTGATGAGGCAGCCTGGAAAAATGTTCATGGCTCATGTGGAGGACAAGAACTTATTAGCATTTGCTGAGCTCTGTGCTAGTCTTGCTTCCAGTTCCCAAGCTAGCTCCTTTGGCACTCGTGCAGGTATCTTGGCAAAACCCTGGCATGTGTTGTATATTTTTGCCCTGTATCTTAAACACTAAACACAAGTCTCAGTGACTTGGTTTCATCTTATTGCAGTCATACAAATGTGATATCCTGGACTTAAGAGGATTCCAGGTGACATAATTACTGCATGAAATTGCAGTTTGCTTTCTGTAACATAACTTGCGCACCCAGCAAGCTCTTGGTTTGTGTGCAGTCATGCTTTTGCAAATGATTTGATACTTGTGACACACTGTGCTATATGATAAACTTAGCATCAGTAGCAGTGTGAGGGGGTTTCCCAGATATGAGGTGGCACATGAGAAATTTCAGCTGACTCCGATGCTTTCTCAGATGCTGTAGCTAACTGGTATGGTTCTTACTGGTAAATGGTAACCCATGCATTGTGATAAGGTCTTGTACAAGAACTGCAAGTTTAAGGCTTTCCGGCCAGTTGATTTTTGCAAACCTTGCTTATTTCATATAAATGGAGCTCTGTTTAGTTGAAATTGTAAAGAACTCTCAGCTTCCTTCCTTTCCTTCTCCCCCCAAATAATCATCCTCTCAACTTGAGACTTGCACTGATTAGCTACAGATTCTTCTTGAAAGAAACAGTCCTTTCAAGGGGAAGAGAATCTCATTAAGCCTTTGCTGTGAGCTGCAGCTCTTGATCAACACACGAAAGACAAGCTTGACAGTCATCAGGTGAGTTAAGAACTGCAAAAATATTACCTGTCTCTGTTAAACAGTCATCAGTTGAAAGAGTTCATCTCAGTCTGATAATACAGAGGCTTTCGTGTACTATGTGGCACATAAAAAGGCATCAAGGATGTGAGAAGTCCTAAAGATGCTGTGTGTTTCCAAATGAATTGATAAAAGGCCTTAAATCTGAAAGAGAATGAGGTATGAGGTTTACAAATAAATAGATGGAATTTTGAGAAAGTTAGAGATAAGCCGAGACACGGTTACTGATGAAATGTAAGTAAACAGCAGTCTACTGCTGTAGTTCCTTGGTTGCTAAGCCCTCTGTTGGTGTTCTTTTATTTGAACAATTGTTTGCTGAATTTCTTAATAACAACTGATACAAGAATTGACAAATAGTGCTAAATTGCATGGGTTAATTCACTAGTAATTATTGTACAGATTATTAGTAAGCAAAAAAAAAATAGCATCTACTTTTATCTCAAATCACAAAACAAAAGAATGAAGAGAGAGTGACAGAATAAATGGTCTTTTGTTAAGTTATTGTCTCACAAAGTTTGGAACTGTGTCAGAATTGCTTTTTTGTTTTGTTTTGGTTTTGTTGTTTATTTACTAAGGAATGCTCAGCTCAGATGCAGCATCTGTCTTTCTCTGCAGTCCTTCTTCTACCCGATTTTTCCAGCTGGGTTGAATGCCTTGATGAAGCCTTTCAAATGATCAAATAGATAAAATTGTACATATTCTGTGGGATTATTTTCATTGTTCTTCACCACATGTTCACTGAATAAAATACTTTAGAATTCTAAGACTTTGTTGTCAAGCTGCGCTCTTGCACTATTTGTTGGCTTTGTTTTTTGTTTAGTTTTTTTATTATAGTAAATTTGGGGGGGAAATTGGTCTGCTCGTCAACAGATACTTCCAGGGAACCCTTCCAGAACCATTGGTGGAAACTCAGACTATTTTATCAGTGATATTCCATTATTAGCCAGTAGCAGGTCTGGCCCTTCTTGACCTAAAAGGACTTAGAAATGATTCTCTGTTTTGCAGAATATGCTTGGGAATGGAGAAAAGTGAAAGTGTCTTGAACATGGGCTGTCATATGATTACGCCACGTGAGGCTGCTTGTGACCTCTCTTTGGGTTGCATTATTAGGAACAGTGAGAAAACAGTATTAGCCAAGGCACAGAGGCACTGTGCTTTGCACGCTTTCTTGGGTTTGCTCCTGAGGTATTGCCCATGCTAGCAGTGGCTGACAAGAATAACAGCGAGCAGTTCTGTTATTGTATCTTGGCTATGAATATGCATCATCATATACCACTGTGCCACCTATAACATTTATTTTATATTCCTTGTAAAAGAAACTAAGAAATTGAGCTGTTTATTTGCTTCTGTATTTTATTATTTAATCAGTAAGAATGTTCATTTATGAAACTAATTTTTTGATGTCACTAACCCGAAAGGGATCCTATCCAGGGGGTAGGGAATGGCTTAGGTCTTAAGATTGTCTGCATAATGCTTTTTAATTACCACCTTCATACCATGAAAGAATTCTGTCCCTGTTGGACAGGACATCTGTTACATCTTTATTGCATATACTTACTACTTTGGGATTAGATTATAATAACTTCCTTAACTCATTCTTTGGCAGCTTTGAAGGTGAGGTGTCTCTGCTTCTTGCCTTTTAATTTCCAGTAAATGTTTTAGAGGCAGCAATTTTTCTGACAGAACTACACTGAGAAATAAAGGTAAAATGATGCCTTCTCATAAACATTTGGAGAAATACTCTGCTACTTTTTGCAAACAAAATTGCAACAACAACCATTTTATTGCAAAATAAAAAATAAAATAAAATAAAAAAAATCATAATTTGACTTTGGTCATTCCGTTCTAATGATGCTTGAATTTGTGTCCATTTTCCCATGACCCATATTAAATAATACACTTGTATGCTATCAGTATTACTGTGTGGGAATTCTTCGCTTGAAAACAGAAACTGGCCACATTTTTCTGAAAAGAGGGAGTTGGAGTTCAAATTCTGGAGAGTGACAGGAAAATTTGCTCTAAGCAAAAAAAGCAGGGTGTTTTGCCAAGGAAAACTTTTTTCTTTAGTAAATCCATCACCCATGCTCTAGCAGACTTGCTTAAAAAAACAAAACAG
This sequence comes from Nipponia nippon, assembly GCF_047370975.1. NCBI lineage: Eukaryota > Metazoa > Chordata > Aves > Pelecaniformes > Threskiornithidae > Nipponia > Nipponia nippon. The sequence goes on from NW_028262290.1 coordinate 128,279,908, forward strand.
TACTTTTGGGAAGTGCTTTGTTAACTTTTAACAGCCTTTTCCACTACTCTTTGGCTTTCTATCAAGCGTTCTTGCCAAGTTGAAGTGATGTGGTGTGTTTGGCAGTGACATACTTCTTTTAGGTGCCAGTGGTGAACTATTGCTTGCTAGTCGTTTTCAATATTCTGTGAAAGCCTTATCGCTGTTAAATACACTGTTAGAGGTGTTACAGAAGGCAATATCCCATAGTACCTTTTGCAGGATTTTCTTTTCAGGTCCGTATTTTTGAAGGATTTTTTTTTTTTTCCAGAGAGTTGGGAGGTGGTAGAGCAATGTTTTGTTTCTGAACCGGTTTCCTAGGGAAACGAGAGTTAAAAAAGGCTCACAGTCTGTCTGTTTCATTCCTCCAAATAATTATAACCGGACAATTTCAAACCAATTTGCTAGAAATGTTTAAAGACAATTAGGCTGCTCCTAATTTTGTGAAAGCTGGCAGTTGGGTAGAAGACAGAGACCTGCGTTGCTCAGGGAAAGGTGAGGAGAACTAAGTCACACGCACTCTCCTCAGTGACAGCTCGCTGGCCAGCGAGCCAGTGCGTTGCTCCAACATAGCCACAGAATCGCTGTTTCTCATCAGTTTGAGGAATCCAAGGAGTGGGAAGAAAAGAGAAGGGAAATTTGAGGCTGTGGCAGCAGTGAGGTTGGAAAACAAAAGCCTCATCAGTGGGACTCGCTCTTCATTAGCTATGCTAATGGAAAAAAACTTGAGTAGGAATTTGTATAATAGCACTATATATAGTGATACAGGTAGCAAAAAGTCAGCAAGAAGTGTTTTATCTAGTACTGATTTTAATCAGACCTTTAACCACCTTCGTGTACCAATAGAGCTGGCAAATTCAATAACGTATTGACTGTTGAGTAGGTCCTCTTTGGTATTGCTGTAACTCTCCCTTACCTCATTTCTAAAGGACGTAATTGCCTAATTCGTTGCAAAGATCCATTTGGTGGTTCTAGCTTTATATGTTCCAGAATTAGTTTTAGTTTATGTTGTCATTCTAAAAATCATATATGGGGCAATACATGGCTCTTCCACATGCCAAATTAATCAGGAACTGTTGGGGAAATTGCTTGATAGGGATTACTGCCACCTGTATTTTCGTACATTCCCACGCAAATCTTCGCACATTAAGTATGTCATTGGAGAGAGTATTTCCTCTGACAGTTGTAAGCTGTGAGGATTTGGATCACAAGATCTTCCTCTTCAGGCCTGTTTTGCTGCAAATATCAGAAAAGTTTTAGTTCCAACTGGATTTCTCCCTTCCATGGTACGGGGTAGCTGAGATCTCCAAGTACAACTCAACGGTGGCGTTGAGAGCAAGTCTTGTGAAGGTGGTACGAGATCTGCTGCAACAGTGAAACTTAAATCCTGCTTGTGTACAGACACAGACTCTTCAGATGAAATTCACATACTGTAACAGAGGTATTCTTACGATTTGCAATGTTGGGAATATATTCCCATTATCAATGCCGCTGAACAAAAAGTAGAAGTGTGGGGCAGGAGAGCCGAGAGGAATGGTAAATACTTTCTGGAGAACGTTTTGCATTTGGTTTTTCATTGCAGTTCCCCAAGCAGGCCTAACGATTGGAAACGAAGACAGATCTAATCTACTTTTTATTCCTTTTTAAAACTTGGAGTTTTCCTGGATAGTTGAATGGAGTTAGATGGATCGGTTTTGTTTCTGTTTATAATCTAACAGCTATTGTGTGTTCTGGGTCTTGTATAGGCACCCATGGAAGTGTTTGTCTTAGGATCACTACAGGGTAACGTGTTTAAAAAAAATCCAAATGCATTATGTCTCCCTTTCCTCTGAATTTAATTTACCTGCCCCTGAATATCTCCTGTTTATATTGAATTTCATCATGTAGCATTCTCTTACCCAACTTTCTGTTTCAAACATAACCAAACCTGGGGCCAAAGTCTAATTGAGAATATACCTTCAAGTAACACTGCTTGCCTAGGTATACAATACATGTTACATTTTTGGCTGCTTTAACATTTATTTAGTTTTGCCAGTAAAGCTGAAAACAATTTAACAGACATTTATGAAAAATTACAAGGTTTCCCAAATAGGGGAATTTGATTTAAAGGAGCACCAAAAGAACACGGAAACTTACACTTTATGTTCTCTTCCAAATGAAAAACACCCATAGTTTGGAAATGTCTTCTCTTTATCTAAAAAATAAAATATTTAAAGCCAGGAAAAAGATAAAAAGATGAAAGTCACTATGATACTTTACTTATTCTAATTTAAAATATTGTGTTTTGTATGTACCATTGCCTTTTGAAGAAAAGGAATGTTATTGGTTGATGCAGTCAAGAAATGAGAACATCTGAAATAGGGTAATACATGGACTTGAGTGACAGGATTGGAAAAAAATCCATTTCTAGCTTTTAAAAAAATCAAACAAACTTGGCACACAGTATCATCCTAAATAAGATTTTACAAGAAAGACTGAAAACACCTATTACAACAGAAGGGGAAAATGCATGTGAAACACTGGAGATTTAAAGTGAAAAGAAACAGAAACCAGCAGGTAACATTTGAATAAAGCCTTCAAGCGTTTATAAAGCTATCTGTCCTTTTCTGTATAGATACTGTAAAGTGCTATGTATAAAATACATACAGGCATGACCTGCCAGGAGGATTTTGGTTTCCCTGGAGACTATCAGTTCTCTGTTGCACAGGTTGGCTTGGGGAATAAGAGCTATCTTGATAAATCCAAACCTTTTCTTCCTGAGGTTATTGGATATGCCAGTGAATTTAGATCTTTGTGTTGAAAGCTGAATTTATAAAATGCAAACTTTTAAATGTTCTCTCTAATTTCCAGTTATTTCTCCTGGTGTATACTTATGATATTCATCAATTATCATGTGAATTGGGGGAAAAAAACCTTTATTGTACTACTTGCATGGCAGTTTTACCTTCTTGTTTGTTTAAGTTGTGCCAAGTCTTTGATTTTAATCACAATTTTCAGTCTATCACGAAAAATGTGCATCAGATCATGGTGCATGTGTTCAGCCACAGTTACTACTGTTGAATTCTTTCTCCTCCCTTTTCCTTAAATGTTTTGAAATCCTCTTGACATTTTTGAGTTTGGAAACTAGGTTTCAATCAGATTTATACTTATTAACTGTCTTGTGAATATGGAAAAAAAATCCTAATGTAATGCATGCAACCTACTTTGTTCATCTGTGCTTGATTAAGAATAAAAACAGTAATCTCAAGATTGTTCTCGGTTTGGATGGAAACATGTAGATTGATATACAAACCTTTCTACTTTTTGACTCGAAGAGTCAGCACATGCAGCATTTTATTGACAATAGGATATAGTGATTTGGACAGCTTAGAAATGCTACAAATTCAGTTTCAGGGGACTTTTCTCATACCATAAAATGAATAAATTCTGCATAATTTGGAACTTACTAAAGTAGGCAATTTTTTGTACTCTTCTGAGGATATTATCTGTGCTTTTTACAGTTCTTTTACTGCGGTCCGAGTTTGCTTATTGCAAAATTTGCAAAGAATCCAGTGCTGCTACTTTGTTGTATTCTGGAGTTCTAAAATCTGAAATGAAAATTTGCCAGAAATATGGAAAGAACATCAAGGTGAAGCATAAAACAGAGAGGAGCAGAGGAAAGGGAAAAGGAGGGGGTTATGCCAGGAAGAAAAGACATATATGTATTAAAAAGTAGGAGAGGGAGAGAATGAGAAGATTCTGTAGGCTGCAGAGTTAGCTGTGACACTTGCTAGCGTTCATTAGTGTTGCTGCTAAGAAAAATGGCGAGCACATTAGCTAGAGGGGGGTCAAAGCAAAAAAGATGCATCAGCCCTCCAAATTTTATGATGCCACCAACTTCTAAGATATCAGAAGATCTCTTCAGTAAGTTTTACTTCTTTTTCTCCTTGGGTAGCTCCTCCTTCCCTCCCTTTCAAAGTATTTGATTACTGGCTACTTGCTGTGAGAGGACATAACTTGCTGTGCCACTGGTGGAAGTGATGGGAAGTCCTATTTCACTACTACTTAAGCTGTTAAAATAAACAGCATACAGTGTTTGACTGTGGCAGCTAAAGTATTGCCATCAGGAGATTAACTTGGTGTCTAAAGGCTTTAGGGCAGGGAACCAGTACTATTTTGAGGGTTGGAAATAGATGTGCATTAACATGCTAGCCTTTCCTGTAGTTCAGAATTTAACCCCTTCTCTCCTCTGTAATTCCATGTAATAATTACCTTTTGGAGCTTGTACAGATAGCAAGTCTGTGTAAATAAAATATTGCAACTTTGAACACTTTCTCCTTTTGGTTAGACATAATTGGAGTTTTCTTGGATTTGTGAAATGTAAATTATCTTTGTTGTCTGTGTTTGGTCTGCATCAATTTAGGAAGTAGAACCAAGCAGGAGGGAGGGACAAATAAAAAAAAATACCATTTTAAAGAGCTGCTCAAGTACAGAAGGGATAGGATTTGGTTCTTTTTTCTGTGCACAGTTTAAATGAGAAGTCCCTCCCCTTTTTAATATGTTTTCATTTTGCTTTTTTGCACAGTCATTAACCCTTCTTGTGTCTAGTAGGTGGTCTTAATTTTGCCCATTTTGCATAATTCTGCCCACAAACTAATATATCTAAGCTGTGAGTCATTTAAGAAGTGATTGTCAATTTATTTAGGTAACTAAACTTCTGTTTAGTGGTTGTTTTTTCACTTAGTGGAGGTGATAGCCTGGGTATTTCCTTTTTTCTGAAATGCCCAAAATGAAACTATCCCATGTATCATCACATCATGTTTGTGGCAAATGTACCCACTTAAAATATTTATCGTATGCTTGCAAGATACAGAAATGAAACTTTGGACAACAAACAAGATAACTCAAAGATGCAATGAGATTAGACAGTACTATTAGATGAAGTTGTCTAATCTCATTGCATCTGTGAGTTATCTTAGTACTTTCTTGATTTGACTGAATATACATATCTACTATTTCCTAAAAGAAAGAAAAGAATGTTGGTGTATGTCTGTGTGTACATATACGCACACATGTATGTATGCATACATATCTATTTACATAGCTATATACACATACATGTACTTGCAAAGGGTATATATGCAGTTTCACAGTCTTTCTGTGTTTTTTCCCCTCTCTACCTTTGTAAGATACAGTGCTTTGCTTTTGAATATTTTTAAGTTCCATTATTACATTTTCACTAGAAGTAAACATTAGGACCTTATTGAACAGTCATGCTTCATTTAAAGTCCTGATTTCTCTTCCATATTTGTTCTTACTGTCTTTGATGGGGACATTTATTGTAGTCGTCTAGAAGATTGAAAGAAAAACCACTGAGAATGTCATTTAGCATAACCAAAAAAGCAATGTGATGTATTAACATCCAGTGTCTTGCCTCTGCCGACAGCCTGAACAGTAATGCACCCCGACTGTCCATCTCATCTTCAAAATTAAGGAACCTCTGTATACACCTCATGGAAGCTCAAGCTCTATTAGAAAGGAAAAGAGACTATAGTACAGCTTGTATAGTTGTTACTCCAAATGCTTGAGCTTTTAACTCATTAAATCCTAGCACTAGTGTGTTTCAGGTAATTAAAGCTGTGCGATAGTGTCACAAGCACCATATATTTTCTGCTAGGTTAGTCGTACTGCTTTAGTGTTTGTTTGGTAGGTTTTAGTTCAGAAACAATTATTTGGAAGTCACAAAACTCGCCAAAATTCTGTTTACTGCTTTGTGTTCTTTAAGTTATGTTAATAGTGGGTTTGCCTTTATTTTCATTGGAAGTACTCCGATTCTCTGATAGGTTTTTGTTGTTGTTGACAAGAAACTATTTGTGGGTTGATTGAGGAAAGAACAGTTATAGTTAAGTGAGAGTAACATGACTGCATTATTTTGCCATGCAAACAATTTGGGCTGCGTAAAAGAGTTCCTTGGTGTTTGTAACAAAGAATGAAAATTTGCAATAAATGCCTTAATATATTTTTGTTTGAGATTGACACTGATTGGAAGTAACCGTTTTCTCCTAGGATCAGTCAACAAGTGTTTTGATAATATTCAAGTAACAGTTTGCTTTCTGCTCCTCAGAGAAACTATTCAGCCTTACCAAACCTTAATAGTTGGAAAGGATGATGATCTGGATTCCTTCAGCTGTTCCAAACCAACTGCTAAATAAGTCAGTGAAAAGTGCCTGAAAAACGTTCTTATTTATAGTACAGAGAGGGGATCTTTTCCAGACTGTGCTGCATCGTTAGACAAAAGCCCACACTTCCCAATAGATTTTCACCCTGCACCTTCCTCTGGGTGAATTCTGATGTTCACCTGCTTCTCTGCAAGGAGTTGTGGTACCATTCAGCCTTCAGGGCTGGCACAGATAAACCCAAGGACTTTGGCGAACCAAAGAGAGACCTGACAGGATGGTCCTTCATTTAGTAATCAGTGTTCAGCTTCCAGAAACTAGCTGCTCGGAGCTGCACTGGTTGGTTTGTGCATCCTAATTGTCATGAGAGCGCACTTTCTATTGCTGCGATTGTACCATGTTTTAATGTAGGTGAAACTGCATCTTCTGACAGTAAACTTTCTAGTTAAATTTTTTTGACTGGCCCTAATGCAAAGACAATGTTTTGTTCTACCAGAACTTAGTCTGCTGTAGATTTGATTTCTTTAAATTAAATTAAAGTTGCTGGAAAGGAATTAATATTAAATTAAGAAACAGCAGTCCTCATACTAAATAGAAGTGTGCTTGCTTTGGTATTCCACAAAATGATCAGGGCTGTTATGAACAATCATAAACATGCTTGGGAAGTGCCCTGTGTGAAAGCATGGGAAATTTTGTGGACTCGTACCAGATTTATGCGTTTGCTCACACACGTGCTCAGTGATATACTCTTTTCCCACATTATTGTCTCCATTCCTTGTTGCTATTTAGTTTCCTGCCAGCAGACATGCAATTATGACCACCTTGGTGGGATGCGTGAGGCACGACAGAGCGAGCTAATGCCATTTTCCACAAGGCGGTCCCTAAAGGCAGGAGGTAAATAGCCAGATCTATTATAAAGCCCTGCAGGATGTCAGTGGGTGGTGTTAGGGTAATGGCTGTATTACCATATGACCATAATTTTGCTTGTACCTTGTTTTCATCTTACATGCTCGTCGCTAGATCTGTTAAGGACCGTGGATGCTAATGCCTGGCCACTATCCATATTCTTTCAGGTGGTCTCCTGCGTGCTCTGCAGAGTGCAGGAGGGAGATCGGGGTGCTTTAGAAGGACAGCAGCAAAAAATTCATGCTAGGTAGGGAGCTGTGTGGAAGTAGCGAGTAGGAGTGACGAAGTGTGTAATGTGCCTGAATGTTTGCTCCTTTCTAGCTCACAGGCACAGCCCTGCTCAGGGGCAGCTGCCTGCCTTTGAGCCCACAGCAGGGAGAGGGAGAGCTGTGCTGCCATTGCCCTTGCGGCCCTTCTGTCAGCCGTGTCCCTCTTCTGAGGGCTCTATAAGCCCTGAGCTCTCCTGGGGAGGAGACGTGAGGACATTGTCCTTCCCGTGGGTCACCTGGAGGAGCCGTAGCTTTGCAGAAGGGCCTGCAAGGTTTGTGGTGCTGGAAGGAGGAGGTACGAGGAGGAGAACAAGTGACTGTAGCTCGCTGGCTCTGGATGACTTGAATGGGAATAGCTCACAGGAATGACCATGGGCTTGGGAATGGCCTCATCCTGTGCTTTGAAAAAAAAAAAAAAAACCAGTTATGACTGTATTTCTTGAAGGGTCTGAGCCTGCTGATGTGTGTTACGTCTGATCAAATAGGAGTATTGTGCTGCAGCTACCAGGGAACTGAGTTGCTGCATCACTTAATAGTCTGGGTCTGGTGAGTTTGCTGGTCTTCCTTTTTTTGTTTCAGACCCCATTATACACCACATTTTGAGCGTGTATTGATGGAAAGTGCCTTCTTCTGTACCCAGTATAGACAGAAAGCGCATACGATCCATGTACACACCAATTTGATCTTCGGTTGTTTTAATGGAAAGGAAAAAGGCTTACTTAGTGTTTCATAATAAATTGGGGAACATTACTTTGAAAATGCAGATGAACGTGAAAAGTTTAAAAGGAGATGGAAACTAGTTAAAAGGAGTCCAATATTTTTGTGGAACACTTTCATGTGTAATGTGAACTGTCATTAAGGGCTCCATCAGTCTTTAACAGCTGTGACTGGAGTAAGAGCATAAAAGCTTAATCGGGAAAACATGTTAAAGAATGAAACCCAATAAATCCCAACTTTTAATTTGTTTTTTTGGAGTAAGCAAACTAAGTAAACACCTAACACAGGATAATAGAAATTCAGAGTAGAACTGTGTGCTTATTCTTTTAAATAAAATATTAAGGGTAAGCACTGAGAAACTGGCCTAAATTTGACCGTGAATTTGACCATTTCAGTAAAGAGAAATTAAATAAATGCCATTTTGGCATTTAACATTTTATTTTTCTTGGAGCATAGCTATCATTCAAGTAGAAAGAAATTAAAAACCAATGAAGTTTGTTTTAGCTTTGTCATAAACGTAACTAGCAGGAAGGGAAAATTACTGCTTATCAAATAGGGTTAAAAGCATCTGATTCTGCTGAGTGTATATATTATAGAAAGACGTACTGTAGTTGATGCTTGTCTTTATTAAGCATGGGCTAATAGATGAATCCGTGCTTTATTTTATAAAGCATAATATACCTTTCTTATTTAAAAGTGTTGGGTTATAGCGTCTCAAAGGTACCCAAATCTGTTGTTTTAATATAGAAAAATTAGCCTACTTGTTGTAGACAGTTGCTGTAACTGTCTTTTCTCTTAATATTTGATTGGGATACCTCTACCTCTTTAGCATGGACCATAGCGCGGTTGTCGGAGGTCATACGAGATGCTTCAGTTTGAAGCTGGTCGGTGGCTGTTTGATCTCTGTGGTAGCGGTCCTGGATGATCCATTGGGAGCGAAAGCGGAGCTCCTTAACACAGGAGGAACCAGTTCTCCTCAATACCTGTCTCCCCAACCATATTTCTCAGCCTGCTTTCAGTCTCTAGGGATCCTTGTGGCAGACTGCACCACCTTCCTCTGTTTCCCATAAATTGCTTTTTGGAGCTGCAGAGATGACTCATTTCAAATATACATGACTCAACCTGTAGATTTTTATGTCAACTCAATCCTTTCATTGATTTTTCTGTGGCAAGATGGGGACAGTGTGAGTGTTTGGTCAGGTTTTTCCATTAGCAGCAAAGAATGCACAAGTCCCTAGACCCAGGAAAGTCACCTTACAGGTCTCAGTTGTGTAACACAAACTTTCTTTTCTTTTTGAAGGATCTCTAAGCTGTAGTTTTCTGCATGTGTCTGAGCATTGCTGGAAGTGTTTTTAGCTTCAATTATCAGTCAGGCAACAAACTAATTTTCCTGGTAATCAATTCCAAAATCAGCCAGCACTTCTATTTCCACTTTCAGTGTTAGCAAAATTGAAAAACACAGCATATGTCATTTACAAGTTTCTTACACGCTCGTCTAGATGCAGACAGAATAAACAAAGGAATCTTTTGAGGTCAGGTTGTGAAGTGCAACAATAAATAAGGAAACACAGAGCAGAATATAAAACTTAGAGCTAACTGCATTTCAAGAGCAACACTGAGACTGCTAAAAGAATTCAGCTTTATCTTTTGGCAAAATAGAGGCTTATAATAAGCACTGGAGTTACAGAAGATTTTTTTTTTCATTTGCTCTTTTACCTTACACAAGTCCCTGTTGTACGCAATTTTAATTTTCCTTTTTCTTTTGAAAGTGGCATGATTAGATTTCTCTTTAACAAGTAAATCAAAAGTTTTAATGGATTTTATTGGAAGTTGTGTAAGGTTTTCTGAAAATGTTAGCATTTTTCTAAGGTAAAGTAAGGAAAGATGAGATCAACAACTGATTTCGTAAATTAGGCATTTTCAAGTAGGTTGAACCTGCAGATATGCACCTTAGAGGAATTAGCTGAAGAAATAATTCAAGTCTTACCATATAAGTTTGAAGACCGTTGAATGATGAATGTGCGTCTCCAGAAAGGTGTGATGTCCTTTTTCAACCTACTTTTAAAGAGAACTGTGTGACTGTTAGCCTAACTTAATGCCCACAAAGATACTGGAGCAAGTAACTTATAAAATATCCAGAGGATGATGAGTAGCAGGGATTTCTGGGGAGGACTTTGCGTCACACGAACCAGTCTGTCGGTGGGAGAGTAAGAACGCACAGCACAGGTCTGTAGACCCAGGAAGCTCATGTAGACCTCGTGGGCATCAGTTGTGTAACAGGAACTGTCCTGTCTTTTTGAAGGATCTCCAGTCCAAGGAGAAATTAGCAGTAGTTCAGCATCAAACTGAAAAGATGTATTGACTGTAAGGCTTAAAATGGTTCTGTCCAGAGTCTGTTAAAATTCACCGTTTTCATTAACTGTTCCAGCAATAGACTGCTGAGTATGTTTATTGAGGCTTGCCAATCTGAACAGTGCTGTTTGCACTGTGGAGGTCAGACTCCAGAATGGCCCTTGAAAACTGAAAGAAAAAAACCCTGAAATTCACTAAGGGCAGGGACATTTGGCCACTGTTAATTGTGGGGAAAAGAATATCTTTTTTTTTTTTTTTTTTTTTCCCCCAAATGATGTAAACTGACATGAAATGTATAATATGCATGAAGGAGCTTTTCCATTCTACAAAGCAGTAATGAGCTTGTGCTGGATCACTGTGGTGAGGCTTAGGTACTATACTTGAAGAAAGATGTGGACCAATTGAAGAGAATCAGGAGAGAACCGTCAAAAATTATTTCAAAATCTAGAAAACACAAGGGAACAAGAAACATGGAAAGGACTGAGTTTATACAGTCTAAAGAAGGTAAGATTAAGGCATGATGGGTATTGGGAATTGTAAAATGCTGATGCAGAAAAGAAATATTCTAGTGAGGAAGTAGCAATCTTGAATTGCGGAGAGGGAAATTTAGGCCAGGTGCTAGGAAAAGGTTTTTAATAGTAAGAATAGAGAAGTACTTAAACACGACTTACGGGGCTTGCGGAATCTCCATTACTAAAGGTTTTTAAAAATAGATGAGAAAACCTCCAAGAAATAGCTAAACTAGAACTGATCCTGCTTCTAGGTAATAGGGTAGACTAGCTGGATGATCCCTCCCAGCTCTGTTTTGTATTTCCTTTCTTTTTTAATCATCATGTGTACATCCCAAGGCTCCAATTACATGCGTTTTCACACCTTCCCCTCGTGCTTAGCTTTCAGGAGGAAGCAGTCACTCTCCCATGTTAATGACTAGACTTTCTACTAGTTTTACCAAGGCATCCTCAGAAGAATCCAGATAGACAAGCATCGTTTTTCATAGATGATTGTTAAGAATTGGAGCACCATTACCAGAATTAACATTACTGAATAATTCCATTGTATTCAAGTAAAACCCTCATTTAGAAGGATATTCTGGCTTTCATATTCTTTTAATTAATTAAACTATTTGCCGTGTAGTCTAAAATTTTTGGAGTCTCTGAGCCACAAGAGGGGAAAAATAGTTCTGACATCTGGGTTTCTTTCCCCATTTTGATCTCCAGTAGGGTCCAGTATGTAACAGTCGGTTTTATTATTTATTATGCATTATTCATTGGGGCATTTCTTTTTATGACTCTGAAGTGATTTGTATGCTGTTGTAGAAGGTAGAACCCTATTGTCTGTCAATGTACATGTTGCTTGGATTTCTCATTTTATTTGCAAAAATAATAAAAATTCTGCATCTTATAGTTCTTGGTCAAAAAGTTCCATTATCCTCTTCTGGAACATGGTCTTAAATGAAGAAAAAGCATACCAAGCACAGCTATTCTATTATTATTTAAATTATTCCTCTGTATTATTGGTTTTGAATATTTATTAGTTTCTTGATAACCTCTTTCATTATTCATAAAGGGTAGCCACGCAGTTTGATGAAAAAGCAGTACAATGAAACCTTATTTTGCATAGCTGGCGTCTTTCATACAAACTATTCTCCAGTACTTTTTTTTTAACAAAGGCCAGCAAGGTGCTGGGAAGCTCCATCGTGTTTCTTGCAGCATCCCCTCCCTATTGGTTTCAGTGGGAGGGTAAACCATCCAGCATCTCACCAACCTATATGCTCTAGCATGGTTAGGGATGAAATAATAAATATCCCCCAAGAGAGATGGAAATGAAGAGGCAAAGGTCAGGAAAGAAAGATGTCTTTTCACATAAGATATGAAAAACATATGAAGAATTACTGACGTAGAGAGAAGGAGAATGGAAGGTTCTTTTCAGTGATTTATGGGATTTTCTTTTGAAGCCCACAAGACTCCAAGGAAATAAGGGCAATTGCTGTACTAACTGCAGTATCTGTGTGTATGGTGAGTGTCTGACAGGAGTCAGCATCCAATGCTTCACAGGAAGGCATAAAACCCCACAGTAAGCAGACTGGGGAAGGATTATTTTCATGCACTAGGTCTCATCCTCATCTCTAATATGTATAGGTTTGCTTAAACCCTGAGGTATAACATTTAGTGTCTATTCTAAAAGGTTTCTCATCACTACAGGTATGCATTGCTCTTAGTGTTGTTGTTATCAGTATACCTACAAATTACTCTTTAGACATATTGGTAGATATTTGGTCTCAACAGCATTTTGCATCAGTGATCTCTTAGTCTGATAATACAACTTTTGTGTAGATGGATGCTTCTGTTTTTTGCTTTTGAATTTGACATGTTCTACCTTCATTGACTACCCCTTTCTCTTGTTTTATATTTTTGACTCATGGCTTGCTCTCCTCAACTTGCATTACTATGACGGCTACTAAAACTTAGAATATCTTTTGACCGACTGCCTTGTTTTTATTAAATCCTTCACTTCATCTCTGCCAGACTATGTAGTGAATTTGGCATTTTAATGTATCTGACTTCTTGTTTAATTGCACCAGTCTCTTGTGTGATACAAGTCCTTCGCCAAGACAGCCTGCTTAAAATCTGAAATACAAAATAGGCCTCAGGAAAGGTCAGGTTTTTTGTTAATATTGTAGATCAGCATGAAGCTTGCTTGACTCTGAAGAGCCTGGATTTTAAAAAACATGATAGTCTGGTGTAGGATTATTGACCAATTTCTTTTTGTTTCCAGCTGAGCTGCCAGGATCATCTGCAATCAAGCTCTCCTCTTTACGTGATCTTCCAGCTCAGCTTCAAGAATTGTACCAGCAGGGCTTCGTCTTGGCTGCTGTCCACCCTTTCGTGCAACCAACTGATGAAAAAGAGAAAACTCCCCAGGAACAAATTTTCAGGGCTGTGCTTATCAAGAAAACAGAAAGGTAAAGCACTTCCAGTGAACTGGGATAAAAATAGACAATGTGATTTCCTGCTGAGTTTTGACCTACATCAGGAAATTATAGCAGAGTTTACTGTGCAAGACTTGATTTTTTTTTTTTTTTTTGTGGGCTTGAATAGGCTTAACATGTTCTTCATGTTTACAATTCATCTGCAGTTTGGCAGACGACTCAGAGAATAATAAGTTGAAATGTGCTCTGTATTTTGGGATGTGTTGTCATTAGAGGCAAACAAACAAGCCCTATGCCTGACAATTTGTGAGGATGATCCCATTGGTACCCTTCAAGAATTTATTAGATTAAATTAAGACAGAAATGTTTGCTTAGAAAAGGCATATTTAGATGCTTACAGTTAATGCAATTAATTCGAGAACTGTAGTACTAATGCATACTTCTTAAATTTATCTGTAGACTTTAGGCCCTTCTTTCCTCTAAACAATACAAGTTCTTTTAATTTTTCAGTCAGTGCAAACTCTTTAAATAAAATGATGACTCTCCTGCTTTGTTCAGTCTCTTAAAATGTATTAAGAATATTTTACGTAATCAAAGTCTGAAGATGAATAAACAAACAGGAATACTGTTCTTTTATGTTTTAATCTGATATAAAAAAAAAATAAAATCAATAGAATGTGCTGTTAAGTAGCCCAGAAGGAAATGAAAATCTGAATACTTAAAACATATTTATGATTTTTAGTGGTTTTAATGATTTAAAGCATAATTTAACATTATCTGACCACCCACAACTCTGCAGCTACCTGTGTTGTTGCAGCCGTTCTGTGCAGTTTTCCTACATGAAACGGGGCAGTTTCCCAGCCTGCCCCTTTTTACAGTGACCTGTACTGAAAGCTGGGGAATAATTAAACCTCATTTGCTGATCTTAATCCCTCTCTTTGTGCTGATGCTTGAAGGAAAGGGTGTAACTGTTTTAGACACCAGTTTAAAACTAAAGTAACACAACCGTTCAATTTGCTACAGCCTAGTACTCAATTGGTAGCAATTACAGACAGGGTTGAACTTCAGTCTGTGACCTAAGGAAAAAGTTTTGCATTTCATTACCAAATATATGTAGGCATTAGGTGTCGCAGGCAATTTTAGCTTTTAAAATAACTCTCAATTTACCTTGACTTGCTTTTGGTTTTATTAATACAGAACTTCATGCTAGCTTGCCTGATATTATTGTTTAAAGGGTTTCCAGTTTAATGGTCAAAACATAAAAAGTTTGGCTGAACAGTGGACTTCTTGAGTAATACTGGGCTGAGCTTGCCTGGTTTTGGGGTCTTGCTTTCCCTGCCTACAAAATACCCTGCTGCAAATAATGGAAGTATTTATATGCTTGAGTTTGCAATGTTAAGTAAGCGCTTAAGCACTTCTGCTTTATTGGGGACCAAGGGTTCAGCATCTTCCAGGACTGAGCTGTAAGGCGTGTCAGGGAAAAGCAGCATCCTTCTCAGCAGAACGACATGGTCTTCAAGCCAGAGCGCTCCGTGTGTCGCTGCTGTCTCGTACCGTATCCAGTAGTTTACATCTGTGCAGAATGATTGTGAAAGAGTACAAAATCTTAATTGCCTACTCACTCACTTGGGTGCCAGTGTTTCACACACTTTAGACAGCTGTAAATGACTGTACAAAATTGAAGACAGTAGAGAGTCTTGAACCAATTATATTTCCTTTTACATTCACACTCCATTTCTTTGCATTCCCTTATCTGTCATTTCTGACTGCCTAGGGAAGTGGAAGAGACTTGGTGCAGCGGTTAAAAACAGACAACTACCAGAAAGGGAAATGACATCAGTTTGGTGTTTCATGTAGTTTAAATGTTCCTGAGTTTCGCTGAGAGTATAGGAGAAGCTGCTTCCATATATGTGTGGATGCAACGAATGTTTGCTTTGCCAAGCGCAATGAAGAGGGATGGGTGTTGCACAGATTTCAGATGACCATGGCCCGCACAGAGACCAGCTGTATTTGAACCGCGAGCTTTTCCAATTCCACTAATAGCTGGGGAGAAAAAATATGCAACAGTAGGAGAAAAAAAAATACATACTGTTTATTTTTTTTAATTAACCTTTCTCATTACACTGCTGATAAAGAATAAATGATACTTTTTTCACTGAGGACTGTCAGGTCTCTGGCATCTGTAGGCTATCTCTGTATAAAACAGTTGAACTCTTGGGTAGAAGTTAAGGTCTGCGTAGGGTATTTGTTGATCAGATGAGCGTTTATTTATGTTGTAAGATTTTAGGAGTATAAGTAGTCCAGCTACAGTTGTAGGATCACTAGTAACACCGTTTATGCTCTGAAGTACGAAGTGGTCCCCTGCTGTTTTCTGTAACGGTGGTTCCAGGCATTCATGGGGAGCCAAGGAGTCATAAAAAGCTCTGTACCTTGGCGTGGGGCCCACCCTTGGGCTTCCCGGGCACTTTCTGCAAAACACCTGAGGCTGTAGCTCCTTTCTTACTGCAGGTGTTTCAGCACAGATCGCTCCAACACTATACACTTCATCTGTCAGTTGTCTGACAGGTACCAGGTATGTTTTTTCACTTTGCTATTTTTGCTACCTGAGTGGAACAGAAATAAAATTGTTATATTAGTGCCTTTTTGGTACAGTAATGTCAATTCTGTGTGTGCAGAGACAGAACCGAACACTTGAATTAGTCTTTAATCAGTGTTGCACCTTTATATGTCAGTTTTATGTTTTAAAATGAATATCATTGACTCACATTTTGAGGGCTTAGTTTTATAGTACTGCCTCTCCAAAGGTAAGAAGAGCCTATACTAGCTGCAGCAGATGATGTGCGTCAGGAACTACAGGCTGCTGCTATTGCTGAGATTTGCAGTGCCTTAATTTGTTCAAGAATGAAATGGAAAAGGTAGTGCTTAGACATGTTATGCATTAAAACTCATGGGAGAAGTACCTATTAGTGTTATTCCTCCTATTTTGCCATTATCCTGGAGTTTTAAAATACTCAGTGTGAATTTGCAATGTCATTGTACGTTTAAGGTGACTTTTAAAGTCACTATGATAGTTTTGTGTTTAATCTGTACTGGTATCTTTGTGGCTTCATTGTCTTAGCTATCTAATCATTTCTAGTAAATCAGGAAGTAGGAGTCATTCCTGGTCTAGGACATTTGTGGAAACGCATTCCTAACATATGGAAGCTGTAAGTGTTGAAAAGCAAGTTTTGTCCCTTGGAAATGTTAGGGAGAATATGAAAGTAAAGGACAGATTTGTTTTTTTTAAATCAACAATACAATTGTTTGCGCTGCAAAGTGTCATGTTCAATTAAAGAAAATGAAGTAAGTATAGGAGTGTTTAATTCTTTAGAGCCACTGGGCATGAAGGTAGTCTACCAAGTAGCTGAAGGACTCTGCCGTTGCTCTCATCAAATTTTATATAATAAATTTAAATATTTCTGTAGCACCTAATTGCATTGTGCACATTAACCAGTGAATTGGAAGTGGTTTGGAAGTTGAATAGAATAGAGTTGGATAAAGCAATAATAATTTTAATGCTCCTGTGAATTCTTTCTCTCTCTAAATTTCAATGGACTTCTTAATTAAAAAACAATTGACTGTTTTACTGTCTGTGCTGAGTTCTGAGATACTTGGGTTTCTTGGAGAAGGTATCTCCTAAAAAAAAAATGCAGAGAAAAATCTTGAAGCTCAGGTTTTTACAAGTTTTTTTGGTGAAAGTAGGGAAGGCTCCAGGTGTGAAGTGTAGCCCCTGGCCTGCTGGTTCACGTTGATTCACGCTTGAGAAAAGTTGATTCACACTGATTTACACTTGAAGACAAGAATCTCAGGAAAAGGGATATATGGTGGTACCCTGGAAAGCGCGAATGTGTGACAGCGGATCTCGCCTGGCGGGAGGGACAGGGAAAGGTCTGTGCGTTTGGGAGGTTCTGGCTAACCAAGATAAGGAGAGTAGCATGTATGTCACTTACGAACGTAAGAACAGAGATCGTTAATTCTTCGTGTGTGTAATAACCTTTCTCTCTTTGCCCTTTTATTTCCATACGTGCGAGTTTTTAATATAACAATCTCTGTTTAAGTGTCTTGTGTGCGTTACTATTTCAGACAGCTTGTCGCTGTTGCAGATAACCTGTTCCCTGCAAAGAAATCGCAAAGTCAGCCCCTGAACAAAATTGTAACAAAACCATAGCACAAAGCTGCTTTAATTTATTCCCAGCTCCCTGTAGTGTGACACCCCTGTCTGGTATCTTAAAGTTTTGAAATTCAATGTCAATTAAAATGTTTTAATTTCCCTTTCTAAATACTGTGCACCAGAAAGCAAGCTCCATTCTCGTCCGCTAGGAAAGATACATGGTCTGGGCTCATAAATTGTCTGCTTACAATAGTTTTGACGTGTTTGCGGATGCTCCCTTTCACCACAGTAGAGTGAAGCAGGGGATATATATTGAATTCCAGAGAGGTCTTTCTCTCCATTGTTCCCTCTATGTCTTAGGACATACCTGTCTACAGGTTTTGCCTCCAATTAGTAAAGCAATCAGCAGGGAAACGTTGCCATGCAGAAGGAGACTAAGTAGTATAATTTAAGAAAAATTTTTTTAGAGTAGACTTCTATGTTTACCTCAAACAACTTTGCAGCTGTTTTCCCTTTCTGTACAATAATGAGGTGTCAGGTGTTTCAGTGATTCACTTGATGAAATGATTCTGATTCTATTTCTATAATTTCCCTATATCCATTAATCCTGATGAAATACAAACTTTCATCGCTTGGCCAAAAATAATTCTGTTTATCTGCAAAGGAATTCGACAGACTGAGTTCAAAAGTTTAATAGTAAACCAGGATTTCTACAGTTTCTTTTTTTTGCTGGTATGCAATGTTAATTCCAAGTTATTTCAATTAAAGGCATCTTCTGAGATATAGCTAATTTTTTGTGTCCTCTGTGTCATTTAAAGTCTGGGTTTACAGAAAATGTAGAAAATAGATTTATAGAAAGTCTGGCTTTCTAGAAAATGTAGTGTGATGTAAATGCAAAAGATTGAAATGGCTTAAACATGCAAGGTGAAATGACTTAAGCAAGACAGCAGTTGTTGTGTTGTTTCATTGATGCTATGTTTGCATTTCCAGTTGTCAGTGTCCACGTGGTATTTGCTTAATTATGTTGACTGAAGGGGAAATTCTGATTTTTCACACCTGAAAGACCAACTTTTTCATTCTGTTTTTTTCCAGTCATACTAAACTCCCCTTTTAATAGCAGTCAACAGCCCTTCCCATGAAAGAAAGGAAAACTGTATTATACCAAGGAACTCATGAAGTATGAAAAGACATACTTATGGTGGGAATAAGCAGCAGCCCCTGGAAGCGTTGTGCTTTGTGAAGTCTTGGTTTGATCCTCTGGCATTTGGATTTGCACATTTGCCTTCCGAAGGCAAAGGAAAATGTTTCTAAAAACATCCAGACAATTCATCAAATTTCCGATTCTTAGCTGTTTGAGACACCTTCTAGCCCCCAAAAGCTTTTCTTCTCTTCAGGCTTTTTTGATAGGCATTTAAAACAGGGGGTTCTTGTTCTGACTTTGTGTATAATTCAGTGGAGAGAGCCTTGAGCCATGACCAGTGCCTCTGCCTGGCAAGCTTGTCTTTGACTTTCTGTGGATATTTTTTCATTTTCTGTGTGAAAATTTTTCATGCCACATTTGACCTTCAGTGGCACATCACTGTATAAAACATGCACAGTGGTCTCAAGCTTTCTTGGAGCACGCACTCTGCCACATCAGCTGCATTCCCTGCTCCGATGTCATTTGCAAACTTGACAAGAGCACAACTTGTCCCTTCCTCTGTGTCATCGATGAAGATGTTAAACATGACAGGTCCCAGGTTGCAGGCCCCTGGGTGAGGACTCCAGTTGTCACTGGCCTCCAGACAGGGTGTCACCATTAACCATAGAACTGGTTTTTACTCATCTGGTTTTCCAGACTGTAGTACCCTAACTTGCATACAAGGATAGCGCAGGAGCCAGTGCCAAACCTCTTGCTAAAATTGCCATCAATGACAGCCACTGCCCTCCCTCCACATGTCCACAAATCCACTAATTTTAACAGCAGAGGCAGTCAGGTTGGTCAGGTATGATTTTCCCTTGCTACATCCATGCTGACTGTTCCCAACCCTCTTCTCCTTCACGGGCCCTGAAATGTGCTACGAAAGATCTCTGCAGAAATATAGGAACTCCAGGCAAAGGTGTTTCACAATGATAGTCTGACAAAAAATACCAGTGATCTTCTCCAGTGCTTCTGTGCTTGCTTGAGTTCTTGAAAGTAGATACTTTACATTGGTACAATATATTTTTAATTTAAATGTAAATGCATCGGGGGGTGTGTGTGTGTATCTGTTTGGTTTTCATGTAGGATTTAGGCTTGAAGATGGCAAATGTCTGACCTTGCCTTCGTGAACATTAGGATCAAACATGTTTTGTGTGCAAATGCAGTGTGTGTTGTTGCTCTCAGCAGGCTGATTTCAGCTTGCTGAAAAAATAATATTTATTCCATACCCAAGAGTCAACAGATATCTTCCTTTAGCTCAAGAGACAATGGCTTGAGTTTTTAAAGCTTGTTATTTGTTTCAAGTTCAAAGAAATACATATTTCCTCACAACAACTTTTAACATTGACCCAAAATAAATGTTCTTTCATCTGTACTCTCAAAATTATAAACACTTCACATTAAAGATGCCTATGTATCCATACATGCCTGAACTTTTCTCAAGAAACTCTATATGCTGTCATTAAAAAGGTTTATAACTTTTACTAGCAAATAATATATATTCCAGTGATAAGGTTTCTTATATAAGAAAATTCCAAGTAAATAAAATGCTTATGTAATAAAGTTAAAACAGTGTCACGTGGGTTAGAGCTGAGGTTGTTATGATACAATATACCTGCTTTTATTTTTATAAAAAATTGTGTGTTTGTTGGGTGGGCATCATAAAACCTATGGGTTTTTAATTGCTGCCTTCTTGGCTTTCAAATACTCTAGTTTTGCTAGATTTTTAACCTGGAATTATACAGATACCAACTGCTCATGTTAATCACCTTGATGTGGTTTTATTTTTTTGTAACGTAGGTCAGTTTGTTATAAATGTACAGTTATATTTTGAATCTGCAACCTTAATCTTAAAACTGCACTTATATTCCTAGCATCATCTTAATCAAATAGTCATTTTAGAGCGTCTGCGCAGCTTACAAGTGTGCTTTTGGCTTTCTGGATTTACGGGCATGGAGAACTTCAGGAAGATTAAGACCAAATGTTGGCTCCCTCATTTCCTTCTTATATCTGAAAAGGATTGGAAATCCAGTTTGTAACAGACACCAAGTTGTCAGCTTTAATAGTTACTGTGTAAGTTACTGGTACTCCACAGCTGGTAATGGTTTATCTACCATGAAATGGTGCTTAACTGCAAACAGCTGTACAGGAAATGACAACCTACTGAAACAACCATCGTAAAATATTTTTGGCCAGTGAACTTCCAATTATAAGTGAAAATCTTATTTGTTCTATGTATTTTGTTCTTCTTTAGTGGCACTAGGGCTCCTATTTAGGATTCAAGACGTCACTCTTTTTAAGTCTGTGGTCCTCAGCCTTTTACATATCAGTAACGCTTTTGAGGGTACCCTCTGCCCCTGCCCCGATGGGCGTGCAAACGCCATCCCTCTGCACAGCGCCAGGTAGACTGAAATTCCCTCTCAGTTCTTTGCCAGCCCCTGGTAAGGTTAATCAATAAAGATAAATAAACAATGAGGTATATAACAAAGGAAGAAAACCAAATGAAAGCCCGGGGTCTGTAAGATATAGTGAAATTTTCTGTCATGTCCACAATTAACCAGTGGTCATCCTCTCCTGGGGTGGTGGGCAGGAGGCTGCCCTTCCCCACTGTAGGTGAAGCGATGGCATCGTTCGCGCTGTCCCTTCTGTTCCCTGTTAGGTATCACAAAATGCGTTATAGTGAGTACAGGGTGTTGTGATGAGTCGGGGTGTACCAGCTTCTCTGGTTCATCTTAGCGTCCAAGAAGGGTACAGCCTTACTGCGTCCAGGTGTGCTTCTTTCAGGGATGGGCCATTTTTAATTAACCCAGGGATTTTTTGTTGCCAATGAAGGGAGGAAAATTCAGTTTTCCAACCTAGGAGGAGAAAGAGAAGAGGAAGAAATTGCTGACCATACTTCCAGAGGAAAAGGAAGATATTTCAAACTGTCGGGGCTTACACATTTTTTGACTAAACTGGTCTCAGCATTTCTCTTTCTCTTTCTGTTGAGAAATACTTTATGATGGGAAAGTGGAAATTAACTTCACATAAAACCATTGCTTTAATTTTAAAATATGTTATACATTGGGATCCCAGTAACTTCCTGTGCTATAAACCCGATAAGAAACTCCAGAGTATGGATTATTGGGTTATTTCTCAAACAACTGACATCAGCCCTTCTTCAGAAGAGAACAGAGGAATGCAAGTGCAGGGACAAGACTGAAGTCAGGAGACCTGAGGTCTGCTTTTGACTTTATCTCTGACTTCTGTGATCCTGATAGATGTGCGTATTTTGGGGGTTCTAATTCAGTGTCTCTAATGAAAGTGGTCCTAAAAGTAGTCCCATTACATGAATAAAACAAAAAATGTAATAATTTCTGTTCAGTGTAGAATTTACCTGTACCTATATTTAGCTACTACTCTATGGCTATACTAATAATATTCAAAGAGTTTAATGGGAGACTTTTATGATATTTATGAAATGCATTGTTTATTGTATAGAGGCTGGAAATAATTTCTTGCCCACCTGGATTTGCTCAGAAAATTATTTTTGCGGTCTGTGAAATCCACAGCTATTCATTATTTTCATGTGAAAAGCTATGGCTTTTGTTTTGTTTGTTTGTTTTTGACAGAATAATAGGCTCTTAAATGTTTCCTAAAAAGGTGAAAACTACCAGTATTCACAAAGACTTGCCTTTAACATATATGGACATATTTTACTTGAAAGCATGGAAAAATACTCTTTGGTAATATAGAGTACTTCTGTTGGAAGATTTTAACTAAAGATTTCATGGCCTTTAGCAGGATCCGTTATGCGTGTTCTGTAAAATAATGTTCCTAACAGTGTGCAATGGTATTTGATGCAATTCCTTTCATGAGCCCTAGTGCAGAGGTAGCTCTGAGACTCTTAGAGGAAGAATTCAGTGTCTCCTGTTTGCTTAAATATTTACAAGCAGCGAGTGTATTTCAAAGTAAGTGCTTGTTAAAGGAGGAAAAATAAACAGGTCATTTTAAAGAGTTGCAGTAAGAATCACTATATTTTTATGGGTATAGTCTGTATCTCAGATAACTTGTACTCCTTTACTCCTTTCAAAGAAGTTGGAAGTAGGTCCTCCAAAAACTGCACAAAATCAAAGTCCAGGGAGCTGTTGAAGGGGAGGAGAGGAATTAGGAGAGAATGGTTCAAGGGCGAACTTCCCTATTCCTTATACCTGTGCATAAACCTCACCAATATAGGGTGAAAAGAGTTTGTTTTTACAGAGAGCCAGTAGGTTTAAACATGAAAATGCAGTGTTTCTCATTCTTTTGGAGCTAGCAAGGTTTTATGGTTGTCACAGAAAAGTCTTTACAGCAGTGCTATGGCTCGCATGGAGACCTGAACACTACGTGAAGAACAGGGTTTGGTGAAAGAGTGGGCACAGGAAGGATTGCACCTCTGGGTTTGTCCGATTTTTTCCTGTTCATGGGCCTCATGTTAAATCATAGAATAGTTTGGGTTGGAAGGGACCTTTAAAGGTCATCTAGTCCAATGCCCCTGCAATTGGCAGGGACATCTACAACTAGATCAGGTTGCTCAGAGCCCCGTCCAACCTGTCCTTGAATGTTTCCAGGGATGGGGCATCTACCACCTCTCTGGGCAACCCGTTCCAGTGTTTCACCACCCTCCATCGTAAAAAATGTCTTCCTTATATCTAGTCTGAATCTCTCCTTTTAGTTTAAAACCATTACCCCTTGTCCTATCACAACAGGTGCTACTAAAAAGTTTGTCCCCATCTTTCTTGTAAGCCCCCTTTAAGTACTGAAAGGCTGCAATAAGGTTTCCCCAGAGCCTTCTCTTCTCCAGGCTGAACACCCCAACTCTCTCAGCCTTTCCTCATAGGAGAGGTGTTCCATCCCTCTGGTCATTTTTGTGGCCTCCTCTGGACGTGCTTCAACAGGTCCCTGTTTTTCCTGTGTTGAGGACTCCAGAGCTGGACACAGTACTCCAGGTGGGGTCTCACCAGAGCAGAGTAGAGGGGCAGAATCACCTCCCTCGACCTGCTGGCCATGCTTCTTTTGATGCAGCCCAGGATATGGTTGGCTTTCTGGGCTGTGAGTGCCCATTGCTGGCTCGTGTCCAGCTTTTCATCTACCAGTACCCCCAAGTCCTTCTCCTCAGGGCTTCTCTCAATCCCTTCATCCCCCAGCCTGTCCTGATACCGGGGGTTGCCCTGACGCAGATGCAGGACCTTGTACTTGGCCTTGTTGAACCTCATGAGGTTCACACAGGCCCACTTCTCAAGCTTGTCCAGGTCCCTCTGGATGGCATCCTGTCCCTCAGGCGTGTTGACCGAACCACTCAGCTTGGTGTCATCTGCATGTAAATAAGCGTGGGTAGTGTGGCACATTTCATTTTGGGGATTTGGTATCTTAACTTTGAATTTGAGCTGTATTATTTCAAAGTCTCGGGAGTATCGCTTCCTCAGCCAGGCTGGAAGGGGGCTGTGGTGAGCACGGTGGGTTGCCCTGGCGAGGGAAACGTTTGGTCCTCACATTTGTAGAGGCTTGGTGGTGTCCCCCCCAAAAATGGTATTGATTGTCTAAAAGGGGCTTGGTTCCTTGCTGCCCGTTCCTAGTAACCCACATCTGGTTTGTTATTATACAACAACCAAAGCACTGGAGAATTGTGTTTGCTCTGTTTGATGTTGTATGGACTTAGCGTTGCAATATCAAGTGGCAGTTTTGATGGTTGATTGATTGCTAGAGCATTAGAGAGCTCATACTTACTTCTCTCTGGAACATGGCTAGATAACATCAGGGCTACATTTCCAGTGAGTCATATTCAGATTTTAGAAAAAAATGTAGGTGTAGCAGTACATACTCTAGCAGGGAGACTTTCTTGAGTTTATTTTCATTTTCTTGAATTCACTGAGTTCATCTGTGGCAGAAAATCTGCACAGAATAGATTATCTTATCTGGGACTTTATCTAGAAAAGCAAAAATGGTTGCCTGGAGCTCATGTGTTGTCCCTCAGAAAATGATTTTTTTTTTTCCCCTCCACAAAGTTGCTCTTTGCTGCTTAAGTTAATTTCTGTACGCCAGTTACAGAGGGGTGGTGGTAGAACACTTTTAGTCCCCCAATAATGATTTCTGTAAATCCTCTACAGATCTTTGGAGAGTTTCCATGGACACCAATGTTTTGTTAAAATTTTTCTCCGGAGTCAAGAATCTGGACCACAAGTTATGAGAAAAACCCAGAAAAGAGGGGAAAAACAAGTAGGGAAAGGGCTTCAGTGTTCCCAAACCATAGTCTGGTACCGCCTGTCCCACGTATAAGTGAGATAAGAGAAATGAAGTGAGAGTATAGCCTGTGTGAAAGTGGGAGGATCAGACACAAAATACAATGTCATGTGATGCTTCAGAAAACTTCTGCAGTATTGCCTAGGAAACACACTGCCAGTTTGCAGTCAGCAGCCTACGCATCTCATGGCTCCGAGTAACTGTTAGCATCTCGGGAAAGCCCCTGGGACCATCTGTAGCTGAAGCGTGTTTTACGTGTCACAATCTCAGTCCCCAGAACAGGGCTTTTACACAGACTTGCTTTTGCAAGCATGGCAAGCCTGCAAAGCCCTTGTTTTGTTGTTTCGCTGCTTCCTCAGCACTCTCAGTTCAAACTTCTGCACCTTTCTTCCTCTCCTGTAGGTACCCAGTGCATCAAGCGACTTCTGGCCAGGGTTAGTTCTTTACTTCAGACTGGATCTTCTGATTCTTCTTATGGGATAACTTAAGAGAACTACTTTGTTAATAATACCAAGAATTATAGGCCAGCTTTTATTTTTGTATGTACTTCCATGTGTTCTCCTAAAGAACTAATAAAACAAATGATTCTATAGATCTCCTCTATTCATCAGGCATATCAGTCTCCTTTCATGGGAGTCTGGAGGAGAAGAAAACTGCCTTCAGTAGCACTGCTTTGCATTGCGCACCTACGGACTGTTTCTCAAGATCATTCAGGATAACTTCCAAGCTTTCCCTTGGCATATTTTGACCGATATCATGTTTCCACAGCACTGATTTGTTCAGCAATGTATATGGCAGATGCCATATGCTTTGAATTATTTTAGGAGTTAGTGTCTTCTGAAAGAGAAGGGATTTCACACATAACTTTATGTTTCTCAACAACAAAGCGTAAGGTAAGACTGAAGGATAGACTACTTTGATTAGCCTTACATTTTAAAATGTTGACTTAGAATGTCAATAGATAAGAAAAGGGATTCCTTTAGTTACTGTCCATGAAACACACCCTATATTAGGCTGCTCTGTGGGGCCCAGAGCATCTGCAACCCACTGCATTGGAACCTGCTTTCTGCATATTCTGAGTTAGATCACCTGTGCATCTCCTTGGCGTTGGCCATAGATGCCAGGCTTACAAAGTGTTTCTTGGACAGATAAAGAAATCTACAAGTCCCCGAAGCATTCCACCATCCACAGTCATTGCTGTGATTTCCTTCCCTAGCAAATGGGTGAGATGCTGTAGCTGCCGCTTGTCAGAACTGTGTTGAGCTCAATGGAGTGAATGCACTGGAACTGAATTTTTGTCTGAAGGTTAGCTTTCCATGGGAAATATTTATAAAGGGGCTGTCTGAGTATCCCGTGTTAAGAACAGAAACTGATTCTTTTTTTCTGTCTGTCTCTTTAGGTCTCCAAAAGGTGATGTCCATAGTGAAGGATATGTCTTGGAGGTAGAGTGCTGCTCCTCTCTAAACCAACTTTCAGACAAAAAGGAGATACCTGATTTTATTAAGAAAGTGAGTAAAAAAAAAAAAAAGCAAACCCCAAAACACAGTATGCTTTTATTTGCACTATAATTACTGCTTCTAGTTTTGTCAGTCTGATGATGGGAATATGTGTACATTTTGTGCAGTTGAAACACTGCACTAGAATTTGGTGCTTTGTAATTTTAAGTATCTGAAGAGAAATTATACTTACTGAGAGAAACAAGCTTTATCATATTATTATGAGAAAATTATTTGTAGTATCACAGGAGTACAGCCTCTCACAGATGATATCAACTAAGTTACCAGTGTAGAAGACAATCCTATAATGGTGTAAACATTTTAAGCTGAAACAATTTATATAATTTCCATTTTAGTGTCAAAATATCCTGTTGGATAGTACTGTAGCTAAAAGGCCTATTAACTCCTGGAATCCCCCAGATTAATCTAAGTTTGTTTCAGTATCACATGATGTTAGCAGTTAGAGACGGTACTGGTAACCTAAATGCCTTTGTCATCCAGAATAGCGTTGCTTTCAGTAAACTTTTACATATACTGGGGAATTTGAAAAGAACCCTACAATTCTTTGTTTGTTGCCTTCTTTTTAAAATTATTTTTGGTGCTGCCAGACTGGAAATTAGCAGGTTATGTCCATTTTTGTGAAGACAGATTCATTGTGCATGTTTCAAATTTTGCAGCATCTGTTGTGTCCTATTGCATGTTATAAAACCTAGCATTAAATACTATATTTACTTAGCTACGTGGTGTCAGAATAGTGTGAGTAGGCATACTCACCTAGCTTTAATCCATCTTGCAGTGATAATAGTTAAGAAAATTTTGTAGAAAAAATTTTAGTACAGGCTGTATGAGCTTGATAGGGACTCAGCTTGACAGACTGCACTCATGTTCGATCTTTCCTTTTTACTATGAATTGTAAAAATGATTAAAAATAAGGCAGCTATGACTATCTCATCATCGTCATCACGCTTAAAGATATGTAAATTTTGGTATCAGAATAAACTGAAGTTTTCTGAACACTTAATAATCAAAAGTTTGAGTCTGAATTTTGTTTCGGGGTTTATTGTGTTATTGTACTTCTATTCTGATGCTATCTTGGATTATTTCAATATATTCACACTTAGGCAAAACTGGTGTAGTTCTTGTGTATCAGTTTCAATGTGTTTGATTTTGTTCTTCAGTTCTTTGAGTAAGAGTAGAAGTATAGGCTTATCTGTCACAACTGGTAGCAAAATTTTACATCATTGCAACAGAAAATTTCTTTGCATTTGTAACTTCAGAAACAGTGTGGCTAACATGAAAACAAAATGACAATCCAGGAGTCAGCTTATTTCCATAAATATCCAATTCTGAGACTCTTTAGAATGCTCTTCTAGACATGGAAATGTTTCTGTTGGTAGAAGCCATTTGATTATGGGGTTATGAAGATGCCTTTTTGAAATATAATAATTTAAATTTTAATAGCTAAAATGTATATTTACTGTTTCTCTGTAGGCTGAATATGTCGCTTATCCTCAGATGTTATTTGATGTAGAGGAATTTGAAGTTCTTTGAAGCTGTTGCTGTCAAGTGTGTGCTGTGTCACTGTCTATATCTGATGAAGCACATTGTGAAAGTCTCAAGACTTTTATGTAAATCTAACTCAGGAAACAGGACTTGTTTGGGAGTAGGAATTAATTGTCATATTAACTAATTTGTCTGAGCAATGAAAGTGTCCATTGCTTTTAAGGGCATATAAAATAGATGTTTACAAACAAAATAAATGAAAAATAAAGACGTTCTTCAAAGAAAGTAGTTACAGAAAGCTGTTAGAGAGGGCAATTGCTTGCTTTCAAAAAAGAACAACCCTATAATTCTTCTCAAACTGTGGAATAGAATTGAAGTTAATAGAGTGTTGTAATTGAATAGGCAAATCCTTGATCACAGAGCTTTTCATAACAGAGGCTTTTAGCACAGGTTTACCATCTTACTGCATTGCAAATTACTGTATTTAAAAAAAAAAAAAAGATACCAAATAGAGTAGCCATATTTTCAAAACAAAATAACAAGTCAAAATTTTCTCCAACTGTGAATTTACTAGGAAAATATTTCTGTACCCTGAGAAAATGAATTTTATTATGCACTGCTGAGCAAGTATTGTTTGCATGGAGTTTGAACAAGGACGCAATTTTAATAACTTCTTTTCTCAATTGACGACTTGTTGCATTGAATATGTATGTCATATTGAATATTAACTGCTTGCTCCTGGCAAACACAAAACAATTTTGCAATGGCATACAGCATAGGTAATATCTTTTTTCTTTTTCTATAACTCCATATAAATGTTTATGAGTAATGAAGTAGAGACAAGGAAGTTATTTCACCTGGAAAATGCTTCTTGCTCAGTGAAACAGAGTGCCTCAGTACAATGTTGGCTATAAAACATTTAAGAAATGCCAAAGATGACTCTCTGGTCAAACCTGTGTTCTGTTGCTGAGATCCTTCTGCGCTTTGGGACTCTGTCCCAGTTCTCCACTCTCTTTTGCACATTTTTGCCACCACTGTGGTTTCTGACCATGGTAAGAGCCATGGAAGACAGGAGATAGTTAAGTATTGGGGACATAATGTTGTATGGGATACACTCTTCCTGTACCTTAAAATCACGATGTTCTGTTTGTTCTTTAACCAGTGTGGATCTAACGCAGCTCAACATGTCCTAAGGAGCTCAAACAATCCTGTGGTGTCTTTGTCATGTAATTCCTAGGCAATGAAAGAAGTAACTTAACTATTGTATATGTACTTTACTGCTGTATTGGTATTAGCACTCCTGTCTTTAGCTCTCAGGCAAAACCGAGATTAAAGATTTGCTCATCTGCTTTTTAATGAGCAAAGCTAACTTCTGATCACTGTGGCTCAGATCATTCTGAAGTTGTTGCAAGTCAGAGATGTTACTTCTAAGATGCCGTATTTTGTAATACTTTGACTTGTGTCTCATGTAAAATAGGATAGCCTTTAATTGCTTCCTTAGTTGCTCTTTATTTCTGTGTATTCTGTTATTGGTTTTTTTTTCATCTGAGAGTGATCTCCTGAATATGCTGAGACAAGTAAGGGAGGAGAAGTGAAGCTGACATCCCAAGAAGAGTTATTTTGGATATGTAGTTGTATATGAATGCCAAATGACCTTTGTTTTCCACATCAATCTGAGTTACGTGCTCTAGAAGAACTGTAACAGGCAGAAAGTTTTACTCCTATGTTCACATCTTTGCAGTGTTGGTGAGAGGTTAGGAAATGGGGGATAGTTTCTGTACCGTTTCTGCCCAGTTCTGACTTTTTAGAATTTAGGAATCACATCTTTGTATCCTTGGTTGCCTGCTTAAGGCTCTGTCAGAAGGAAATTCTTGTATGTTAACTTTTTTTCAGTTTGACTCCATTGCAGAGTTCATATTTCTTGTCCCTGTGGACTCATCCTTCCCTAGGGAAGTATGATAAGCACGGAAAAACATGGTTTAAAAATGCAGCAGCTTAACTGAAATGCAAATGTAGGCATCTTCCTTTTGTGTTTTTTACTAGTCAAGGACCTCTCCTTGTTGGGCTGTCCTTACTTGACTCAGAAATGAGGCTAATTTATTCCAACAAACCTAAGGCCATACAGATGAATAATTGGTCTTGCGTTTTCAGAAGTGGGCCCATTCAGCTTGGAACACCACCATAATGCCTACCTTGCAACGAAATCCGCCATATGAGACAGTGTCAGATCTGTTCATTGCTGTTCCCTCTGTTCATAGTCTTGGTGAACTTCAGTGAGCATACAGATGCCATCGCCAGCACTAGCTCAAAAGCTGCCCGTAACATGTCAGTCCCTTAAGTGGTCCTCTGAACAACTTCTGTAGTCCAGAGTAACCTAGAAATAATCTTGACTCCTGCAGGTGCAGTGACTTTGCCCTAAGTTTGTTGACATTACTTTCTAGTAAGAGCATTGCTGGGTGAAGGAAATGATGGTACCTCTCAGACTTAAGCGAATGGGACCCCAGGGAGGAATATGCCAACAAAACACATTGCAAAGGCACTGCCACCCATGGACTTGTTCTCGAGTTGGCATCTGAAACAGTGACCACCAGTTGTCCCTGGTACAAAGGCAAGTTGCGTAGGGAATTGGAGTCTTTTGAAAGAAAGGCCATACAATACTAGCACTTGTATGAAGAACTCGCATTGTACGTTGCTGAAAGGATCTACCATATTTGAGCCCTCTTGCCAGTTTTATGGAATATATGGTATCAACTGGTATTTACTGGATTTTTTTTCTAAATGTCTTTTAAAAAAGGAAATGTTATCAGGAATAGAACTGGCACAAGGACTTAGTATGTTTCACGTGTTAGTTTATGCACTGGAAATTAGTACAGATTACTACCAGCAAGTTTAAACTGTAGTTGAACTTACTCAGTGTACTCCTTACATTTCTCGAGGGGTTCGATCCTCCTGCCCGTTATCTGCCCTCACTCCTTTGGAGGGAGCTGCAGGCAGGAGACTGGCTGAGTGGCTGGGTAGGGAACTGCTACACGCCCCAACCAACCACGGGTCAGTCTCACTGCATGTTTCTCCATAT
The DNA here is from genome assembly GCF_047370975.1 of Nipponia nippon. Lineage (NCBI taxonomy): Eukaryota > Metazoa > Chordata > Aves > Pelecaniformes > Threskiornithidae > Nipponia > Nipponia nippon. Next base: position 128,310,917 of record NW_028262290.1, read on the forward strand.
CAATGTTTTTTATCAAACTACTGAGATACTTCTTTTCCTGCTCTCTTGGTTTTTTCCCCTCCATTCATCTGTATCTGTTTTGGTGTTATCAAGATAACTGCTATCTTAGTTCATGTGCATCGTTTTCTGGAGAGTCATTTGTGTTATGGCTTGAATTGGTGAAGAATTTTTGTATTAGTATTGCTGTTAAAAAAACAGGTTAATTCTCCAGCTTCTTTTATGTTGCTAGGTAGAAGCAGGGTTGAAGTATTTAGGAGGACTTCTGTCTCCCATAAAATAAAAACTGAATGCCTATATGAATTTTCAAGAGCTTTTTAAATCTTTTCCATAGATGTTCCCAATCAAGGGAGTGATTCAGCCCAGATTTGGCTCTTCACTTATTTCCTACATATTTGCTCACATCAGAAGGAGCATTTGTCTTACGTGATCAAAACAAGGGACTTCACATATCCATACTGTGTGTGAAAGCAATATTAAATGGTTTTGAGCTCTCAACTTCTGAGTTTTAGAACTCTCTTCAGCATCTAACAATGAAATGGCAAGAAGATGTGGAAGATGAGAAATGTGTCATAGGACAAATTTGTCCATAATAATATGTACTTTTTATATATATAATTATTTGTGTTCATAACAGTATGACAAGCAAATGAGAAGACAAAAGTCTGCAATTTCCTAGAAAAAATGAATGTGAAAATTACTAATCTTGTAATTTTTTTTACTTTTATTTGTAATTGCTAAGAAAAATACTGTTTTTTATATAGCTGTTCCAGTATTCCTCACATTCTTGTCCCTTCTTGTTTGTCATTTCTTATTCATCTCTTAATCCCTGCATTGATATTTCTTTTTTAGAAGGAACAAAGAGATGCAGCTTATGTGTTCTGAAGAGCACTAGATTGTTGCTGGATTTCTTGACTCTGTTGCTGCAGTCTTAGAAGGATCTCTTCTGTGAAGCCTCTGATTGCTCTGTTGGTGCCAGGGTTCCTTAGATGGTTATTGTAATCCTAAGCATTATTCTTGACTTTAGATAAGTTTTAGCTGGCCTGTTCAGAAATTTCCTGCAGGGTATCCAGTCAGAGCAGGTGGCAGTAAAAGATAGAAGAGGGGAAAGATTGAGTCTTTAATATTGCTCAGAGGGTCATTCTTCAAGTGAATAAGCAGTTCAAATTTACTTATGTGGCTAGAAAATGACCCCTCCAGAGTACTGTTTATTACCTAGGATTACTTATCTAGATGTGATCTCAACCTCTTCTAAAATAATTTCCATCCTTAAAACAAACCCCAAAAATGCCACCCCAAAACCTTCACTCTCCAGGGTATTTGCAGAAGAACAATACAACATTTATTTCTTTAGCACATTGTAATGAAAACCATTGCTGAGCACTTAGCCGACTGCTTTGTTTTCTGCATGTTTTCAGTGCAAACAGAGCCCCTATTTTATTTTGAAGTATTTGGATCTTAGAAGTAGATACGGTCACGAAGCAGAAGTTGAAACTCAACATCAATGGTTCAGCTGTTTGTGATCTGCTGTGATAATATTTATTAAAGTTCATTTTGTTAACGTTTTGTAAGTGTATATATAACAAGAGATGGTAAAAAATAGCATATACTGTATTTTAAACAGCCTGGTGTGAAGGGAAACATCTGTTCCTGGTTAAGTTTCTTTCAACTTGTGTTCTTTTGACTAAGCCCTGTAAGAGTGGTGTTGATATATATCTTCCATGAACATTGCAAAACTATTTTCAGGACTCTCCCAGGAGCCTGGTTGTGCTTTTATAATCCTTTGCCCACAGCAGCTTTCAGATACCAAGATATCAGACTAAGATAAAAATAGATTTTATAAAGTATGTAGTTGATGTTTTTAATGATCCCACTTCTGTCTGGTGGGAGAAATAACTTTATTTTTTTTAAATAACAATAAATATGATAATATTTTATACTGTGCTAAAATAAAATATGAGCAAATTGTTCAAATTGTAATTTTGGCTACAAGTAACAGATGGCTTGATGAAACAATGTGATTTTAAAGAAACACTCTTGCGTTTATATAAAGATAAAAGAATGTGTTCCCTGCAAATTAAATGTAAAGTCTGTTGAATTCTTAGTTTTTAAAATATTTCTATTGTCCTGAACCTTTTGGATTTTTGTTTTCATTGCTTAGGACAGAGATGGACTAAACCAGTGTCCCAGTTTTGAGTCACATTAGTGGTAGTTGATCACAAATAAGTGACTTCTTTTCCCATGTTCTACAACGAACACTGAATTGTGTTCATCCAGCTAAAACGGTTCTTAGATACAACACTCAACCATCCATCTCTAGAAATCTTTATTTTCCCCTTGCTTATGTTCACTCATTAATGTAGGACTTTCTCTCAAAAGATTCATGCACAGGACATGGTCTGTATTTTGAAAATGCCCGTTCTCTAGAGTAAGCACTTGGGACAGAGTTTCTACTGAGATTTTTTTGACAGTGTATATCAAGTGTTTGGGTTGAGTGAGCATAGCTGGCTGCTCCACAGCAGTTTATCCCAGGTCTAAAACAATTTTTAGGGAATATATCTTAAATGACATGGATAAATTCAGGATTTCTTTTCACAGTTTAGGGCAAGGATGGGAGGGCGCGGGTATGTTACATGGCTTTTGGGCAGATACTACAGTCACTGAACCTTTGTAGCCTGTGTCCAACAATGTTCATACTTTGCCAGCTCTGTGAAGGAACAGATGCTAAAATAAGATAATAATTCGAGAAGAATCATCGCATCCAAGACCACAGAGGATGAGACAGTGTGGTTTCAAGAGCTGTCATCTAGTGAGATATGTTGAAAGGAACAAGTGTACTTGCACCACGCTGCACTACATGTTTAGTATGGTTATATTGTTTTCAGGAATGAATGTACAGCTAATGCAAGCTGAAGAGGAATTTCAAGTTGTTACTCTCATCCCTGCCTTGGCTCCAGTAGCAGGAGACATATAGCTTGCTGTTACTTAATATCTCTTGGCAGCACTGTCTTAAGAGCCTATCTTCTGTTTTATTCAGCATAGCAGTAAGTTGCAGTAGCAACTTGCTTCACCACATTTCTCCCTGTTCTGTTTGTAGCTTTCCGTTCCCTTTTGCAGAGGCTACTACCAACGAGCACGTTGTAAAACTGCAAAGCTTGCTTTCTTTTCCCTGTTCAGTGCCTTGTTATGCTCTACCACAAATGCAGCGAGAGCTTACAGTGTCAAGTCAATGGTTCTGGTGAATGGACTGTGTGCTGCAAAGGTGGAAAGGCAGTGTACATCTGTTTCTTCAAGACACTGATTAGGTTTTAGTTTTTGGGTTTGTTTTTGGACTCTTATTATCTTCTCTTGGATCTGTCAACTTCATTCTAATAGTCCTACCTAAAGTTTCCAAATGGTAAAATTCTGGTCAAGGTTTTCATAGGAAGTATCAATATAAACACTGTCAACAGCACTGCTTAAAGGACAGCTGTGGTCTGGGATTATGGTAACATTTTTCAAGGCATTCCCCCAGTGTTTTATCCCTGATGGCCTATTTTGTTGTAATTAACAGTGAAAATGCTTGGTAATTTGAAAGCCTGAATGCAGACGGGGATTTGACTTTCTAAAAGCTATGTTTATATTTACTTATGAACATGAACTATCTATCTCAAATTCAGAATTGGTGAGCGTAAACTGGAAAAGGTTAAAAATGTATGGGAAGTACAGGCTTAAATGACAGAGCACCCTAGTCAGATAGGTTGCGTGGTCTGGAAATCTGCAAGTAGTGAAAAAGAGTCTCAGAGTAACAGGACAGAGAAATGATTAGCAGTTGCTGCTTTGCTGTTTGATTAGTAGAATTATCTTTTTTTGTAATGTAGTATTTGAGATGAAAAAATGCTAAAGTCACAAAAGTTTTGAGTCGTTTAGAAAGAACTAAACCCCTCCTTCAGAACATGAGTTAAGGTTAGTTGGTTTTAAGATAAGCAGTAAACTCCTGATGACTGTTGCTGTCTTCTCAGGAAGGAGCATGTGAGACCTACAGAAAATATCAGAGGCAAACTAGAAGCCTGTCTTCATTTTAAACATCTGTTTTCAGAAATGAACAAACTAGAAGGGGGATGTGCAGTATTTGTGATGAAACATGTACTACTAAATATTAATGAAGGAGGACATAGTTGGAAGACTGTAGTCTCAAACATCCTTTTCCAGTTCCAGCTCCTGGCATGCAGTACATAGTGTTCTCCTCAAACCACAAGGTCATGTTCTTTGCATGAAGATCCCTGGTGCTATGTCTGTTTTCAAAGGAGATTTGCTTGAATCTTTAAAAGAAGGTAGAAAAATACAGTGATCTTGTTTGGGGTGCGCATTATGAGATCTAATGCCTCTAACATTGTTCTTTTAAAAAGAACAACCAAATAAACAGACAGACAGACAAGCATTTCTTTTACTGGCTAAGATAGTTCATGCTTGGTTTAAATAGCTCTGAGCAAAATTAGCCAGCTATTGTTTCAAAGGCCATATGTTTGGCCATCAGTAGGACTAAGTACCGGTCTTTCCTTTAGTTCACTGCGGAGCTAACTAAATGCATCTGACCATCAGAAAATCAGCTCATTGCTCCTAGAGAATGTTGTCCTTTCTCCAAGCGCATTTTTGCTATGTGTGCTCTTCGTAAATTGTTTCTGGTGTTTGTTTTTATATTGGCAGCAGTCCCCTTGACTGGGTTGCTACAACTTTGTTTCAGTACCTTGTTATATCAGGGACCATATAGCAAACCTATTAATGAAATGTTCAGTCCTAATGCCTAGGTTTTGAAGGTGTTTTTTTTCCAGATCATCTGGAAGTGTAAGCCTTGAGACCATTTAGGACTGCTATAAACTGGAGTGCCCTGGTGACATTAGTAAAACTGCTTTTCGTCTGGATGCATCCCAAAAATGTCCAGCTCCTGCCATATAAGAGTTAAGAGAAATTCCTAACACTTGTCTTATTAAATCATTTGTTTGAAAATCCTTATCCAAGACAGACATCCTCATTATTAAATTGCTGTGCATTATTTCCCATGTTTATTGATGTGGGCGGAATACTGTCCTGAGCTTGCGGGAAGTGTTTTATTTGCTGTGTGCCATCCTGTGGGAGAAATGTACAGAATCTCCCTGTAAGCAATTACCAAGGCTGACAAAAGTGTATGATCCTGTTCAGCATGGGAGGTATATCCTTGGGCTTCTGTATTTATAAGTAGTACCATCATGCTTGCTATGAATAGGAGATTATTACGGAGCTGACAATGCAACGAGAAATGCAGAATCACAAACAATACGTGGACTGTGCAATGAACTTGCCAAGTGTATTTATTCTAAATAGATTTGAAAAGGAAACGTGTATGTGGCTGTTCAAAATGAGCTTTCAAACCTGGAATCTCTGCACTTCTTTCATGGCTGTGAGGCCTATAGTTTAAAAACAAGTAGTTTCCAGAAAAGAGGATTGCGTCATTCAGCCATACTGTTGCCAGGTGTGGTTTTACAGATCTTTAAATTAGACTGTCAGCCATTTTCTAATTAGGTAGGGAGCCTTCAAGAGAACCAGAAGTATTTAAAAAGATGGGACATAAATTTGCTACATCAGCATGATATTTAGTGACATCGCTTTGTGCTGCTGCTGATTCCTTTTTTCCAAATGTAATATGAAAATAGCAGTCAGTCAGTTCTGAAATAAACAATAACACTTCACAAATGTTAAGAAATGTTAACACAAGTGCCCCAGCTAAAATTCAATTAAGGTAGTGACATCGGGGTTAGACGCGGTGCTTGTTCCTATTCCTGCTAGAGTTAGTGGGAGATTTGATATTTATTTCACAGATAGCAAATGCTAAATCTGTCATTTTTTTCCCCCTCAGGGAAAATGCCAGGTTTCTAATCAAGCAAATTATAGGGATGACATTAAATTCTTTAACTGCCTCGGCCCTCTGTACACATGAATTTTCACTCCTTTAAGCAGGTTCTATTTTTAAACTGGCGTAAATCCAATTTGTTGCAAGCCAGTTATAAATGAATTTGGATATACCCACTTGGGGGTTTATCCAGATTGAAATAAATGAGTTAAGTTCTGCTTTTGTTGTTGAACAATAACATCTTTTGTGATGGAGACCTGTTCTTGTATTTGTGGTTAATATCATCCAAGCAGCACTTTATGAGGCATCAAAAATGTTTCTGTTCCTATCTGGGGAAAGAACCAAAGAATTTTTTTTATTTTATTTTAAATTTTGTTGGCATTTCCCTTTTAAAAATTTCCCAAGATGTAAAGAGCAAGTATGTAGCATATTTAAAATACAAAAAAGGTCAGTAAAACAGTTGAAATTAGTATGGCACACCTAATGTAAGGGCATTTTTAATCTAGCTTTTTTTCTGATGTGGTAAGTGGTGGAGATGCAGTTGTTCTGCTTTTTATGCTTTTTCCTCTCATTTAGTCATACAACGTAGTATGACAAGGACCTTTGTTAGTACTCTAAACTGGCACATAAAGACAAGTAATTGTAGTATTTATCTGATCTGGAATATGTCCTGGGTGACCCTGTCAGAGTAGCATCATGTTCTTCCCATTCAGTTGAGCTTTACCCCTGCTTTCTGATTCCCAGCACAGCATCTGCTAAGATATTTTCCCAAACGGCTGGAGCAGACATATCTGTCTGTGTGTACCAGCGCAGAGTGCCTCAAAGGGTCCAAAAACTGCAGGTGGCTGGTAGAAACAGCCCTTCTGCACTGGGTACCTCCTGAGCATGACCTGTCTGGGTACTGAGGTTTGAGCTTGCTTAAGTCTGGGTTTGTGTTTTTTATAATTCAAATATTCAATATTTCAAATACAGGAAACAGGAAATGTGAATGCATAGTGGATGGCATAATTCATTCTGGATGTGAAGGCGACTAAAGTTTTGTACGATTTAAGCTGTCAACAGGATGCTGAAAAAATCAAATTGTCTTTGTAGCTTGAAAATGTTCAGGCTTTATACTTTATTTATGATGAGAGTTAGCCTTTTCATGGTTTTGTGAAAAGTTGGAAGGAAAGACTGTTTGTGTCTGCTGATACATCACTTTGCTGTTCTGCAGCTTACGTTGCACTGTTGCTATAACGTTTCCTGCTAAATTGGCCTTATTGAAAATAATGAGATGCTTGGTTCTCCCTTATGTAATTGGGAAAATTTGAAATATAGGTTTAAATAAGATTTTGTGTTCTGTATACTACCGATTAACTTGTTGGGAATGGGCCTTGAAGATACAGTCTTTTTCCAGTCTTTCTGCTAAACTATGAGGCTAATATGGCTTAGACTATCATTCGGTTTTTAGTTCCTCCTATTTCCATTGTAAGAACAAGAGCCTCAGAAGAACCTCAGCATCAGGTATACCTTAGAACAAACATGGGTTTTTTGAGGGAGCCAAGACTGTAAAACATTGCTACAATAGCTGTGAAAGCTGCTCTCATCCAAATCACAACGTGGGAGAGTCTGGTATAGATTGACAAGCAGTCTTTATTGACCAGGACCAATAAAATTACTACATATGTACTATCCTCAAACTCTTTAACAGTTGCATACTACTTAAATTTCTATAATTAGCTGCCCTGCAACCTACTAAACAAATGTAGTCATGTTTCCGTAGATTAGCGATAAGAGATGAACTGAATTTGTAGCTCTATCGTTGACTGTATAAAAAAGTGTTGCAAAGTTACAGCAGGGAGTCAGGACCATTAAGCATATTATGAATGCATCTATCATTGACATTCACTTAAACCTTTCTGAGCAAGCTAGTTACATGCTAACTTTCTTTCTAGGCAGATATTCATTTGATCAGGTGTCCTGGTTTTGGCTGGGATAGAGTTAATTTTCTTCCTAGGAGCTGGTATAGTGCTGGGGTTTGGATTTAGTATGAGAATAATGTTGATACCACACAGATGGTGTAGTTGTTGCTAAGTAGTGCTTACACTAGTCAAGGACTTCTCAGCTTCCCCTGCCCTGCCAGCGAGAAGCTGGGAGGGGGCACAGCCAGGACAGCTGACCCCGACTGGCCCAAGGGCTATTCCATACCATATGACGTCATGCGCAGTGTATAAACTGGGGGGAGTTGGCCGGGGGGCAGCGACCGCTGCTTGGGAACTGGCTGGGCATTGGTCACCAGGTGTTGAGCAATTGTATTGTGCATCACTTATTTTGTATATTCTTTTATATTATTATTACTATTGTTGTTGTTGTTATTTTCCCTTCCTTTCTGTCCTATTAAGCTGTCTTTATGTGATCCACAAATTTTACTTTTTTTTGCCCGATTCTCTCCCTCATCCCAGTGGGGTGGGGGGGGTGAGCAAATGGCAGTGTGGTGTTTAGCTGCCTGCCGAGTTAAACAATAGTCCTTTTGGTGCTCAAAGTGCGGCACACAGGGTTGAAACAATGACAGATCTGACCGTGTTAAGGCAAATCTGTTATAAGCATTCATTATATTGGTTTAAGAGTCACTGCTCACGGTGTTGAGTTATTTGCTGTCAAAGTTATTGTGCTTGCTCTCAGGGCTGAGTTATGTAATACCTTACCTGCAGTATATGTTCCCTGTTGTGCTGTTTATCACCGCTGGGAGCTGGATCAAGGTTATCATTTTGCTGCACTGTGTAGCACTGGCTTATGATATGTTAAAAATATTGGTCGTGAGACTAATCTGGTATTTATACTTGGCATTGCCATCATCCCCGTACCTCAGGAGCCACCTCTCAGAAAATATCAATAATAACACTCTACCTTTTCTCCTCGGAGAACCAGTCTATGGGGGAGATAGAGGAAGACACTTTCCCCCACTCCTTCACCTTCCCTTTCTCCTTCAGGCTAGTTACAACAGCTCTTGAACAGAATATCCTTGGGATGTTCAAACCAGCATGGTCTGATTGCTATTTCTCCTGAATGTGGTTCAGGTCTTGTTTAGGGCTAACCATCTATTTAAGAATACCATCCAGAGATCTACCCCCGCGACAGGCACTGTGGCTACTCCAACCCCCGCGACAGGCACTGTGGCTACTCCAACCCCCGCGACAGGCGCTGTGGCTACTCCAACCCCGGCATCAGGCACTGCGGCTGAACCAGAGAACCAACCCGTGCCAGTATCAGTTGCCCCTATACACAAGAAAGTCAGCTTGTTTAGCAAGTGATGAAGATGAACCAGGGCCATCACGAGAACAGGAGGAGGAAGAGGCGGAACCCATAAATGAGATGGTAACCACCCGATCCCTGTCCCTGAGTGAGCTGCAAGATATGCAAAAAGATTTCAGCCGTCATCCAGGCAAGCACGTCATCACCTGGCTGCTCCAATGCTGGGATAACAGGGCTGGTAGCCTGGAATTAGAGGGTAGGGAAGCCAAGCAGCTGGGATCCCTTTCTAGGGAAGGGGGCATTGACAAAGCAATTGGAAAAGGGGCACAAGCCCTCAGCTTCTGGAGGCGACTCCTGTCAGGCATGAAGGAAAGGTGTCCCTTCAAGGAAGGTGTTTATGTCATCCAGGCAAGTGGACCACCATGGAGAGAGGTATCCAGTACCTGAGGGAATTAGTCATGCTGGATGTGATTTATGATGACCTGAACAACGAGCAGTTATCCAAAGATCCAGATGAAGTCAAGTGCACACAACCCATGTGGCGGAAGTTTGTACGGAGCGCACCATCGTCCTATGCAAACTCATTGGCACTAATGACCTGGAAGGATGGAGAGGAAAAAATGGTGGATGAATTGACTGGCCAGCTCTGGCTCTCTTCCTCCCTATGGGCCTGCGTCTTGGCTGTGGAAAAACTGTCCCATGAAGTCCAGCAACTCAAAGAAGATATGCCCTACTCCCCACCTGTATGGACGAGTATCTCAGCTAGTAGGAGTAAGCGTTTCTCTGCTTGAGAGAGAGGATATAGTAGGTACACACCATGGGCCACCCTGTGGTTTTCCCTGTGTGACCACAGAGAGGACACGAGGAGGTGGGAAGCAAAATCTACCTCAACCCTAGAGGCACGGGTACGTGAGTTGCAAGGAAAAACAATCACAAAAGGAGGGTCTTCCAGGAAAGTTGCTGCTCCAGTTTCCAGTGAGCAGTTCCCCAGACAGAGTATAAGGGCTGATTTTACTTCCAATCTTAATAAAGGGACTTTTGATTTGCATTTACAAGAAGCGAGTAACGAATACTATGACCAGGACTAGAGGGGCCCTGCCTCCAGTCAGGTGGAGGAAAGGGACAACAGGGTTTACTGGACTGTGTGGATTTGATGGCCTGGCACATCAGACCCACAGGAGTATAAGGGTCTAGTGGACACCAGTGCATAGTGTACCCTGATGCCATCAAGCTATGAAGGGGCAGAACCCATCTGTATTTCTGGAGTGACAGGAGGATCCCAACAGCTGACTATTGGAGGCTGAAGTGAGCCTAACTGGGAATGAGTGGCAAAAGCACCCCATTGTGACTGGTCCAGAGGCTCCGTGCATCCTTGGCATAGACTACTTCAGGAGAGGGTATTTCAAGGTTCCAAAGGGGTACTGGTGGGCTTTTGGCATAGCTGCCTTGGAGACAGAGGAAATTAAACAGCTCTACCTTGCCTGGTCTCTCAAAGGACCCTTCTGTTGTGGGGTTGCTGAGGGTCAAAGAACAACAGGTGCCAATCACTACCACAACGGTGCACCGGCGGCAATATCGCACCAAACAAGGCTCCCTGATTCCCATCCATAAGCTGATTCGTTGACTGGAGAGCCAAGGAGTGATCAGCAAGACTTGCTCACCCCTAACAGTCCGATATGGCCAGTGCGAAAGTCTAATAGAGAGTGGAGACTAACAGTAGACTATCGCGGTCTGAATGAAGTCACACGACCGCTGAGTGCTGGCATGCTGAACATGCTAGAAATTCAATATGAATTGGGAGTCAAAGGCAGCTAAGTGGTATGCCAAAATTGATATCGCTAATGTGTTTTTCTCAATCCCTTTGGCAGCGGAGTGCAGGCCACAGTTTGCTTTCACTTGGAGAGGCATCCAGTACACCTGGAATCGACTGCCCCAGGGGTGGAAACACAGCTCCACCATTTGTCATGGTCCGATCCAGACGGCACTGGAACAGGGTGGGGCTCCGGAACACCTGCAATACATTGATGACATCATCGTGTGGGGCAACACAGCAGAAGAGGTTTTTGAGAAAAGGAAGAAAATAGTCCAAATCCTCCTGAAAGCTGGTTTTACCATAAACCAAAGTAAGGTCAAGGGACCTGCACAGGAGATCCAGTTTTTAGGAATAAAATGGCAAGATGGAGGTAGTCAGATCCCAATGGATGTGATCAACAATACAACAGCCATGTCTCCACCAACCAGCAAAAAGAAAACACAAGCTTTCTTAGGCATTGTGGGTTTTTGCAGAATGCATCTTCCAAATTACAGTCTGATTGTAAGCTCTCTCTATCAAGTGACCCGGAAGAAGAACGATTTCAAATGGGTCCCTGAGCAACGACAAACCTTTGAACAAATTAAACAGGAGATAGTTCATGCAGTAGCCTTTGGGCCAGTCCAGGCAGGACAAGATGTAAGAAATGCGCTCTACACCGCAGCCAGGGAGAATGGCCCTACCTGGAGCCTCTGGCAGAAACCACCTGGGGAGACTCGAGGTTGACCCCTAGGATTTTGGAGTCGGGGATACAGAGGATCTGAAGCCCGCTATACTCCTACTGAAAAAGATATTGGCAGCATATGAAGGGGTTCGAACTGCTTTGGAAGGGGTGGGTACTGAAGCACAGGTCCTCTTGGCACCCTGACTGCCGCTGCTGGGCTGGATGTTCAAAGGGAGAGTCCCCTGTACACATCATGCAACTGATGCTACATGAAGTAAGTGGGTCACGCTGACCACACAACAGGCTCAAATAGGAAACCCCAGTCACCCGGGAATCTTGGAATTGATTATGGACTGGCCAGAAGGCAAAGATTTAGGAATATCACCAGAGGAGGAGGGGACGCATGCTGAAGAGGCCTCACTGTATAATAAACTACCAGAAAATGAGAAGCAATATGCCCTGTTCACTGATGGATCCTGTTGTCTTGTGGGAAAGCATCGGAGGTGGAAGGCTGCTGTGTGGAGTCCTGTACAACAAGTTGCAGAAACTGCTGAAGGAGAAGGTGAATCGAGTCAGTTTGCAGAGGTGAAAGCCATCCAGCTGGCTTTAGATATTGCTGAACGAGAAAAATGGCCAGTGCTTTATTTCTATACTGACTCATGGATGGTGGCAAATGCCTTGTGGCGGTGGTTGCAGCAATGAAAGCAGAAGAACTGGCAGCGCAGAGGCAAACCCATCTGGGCTGCCGCATTGTGGCAAGATATTGCTGCCTGGGTAGAGAACCTGGTTATAAAAGTACGTCACATAAATGATCATGTACCCAACGGTCGGGCCATGAAGAACATCAAAACAACCAGCACGTGGATCAGGCTGGTAATATTGAAATGGCTCAGGTGGATCTGGACTGGCAACGTAAGGGTGAATTATTTATAGCTCAGTGGGCCCATGACACCTCAGGCCATCAAGGAAGTGATGCAACATATAGATGGGCTTGTGATAGAGGGGTGGACTTGACCATGGACACTATTGCACAGGTTATCCATGAATGCAAAACATGTGCTGCAGTCAAGCAAGCCAAGGGATTAAAGCCTCTCTGGTATAGAGGACAATGGCTGAAATATAAATACAGGGAGGCCTGGCAGATTGATTATATTGCACGCCCACAAACCCGCTAAGGCAAGTGCTATGTGCTCACCATGGTGGAAGCAATCACTGGATGACTGGCAACATCCCGTGCCACCGCCGGAAACACTATCCTGGGCCTTGAAAAGCAAGTCCTATGGCGACATGGCACCCCAGAAAGAATTGAGTCAGACAACAGGACTTATTTCCAAAACAACCCCATAGACACTTGGGCACCAAAGAGCATGGTATTCAGTAGGTATATCACATCCCGTATCGTGCACCAGCCTCTGGGAAAATCAAATGATACAGTGGACTGTTAAAGACTATACTGAGAGCAACAGGTGGTGGGATGCTCAAACATTGGGATACACATTTAGCAAAAGCCACCTGGTTAGTCAACAGTAGGGGATCTGCCAATAGAGCTGGCCCTACCCAGTCAAAACTTTTATGTACTGTAGAAGGGGATAAAGTCCCTGTAGTGCACATCAAAAATACGCTGGGGAAGACAGTCTGGGGTATTCCTGCCTCGGGCAAAGGCAAACTCATCCGTGGGATTGCTTTTGCTCAAGGACCTGGGTGCACTTGGTGGATGATGCGGGAGGATGGGGAAGTCCGATGTGTCTCTCAAGGGGATTTGATTTTGGGTGAGAATGGCCAATGAATTAAATTGTATGATGTTAATTGATATACAATACTGTCTATCATCCCTTCTGTGGTTGCTATATGCCATATCAATGGTATTACTGTAAGAATCACCTAGATTAATGAAGAATGAACTTTGATGACACTGAGCAAAGTGCAGCGATGATAGAATCGGACAAGCGCAGCAATAATGGAACCAGAACTGGCTTCAGCTTGCGACAGTCCAACACCACACACCATCTGTCCTGCCCTGAAGGACTGTTATGACAGATGGAGCCCAAAGTCATGGACTAAATGAACTCAATGAACATTGTATAGGCATGGCCCATAGACTAAGGGAATGATATCTGTGTGTATATATCAAAAGACAGGAAAGGTGGTGGTGATTAATTGGCATGTATTGAAAAGTGTGGGACCTGGGCATGACATAGATGGTATTGAATAAGGGGTGGATATTGTCCTGGTTTTGGCTGGGATAGAGTTAGTTTTCTTCCTAGGAGCTGGTATAGTGCTGGGGTTTGGATTTAGTATGAGAATAATGTTGATAACACACTGATGTTGTAGTTGTTGCGAAGTAGTGCTTACACTAGTCAAGGACTTTTCAGCTTCCCCTGCCCTGCCAGCGAGAAGCTGGGAGGGGGCACAGCCAGGACAGCTGACCCCGACTGGCCCAAGGGCTATTCCGTACCATATGACGTCATGCGCAGTGTATAAACTGGGGGGAGTTGGCCAGGGGACAGCGACTGCTGCTTGGGAACTGGCTGGGCATCAGTCACCAGGTGTTGAGCAATTGTATTGTGCATCACTTATTTTGTATATTCTTTTATCATCCTCCTCCTCCTCATATTTTTCCCCCCCCTTCCTTTTCTGTCCTATTAAATTGTCTTTATCTCAACCCATGAATTTTACCTTTTTCCCCCATTCTCTCTCCCATTCCACTGGGGTGGGCGGAGTGAGCGAACGGCATGGGGTGTTTAGCTGCCTGCCCGGTTAAACCACAACATCAGGATACTGCTAGTAGTATTTTTATGTGGAGGTTGTTGTCCTTTTTAGCAATGAGCTTTAGTTAAGTCAGCATCCCATGTTCACCAGGCTAAACACCTGTGAAGACCGTTGCCTTATTTACTGGAGAGCTCTGTTTAAGTTCCTGTGATCGTGAAATCAAGAGTTAATTTAAGATGGAAAATATAATAGTGGTTTGAAAGAGGAAGTTCTTGTTGTTGATCAGGTGTCATCTGTAGGTTTGTGTGTTCAGAACAGCAACACATTACCAGGAAGCAGATGATTCATTTAAAAAAAAAAATAAATTCTGGGTAGGGAAGATGCAGAAATGAGCTTCCTCTTAAATTTAAAAAAGAAAAAAAAAAAAAAAAAAGTTGTACCAAATTCTTCCTATTTACTTGCTATTGGGAAAAAAAACGCCTGAACTGTTTCACGTAAGTTCATACTAAATTGAGCCTCGGAGAATAATTAAGACACTTTAACTGTCTGGAATTACATGGTATGCAGAGAAAGTGAAATTATTTCTCCATTCTCAAGGCATTTATTTTTGAAATATTTATACATGTTTAGACTTCATTATATGAAGAGTATACATTACATGGAAACCTTTCCTTTTCGGTGGGTGATTTTGGTAAATAAATCAGCAGACACTCATGTTTTTCACAGAAGTCTGGCTCTCGCTGCCGCTTCTCCTGGGTTTGAGAAGTGTGAGGCTGGTGACTGGAATGGAAGGTTCATCCGTAGTGCTTAGTCTGCCTGAAAGAGATTTCTCTTTCTGCTTCGTCTCAAACCTTCCTTAGTTAATTCTGGCTTTATCTAATTGTCATTACTACTAGCCCAATGCTTTTTTCTTAGGATCTTTTGTGATTTGATTCCTTCATTTTCCTCCTTTACCTAAAGTGTACAGGATTAATAATAGTGCCCCTTAGTTTCCATTCTTCTTCTTAGCTCATCTCTCTTCTCTCTTCTTAGAAGACTTCTTCTTAAGAAGTCTCTCTTCTTAGCTCATCATCAATGCCTTTTTCTATTCCGAGTTCTGTATCTTCCCAAAAGTGATACATTAAAATAGCTTTGCTTTTATGTACTCATTATGTGAAAGTTTGCCATTTGTGTTTCAATCCAAAATGGGACAAACAACAACTGTTGTTACAATGGTGCATGTAACAGACAGAATTAATAAACTCCCTTGCATAAATGTCATAATCACACAGCTAATACAGCAGAAGATGTAACTTTAAGTCCCTGACTTTATAAGGTTGATACTAAAACTTTGTGTGAGTAATATGACTTCTCGTAATTTAGCATAAATAAAGGTTTCAAACAGATGCTTTATCCCTTGTGAAGAAATATGTAGGCATTCTCTCTCTCTCTCTCTCTCTCTCTCTCTCTCTCTTTCTCTTTTTCTTTTTTCCCTCCACTTTCACATTATTTCAGACGGTTCAGGGAACTTTTCATCCTGCTTCTCTAGAATGAAATTTTTAATGTAAATGTAACATGACAATTTCTTGTGGTAGTGGACAAAAGAAGCAAAATGACATGCTAGCTGCCTTGAAGGGTGCTATTTTCTGTATTTTTATTTAGCTAAGACAGCTTGACAGTTAAAAATCTAATCTTTGACTCGTAGATTCAAGATGCTGCAAGTCAAGGCTTGAAATTTGTTGGAATTATACCTCAGTACCATTCCCAAAAGAACTGTCTTGTCAGCACCTCCCTGACACCCGCCAGTAACAACTCTGTGCAATCAAGAGATGATAAAAATGTTTCAAATTACCCCAAGGATCATGCTTCATCGGATGGCGAGAAAATACATGGCATTAATGGATGCAGTACTCCAGCACCGAGTGAGGAAAGTGCTGACCAGTGTGCCACATCCAGGGAGGGCTGGAGAGGTGAAGGGCAGGCTACTGAAGAGCTGAATCTCAAGTCTGCGAAGGGAAACGAAGAACAGTTTCAACATGAGAACCCAAGTGTAAGAGAAGCAGCAGACAAGCCGAACGGACTTGCGGAGAACGAAACACCAGCACGATGCTTAAAACCACTTACTGGCAGTAAGTATTGTAGTGACCTCTCATATGTAAAAGCCAAGTTAAAATTGCCTCAATTATGTTCCCAGCTCCTTTGGGGGGGTGGGGATGCGGGGGGTACCTTGCCACTGTAATAGGGAAGAAAAGATGCACCAAATGAGCCACTTAACCTGATTTCAACATGGTTACACAGTTCACGATGGCTAAGCTAAGTCAGATGGCAAATGAAAAGATGATATAAGCAGGTGCAACTTCGTTATGGCCTGTTTGTATGCCTGAGTGTAAAGACTTATTTTTGTCTGCTGTTCAGCTGAATTGGTTCGTTTCTGTATTTGTTGGCGATACCCTGAGAGCTCTTGATCTTTGTATCCTTTTTGTCCATTTGAATGAAAAGCCCTGCTAATCTGCCTGACGAGGTTTTGCAGCAATAGAAGGAGTAAGTCACAAAGCCTTATCGTAGTTAGCCCCTTTGTAGCAGGTGAGCAGATAGCTGAAATTAAGCCACATCAGGCATATATGTGGTCTGGACTCTGAAGTCTCCTAGTATCCTATAGTCAGGCTGGGGTCAGTGCAACAGTCCGAATTGTAATTACTGGAAAGCAGCAGTTATTTTTGTTAATGGCTCATGTTTGCCAGTTCATAATAAAGGTCCTCTTGGTAATGGTGCTCCTAATAATTTGCCTTCCAATTCTCATTTTTTCATCAGATTATTCTTCATATACCAGTTTTCTTTTTCATTTCTTTGACATATTTCTCCTTAGGTGTGCTTTCCACTTTTAAATGTCTTTTTATGCCATCAAAAACCAAAAGTCTCAGCTGAGGTCTCAAAGTACCCTCCTTAAGGTGTTTGTTGCTCGGAAGTTACTTCAGTAGCAGGAATTGTACTTCAAAATAGGATGTAGACCAGAGTAATTCAGAAAATGAAAAGTCATAAGAAAAAAATATTCTTGCCCCATTTCCAGTTCTTCCAAATATACTTCTTTCCTATATTTGCTGAAATCCTAGGAAACAGTGTGTATACTCATTTCTCTTACCGCTTTGCTTACTTTCCTTACAAGCTACAAATCTATGTAAGGAAATTCCATCTACATTCCTTTCAGCTGGTACTGTCCTTGACTTTAATTTATCCCTATTCTTTATCTCTTACATAGATTCGGTCAAACAATCCTACCCCTTTGGGGATCTTGTATGTAGG
This sequence comes from Nipponia nippon, assembly GCF_047370975.1. Taxonomy (NCBI): domain Eukaryota; kingdom Metazoa; phylum Chordata; class Aves; order Pelecaniformes; family Threskiornithidae; genus Nipponia; species Nipponia nippon. Next base: position 128,328,473 of record NW_028262290.1, read on the forward strand.
ACTGAGAATGACTGCATTGTACACTCCTTGGACTATTGTCTTGGTTTCCGTTGCATTTTGGTGTAATTAGCTTCTTGCCATCAGATTTGAGTCACACTCTAGCAACCTTTCACCATACTTTTTTCAATTTTTATTGGGCAAGGGGGCAGCCAGATGTGGTCAAAGCATAGCTATTATTTGAAAAATTTGTTCTGGTTTACGCTAGAATCTTACACATTATAAAACCTCTCTTAGTTTTATAGTTCTCAATTAGTTATCTCCAAGTCTGATCAGACCAGTTCTTTCTCTTTTTATATACACTGCCTTTGAGAGAGTTAACCTAGCAAGTTTAATCAACTTTTTGATGCTATTCTTCTCCATACTGAAAAGTGGAAATCTTTTACTACAAGTAATCATGTTCTTAATATTTCTGCGTAATGTGAAGCTGATCACCTTCAATCTTCCCAACTTCTGTCTGCAACATCCCAGGATTTTATTACTGGCTGATTTGCCAGATAAGAGGTTTTATTTTAAAAATTCCTTTAGTTTCCTTACTTATCTTTCTTTATCTCAGTGCTTTTTGGCTTTATTTATTTCTCATACAGTTTTTTAATTGGTGAGTTATGCAAATACTTTCCAAGACTGAAGGTCTGAGAAGGCAGTTTTATGTGACAGTTCACCTACAGTAGGATTTTCCCCAATCTGTTGCCTGTACAACATTGCTGATGTCGTTATTACTCTTGTATGAATTTTTGTTATTACAGCACTCCCTTTTCCTCCCATGGAAAATGTATTTCAGTCTTTGGCACCAGTTCTCCATCCTTCCTTGGGAACATGAAGATAGAAAGCATCAGGTGTTTTTTTTTTCCCCCAGTTAGCCTACTTATTCCATAGGAAGTTACCACTCTTGAACTCCTCCTTCCCTACATAAAACTTCTGAAAAAAATATATTTCTTACTCTTTATGGAATCTTAATTTTGTTCTTTATTTCAGGCTTTATACTATTCAAGTGTTACTTTTATGCTGCTTCTCTTTTTTTCTCTGAGTATTTTGTAGTGCTCATTCGCGTTCCCTTTTATTAATGGGCTCTTCAAAGAAGTGTTGAAAATTATTTGCCTGTGAACAAGGCACAAGTATTCCAATGGTATGTCCAAAAGTGCTGCGTTACCTAGAACCAAACTGAAGGTGTCTTTGTCCATGCTTGAGCAGTCAGGCTTGCTGGTGAAAACTGTCGTCAATAGTGACTTGAACAGTGGTTAGTACTGGTGTATTATACACTCAGTAATGGTGACAAACCAAGTCAACCACACGTTTTAAATGTATGTTGTCAACAGCATGTCTTCACATACACCAAAAAGATCTCCATTTCCAACATAGGTATATTTTGGGGGTCAGAATCAAAACAATCATAGAAGTTTTCTGTGTATGCTCTTCTTTCTAAACAAGTGATAAACAGCAAGAGGATTCATGTTAACAATTTATTCCTTTCTATGCTATTTGAATCATGGTTCATGTCTGAGATCATTAGGTCTCTTTTTCATGTTTGGTTATATCGTGAGCTTCCTGCTCTCTTCTTCAAGTGCTGCCAGTCTGCCTCTGAGCATCTCCCTTCTAATATTTTTTTCAATTTGCATACTACTTCTTGCTCAGTGATGTTTGTTAGAGAGCAATCTTAACTTTTCTCTTGACATTTCTTTAATACTTGAGATTAGAATATACTAACTTGGAAACAAGAAGAGCTTATTGAATGAACAAGTTTCATATAATGACTTTACCTTTTATATTAATTTATTTTGGGAGAATTTTTGGCATTTGGAAGTCAATAGAAATTTTACCATTGATTTCCATGTCCATTAATAAGTAAAATAATAATGTCCAAAAATTTTTTATTGGTAATTTTATTGATGGTTGTACTCTTCTGAGAATTTGGAAAGTGTATCTGCACTTAAACTTGCTTCCAATTTTAGGGCTGTGAAAGCTCAGCTTTGCTGTCAACAATGACTTTTTTATAATGGTAAGCCTACATGAGCTGCTCCTATGATATACTAGAGGAGATACAGAGTCTAGAAAATGTTCTTATTTGTAAGACCCTTCACAATTCCACTTTCAAAATCCATTTGCTGTTGTGTTAATATCTCACCTTGGCTCAGACCCAGAGTAAATCAACGAACCAGCTAATATAGTCTCTACATTAATGGTTCATTGTGTTTTCTTTAGATGAGACTACTGCTTGCTGGTTCCTTGCCATTGTATTATCAATATATCATTGATCATCAATATCATTGTATTACTAAGTTATTTAATACTTTAGTTTAATGGCCATGATCTACAGAATGCAGTTCCTCCTAAATTTGCAGTAAGATTTCATATTTGAACTGTCCTCAGTGTCATAGTTCTGTTAATAATTCATTCAGTAGAAAAATAAAGGTACGCTGTGCCTTAATTTTTAGTGATTTTGTGACTGCTACAGCACTTAAAGCAGTTTGTGGAGCATGTTTTCCTGTCTTGGTTTACACTGGTAACTCCAATAGGGGAGTTGTCCATTAGTACTCAGGTATTACTGTCTTTAAATGTTTTATTATCAACAGTCAATCCATTATTAGTAACAAATATTGTAACAGCAATCAAAATACCATATTGGGTTTTGGGACCCTACTGCGTTGGACACTGCAGAAATGTATTAAGGAGATAACCACATCGCAAAGTATTTTTTGGAGTTGCACAGTGTAATCAGGCAAGGGCAAACAGTGGGTTATACATTGTTTTAGCTGAAATATTATAATATGGTTGTTGCATTACTCCATTTTTTACTTTTTGGTAGAAGCAGAGATCTTCGCTCTCTTCAACAAGCCAAAAACCCCACAAAGATGCAGCCAATATTATACAGTGACTATCCCTATGAGGATCTCCAAGAATGGGCAGACTGTCAACAGCTTAGAAGCAAATTGGCTGGAGCACATGACAGATCACTTCAGGAAAGGAGGCTCGTTGGTAAACGCCATCTTCAGCCTTGGAATGGTAAATGGTATGGAAATTACAGAAAGCATTATGCTGTGATTATTTTCCTTTCTCCTCTAATAGAGATCATTATCTTTGAAGAGAAGACGTTTGGGAGGTGATTTAATATAGGCTTGGGGCAGATTTGTTTTAGATCAGCCTATTTCAGTGAAATGGAATGAAAGCACAGGAAATATTGTGGCATTTGAATAAGGAAAACAGATAATGTATTGTATTTTATAAACATACTAGAGATGTCCTGTAATTGCAGAAATACACAGAGTTAATAAACAGTACCAAGTAAAATGAATTAAACTAATAAGATTGTAAAGCAGATGACATAATTGGAAGAGTGGCTTTCCTCTTAGCTGTCTGGTGACACACTGCATCTGAGTCTGATTGCAGGTCAGTGTAAGGACCCTCCAGTTTCATCTGGCCAACATGTAGCCAGTTACTCCCAGTTCTTGCAGAGACCCTTTCCACCTTGATGGCACAGTGTTTTACAAAATTGTCTTCTATGTTTGTTTAATCCTAGCTAATGTGTTCATGTGAGTGATGGATAAATGTTGGTCTTAATTTAAGAAGAGAAGATTAAAAAACAGATTTTTGCATCTTGTAAAAACGTGGCACTGAATCCAGCTTAATACTGTAGCCAGTCTGTACTACACTTGTGGCCACCATGGTGTCTCTGAAGAGAAGCCTGCTGTACAAAGAAAGACTTTGGTGCATAGTAGGTATCTGAGAGACATAACCAGGGGACCATGAGAACAAACCAAGGGAAGTACTTGAACATAAAAATGTTGAAGTTACAGCGGGATTAATTTTACTGGAAAATTATGTGACTAGTATACTTCATGGTTAAAGTGCTTATGGATGAATCTTTCACCTAATTTTGGTTTGTTTTGCATTCTTCAAAAGGAATGTGGTAACCCATAGATTGGGCACTGCTACTAAGACTAGTGGGTTTGTGCCTCAAAATTATACGGGAACTGCTTTCAGAGCATCTTCTTCCCATTTTGCTGCTGGTCAGAATTCCAGGACCCATGATAAAACACAGTAATATGAGCCAGTTCTGGTAGAAGTCAATCAGGAAATTAACAGGCAATCCTAATTTTTCATTTTGCAAGCACGTAGCAAAAAAGGAAGGTCTAAAGTTCAGCTGATGGAATGCTTTCGCACAGCTTCCTGGAAAGCCTTGTAATTGCTAGTTAACTTGCTTAAAAACAAATGGTCATTTACTTTATGTGTATAAATTGCAACTCATAGAGGCAAATCTAATTGGCTCTATCAGGCTTAGTGCTTTCTTTAATAAAAACTGCTTATCAGTGCACTCTAAAATGCTTTAAACACAGCATTTTTCTGTTATTTAAACTTCTGAAGTTCATTTATGTAACAGAGGCCTGGACGAAGTTCATGTACTTGGATACCAGAGTGAGGAATGCTGGATAACTGCCTGCAGACATAGATAAAGTAGACTAGAATGATGACAGCAAAGTTTCAACGCAAACAGAAAAATGAATTGTATAAAAGTGGACAGATTCAGGATTAAGTTAGATTAGAGATTGAAGATGAACAATTAATAATCATTTTTATTAGCATTTTACAGTTACAGGAAGAACAGGTTTAGAAGTCAAAAAGCTCGGTTAAGGTTTCTGGAAGTGTGTTAATTAGAACAGTTACGTTGAAACGCTGTGAACATGCCCATGTTATTAGAAGAACATTTGCTAAGAACATTTGCAAGTTGCTGTCAGTTGCAGTTAAATGTTTATGATTTAAATCCTAAAATTTTCCTATGCTGCAGGGAGATGGAACAGCTTTTTCACTCATACGCCAACCAGTATGAAACAACCCAGGGTAGGGAGGAGGGAAGAAAGAGGGGGCTGAGGGCTTTTCAGCTCCTTACTTTTTTCTAGTCTTTTATGGCAGCCTATGCAGCTCTTCATAGCTGGTCTGCTTATTCACTGATTAATCCTCTTCCAAGTTAAGGTAATATTAGCATACTTTCTTTAATTGGTTATATCACATTTCTTTGGTCTGGGGGATGGTTTTCTCTTTGGCTTAAAGTACAAATTCATTATTTTGCTTATTAGACTTAAAAACAAGACTTGAAAGCAAGACTTCTTTTCCCCCTTGTCCTTGGAATGCCCAATGAAGTGAAGATTTCCAGATTGTCAGTAGTCATAAATCTGTTTCTTCCTTCTGCCAACAGTTTAATAATTAGTCTTTAAAAGAGTTTTTAAGTTCATTGATAACAATTGTTTCTTTTTGCTTATTGACCAGATAATTATAAACAGAAATATAACACAATTGCAAATTACAATATGTAAATCATGCAGAGTTACACCATATATTAAATGTATTCAGATTTTGCTAGTAAGTTAGAAACAGCAGCTTGCTCAGTCCTTGAATGTTCGTATGTTGACAAATAACAGTTATTTCATCCAACTCATGTCATCGCTAATTCTGCCTGTAGTCCCAGGCGTAAACTGATCCTGCCTAGTCATCTAAAGTGATCATAGGACTTCACCCTTGCCGCCTTCTAGTGAGACGTGGAGGCTGTAGCAGCAAGCTACACATTAATACCACTGCAAATGGTAAGGATGTAACAGGTGGGGTCCCTTTCTTTCCCAGAACAGCAAGTCTCCAATCAGCAGTGTGAGAAGGGAGGAAGAGTCAAAGCCAGGGTTATATTTTGATGCCTTAACAGAGTAATCACAAGCCTGTGCATCTTTAGTGGTTTTGAACTGCAGGTCTTTAAATGCCTTGCACTCTTGTATTTGTTTTACCTTTCTGCCTGTGAATTTCCTGCCTTTCAAACTTAGAAAAAGCCAGCCAACCAACCAGAAAACATTGGCAGTACTTAAAGCAAATGAAACAAAATGTGAGTTGCTTGAAAGAGGAAAATAGGCAGGTTTTTAGAGGGTCAGATTAATTGTCTGTGTTAGATTCACACTGCCTCTGACAGAGATGAACCAGTGGTGCATTTGGCCAATTATAGTCACCTTATCCACTTCAGTGGCTGGGATTTTTATCATCCATATGGAATTATTTTTCTCTGTGTGTACCAAAGGTGAAAAGATTCAGGAGGAGGGAGGAATATACAAATGAAGCAAAGGCCAACATTCAGGTCACATGCCACTTAAGTGACAGCCATAAATAGCTAGTTTTCCTCATTGAGAGCAACAGCAGCCTAAAGGTTAGTTTCCTAGATAAGGGGGATTTGTAGTTCAAAGACAACAAGGGGAAAATTGTTGCCCACTAGGAAAGCTGTCATGGTAAAGTAAGAAATCTTTTCTCATATACTTCTTGTAAATCAGAAGCAAGAACATCAAAATAGCTTTTTGTCAACTGAGCTACATCAAATATTTATACAACCCAGTGAAAATAGCTTTTTGTGCACAGTAGGATACCTTAATAAAAATGCAGTGGTAATGGAACATTTTCAGAGGAAGGACAGTGATTGTAACCTTTATGTTCAGAGCCTTTTCTTTAAGAAAGAGTGAAGTTATGTCCATTCAAGAAGAGATTGGGAAATGATACCACAAACAGCAAAGTCAGAATGGTTTGTTTTATTGGCGTTCCTTACTGCCCTGTTGCAAATGAACTAATGTTTGGAATTACTAAAGACCTTTTTAATGTAGGCTAAGTTCCAGGAGCTAAATCTTGTTAAACAAGAGATTACCAAAAGAGAATACAACTGCATCAGAATCAGTAAATACCTTGCATGAGAAACAGCGGAAACTGGAAAGACCAACTCACCATCTAAAGCTTTAGATGGCTGATATTTGTAGATAGGTTAGGTAAGATTCAGCTGAATAGATGTAGGCAGGGCAGACCCTGCAGGTATCTGCATATGAGTTGTCACCCAAAATTGCCATTATAATCAATGGAGATCTAGGCCTAGACCAATATAGTCAGTAGGATTTGTGTTGTGATCCACCTCATCCTACATCAGATATCTGAAAGAGATCAGATAGATTGGAGTGTGTGATTTAGTGACAGCAGACCTAGATAAGACTGAAATACTCAGTGCCTCCTTTGCCTTAGTCTTCACTGACATAGTCTTCAAGGACTCTGAGCTTAGAGGCAAGGTTCAAGGAAGTGCAGGACTAGCAGCAGCGGATGAAGATCAAGACAGGGATTGCTTGAGTTCCTGAGACCAGATGGCCTGCATCCAAGGGTGCTGGGAGTACTGGCTGATGTCATAAGAAGGCTACTTGTAGTCATCTTTGAAAGGTCATGGAGATCAGGGGAGTTTTCCAACACTTGAGAAAGGCAAAGGTTGTACCCGTCTTTAAAAAAAGGCCAAAAGGACAATCCAGGGACCCTACAGGGTGGTCAGGCTCACTTCATTCCCGGGTAAATCACTGAGTGAGTCCTCTTGGAACACATTTCTGGACACATGAAGGAGAAGAAAGTGATTGGGAACAGTCAGCATGGATTTAACAAGAGTAAAGCATACAGCTTCCTCACAAGGGGAAGAGGAGGGGCAGGCGCTGATCTCTTCTCCCTGGCGACCAATGATAGAATCCGAGGGAACAGCAGGAAGCTATGCCAGGGGAGGTTTAGGTTGGATATTAGGAAAATATTCTTCACCCAGAGGGTGGTGGAGCACTGGAACAGGCTCCTCTGGGAGGTAGTCACGGTGCCAAGCCTGACAATATTCAAGAAGGATTTGGACAACGCCCTCAGACATCTGGTGTGAATTTTGGGGTCGTCCTGTGCAGGGACAGGAGTTGGACTGGGTGATCCTTGTGGGTCCCTTCCAACTCAGAACATTCTGTGATTCTATGATTGATTGTCTTCTGTGATAAAATGACTGGATTTGTGGATGAAGGGAAAGCAGTAGATGTCATTTTGGGTAAATTCATGAAGGAAGTTTGACAGTGGCTCCCACAATATTTTTGTATCCAAGTTAGGACCCTGCAGCCTAGATGGGAGGACAAGTAGACGAGTAAAAAACTGGTTGCGTGGCTAGGCTCAGAGGGTCATGGTTAATAGGTCACACTTTACCTGGAGTAACAAGTGGAGTACCACATAGATCTATCCTGGGACCTGTTGTGTTTAATAGCTTTATCAATGATGCAGAAGAGGCAACAGGGCTTGCTTTTGTCAAATTTGCAGATGATCCCATACTCAGGAGTGCAGCTGATGTGCTTCAGAACTGGGCTGCTGCCCAGAGGGACGTGGGCAGGCTGGAAGAACATGCCAGCAGGAGCTTTTTGAAATTCCATGAGGACAAATGTCCTGCCTCTGGGAAGGGAGAGGCTTTTTCACTAATCCAGACTGGGGACTGCCTGGCTGGATAGCAGCTCTGTTGAAAAGGTCCTGGGGGATGTTAGTAAGCTGAAGATGAACGAGCAGTATGCCCTGGCAGTAGAGAAGGGAGCAGCGTACTAGGCTGTAATGACAAGAATATAGTCAGTAGATAAAAGACAGTGATTATCCTCCTCTACCTGGTGCTCATTAGATTGCATCTAGGCCACGTACTGTGTCCAGTTTTGGGCCCTGCCCCAAAGGGGGCAAGGAAGATGTTGACAAACTGGAGCTAGTTTAGCAGAGGGCCAGCAAAACAGTCAGTGGCTGGAGCATTTGTCCTGTGAGGAAAGACTGAAGGAGCTGGGTTGGTTCAGCCTGGAGAAGGGACAGCTTTGGGGGACCTAACAGTGCCTGGCAGTGCCTATGAGGAGACCACCAAGAAGATGGATCCAGGCTCTTGACTGAAGTGTATGGTAGGAGGATGAGGAAAAATGTGCATAAATTGTAACGAGAGTTCCTGGTTGGATATAAAGAAAAATTTTTTCATCATGAAAACAGTCACGTTCTGGAAGAGGCTGCCCAGGAAGTTGTGCAGCCTCCATCCTTGGAGATTTTAAAGATGCAACTAGATAGGGCCCTGAGCAATTTGGTCTGCACTTGTATTGAACCTGCTTTGAGCAGGAGATTGGACTGGAGACGTCATGAGGTCCCTGTCCACCTGCATTATTCTATGATTCTATGAAACTGGGTACTGAGTGAAATAATCCTTATTTCTCTCCATCAATTGTAAAGAGATCCTTGGATAACTAACTCAGCTGTAGACCTCTATATCATAAATATCTAATTTTAGATTACGGGAATCTCACCTGGTGGGCCAGCTCTAGAACATGTGACTGTAGACCTAAGTTGCTGTAGACTCTAGAGCATCTGTGTGATAAAGGTATTGCAGGTAGACTTAGTGCATCTGTCCATCTCCTTGCCCTTCCACACCGTAAGCGTTTCCCTGAAATTCCTGCTGATCCTGACACCATAGTATGGGTTATGTGTGCCTTTTCTCCAAAATATGACCCTGTTAGCTCTGTTCATGCTGCTTTCTCCTTTCCCCCAGTTATTCTCAGCATCACAAATGCTTCACCTGCAAAGCAATTAATGATCCAATTATTCTTTCCTTTGCCTCCCCCTTTCACCTGGAAGAGTAGTAGATGACCTGTAAAAGGGAAGATATACAGCCAAGCTGTGAGAATTGGCAGACGTGCATTCATGGAACGAAAGTTTAAATGTTGTGGCACAGCAGGTAGAGAGGAGACTTGGTTATGGTTAAAGGGGAAAATCTTAATAAGCATCATCAACCAGTTTCTCCTACAGAGTTTTTCACAAGCATCGCTTTCTTGAGCAGACACCAGTATGCAGCAGCTGTCTCTCCCTCATCATTTTTCCCCTTCCAGTTTTCTTATTTTCTGTAGGTGTCTTTCCTGGCCAAAAAAGTAATGGATCTTAGGATTGACTGGATGTAGCCTTCAACAGTAATCATTGTACATCCAACAAGGAAGCACAATCAAGCTTATCTGCTGCCTGTAGGGTCTCATGAGCTCAGCTATTAGTTTCTAAAAGATTACATATGTGCCATAGTGTTCACATATGTGGAAGCTGTGAACTGCATGAGTGGAATGCGCAGCAGAGTGAAACATAAAGGATGATTTACGAGTGAGTGTAAACACACGCATGCTGATTGTGTTTTGATCGCTTATTAATTAGCTGGCAAATGCGTGGGGCGAGCTCAAGCTGCAGTTGTGCCAACAGTGAGACACTGAATTTCATTAAGAGAATTCACGATACAGGAGGAGCACGCCAGCGCTATATAAAGCTTCCTGGCAAGACCTGTGTGTCTCTGTCTAGTAGGGATCTATGGGTTTCTGCTTTCAGCCTTAGGTGCTGTCCTGTCATCCCTGCTTTGGAAAATTAAAGGGTCGTTTATACGTTACGCATCCTGAAATAGATTTGGGTATGGGTTTGGGTGTTGGAATGTGATATATTGCACAGAACTTGAGGTGGTTCCTGCTTTGAAATGTAGTATGTAACAAAGTGCCATTTCTGAATTAAATATGATAATTAAATCCTGTACCCATTTGTGTGTGGCAAGCTTGTTCTCTCTTTTTCTAACCTGTAACCCAGCTACTTAGTGATGTGGCCTGTTATTTCACAACAAAAATGTCTGTTCTCCTCGCTTGGATGAGTAGTCTATCTAGATGACAGGAGTTACTGCGTTACAGTCCAGCTCATCCTCCTTGGAGCAATGTGTAATACTGGCTTGCTGTAGTGGTGAGGAGTCGTATTCTCTCTTTATTCTAAACGGAGTTACAGGAAACCTGCCTGGGCAGGCAGTCAGTGTGAAAGCAGACAGTGTATTTTTCTACTTTGAGTCTCCCAACAGAATCCCAAGGAGAGCCCCTAGTAAGTGGTTTACAACTTTTTTCCTTCACAACCGAACTAAAAAAAAATAAAAATTGCTGTGTTAGTTTAGATACGAGTATTTGCATGTGCTCACTTACAACTTAATGACTTGATTGAAACTGCACCAAGAGAGAGTGGTGGACCGTGCAAATAGAAGCAAAGGGGTGTGCAAATGCTTGACACCTGCAGCAACAGTCTTGCTACAGTGTGTTTGTAGACATAAGCCTCCAACTGTAGGAGTCTGGTTTGTTGTGGGCTTTGCCCACAACAAATTTATCATTTCCAGATAATAAATTGAATTTAGATCATATAATGACATCAAAAGATGTTGACTGAGGTTGTGTCTGCAAGAGGTAAGCAGCCTCTTAATCCTCTTCGCTGCCTCTTTCCTGAAAATTGGTTCTGAGTTTGATACATGTTTTCCCTTGGAGGCAGCAATGCTTCCTGCTGGCATTTCTTGACTTCGTAACATCCACCAGGGACAGCAGGAGGACCTGATGAAACAGCTAAACAGACATCCAGAAGACTCTCCTGTCAGTTCAGGAATCTGTTGGTTTGGCATGTGTGGCTGCGTTTCAAAAACATGTATCATACCAGTGCAAGGAACATAGTTTTCCTAAAAATGTAAAGAAACTACCATGCAAAATACAAGACTTTGGGAGGGGATGAGCAAGGTCTTTATAATAACCAGTCATACAGGGTACATTTATTATTTAAACTAGAAAGGCTGAAAAACATGCTTTGTGACAATGTGAGAGGAGTTTTCTGTGTTCATAAAGAGTACAGTACTGCTTATTTGCAGTTTTTCTAAACATAATTCTATTGCTTCATCATTCAGCTTATTTTAGCAAAGAAAGGTAAGTAATTTTTTTTCAGTTATTCTGATTCTGTTCTGTCATGGAGCTGACAAAACTTGAGTTCTTACGTTGGGAGTGATTGCTGATTATGGAGTATATGGCTAAGTTGAAGGAGAAAGTGCTGCTCAAGTAACTTTAATAATATGTATTGTCTGAAAAAAGGCTGAACGTGCTGGCAATGCAAATCAGAATAGAGAGCCACTAAACCAGATGGTCAAAATGCCTTCATAAATTGATTAAATAGTTATGAATGTGTCTTTTCTTTCACACTGTTCAGATATGCCAGATCATCCTTAGTCCATGTAGATCACTGTAACTGCAACAGTTGATCCGTATGTGGGGTTCTGACTTGCGTGAATGAATGGGTGTAGTCATTAATATCAGCGTACCTTCAAAAGCCCTTGAAAAGTTGACACGATGCATGGTCTTTAGCCCCCAAAGTGTGTGTATAACTTGCAGTAGGTGCGCAGTACTGCTGAACTGAGGACTGAATTAATTTTGCCTGCTCAGAATGGGAGAGCTGCATTTTTTGAGGACAAACTCTGGAATAACAGAGTGGACAGTAAGGTTTGCTATTAGAGAGTAGGATTGCTCTTAAAAACTGCTAGAGATATTAGTCTCATTCATTTAATAGAGCTGGACTATCAGAGGAAGGTCTATGCCCTTTCTTATTAACATGCTTGGAAGAATTTGTTATTAATAAATTCAGATGCCTCACTACGTATGGGGTGTCTTCCATAAAGCTTACAGATAACCCTGTGTTTTCACAGATTCTTTACATGGGATAATGGATGGAGTATTTCTGTTTGAAGATGTTGCTGTGGAAGACAGTAAAACCATGCAGGGCTATGATGCAATTGTTGTAGAGCAGTGGACTGTCCTGAAGGTATGTGTGCAGTTTTTCTTCTTCAATTTTTTTGTAAATCGAAACACTCCAAGACTGTGAGGCAGACTCTCATGTACTGATCTGTGCTTGAACAGCGCCAGACAGCCAACTGAGGTAAAGGGATGCAACGTAACAGTTAATGCCAGTTAACCACACTCTAGGTTTGTACGATGCACTTTTGATTTTGATAACCTCCATGCTTTGGGGGGGGGGCGTAGGAAATGGGAGTGATGGTGAGCAGTGAAACTCAAAGCTATCTGTCCCAAAAATACAGATGTCTGCTAGATTAACTATAAAGAGGATCTCCATTGGTTTTCAGGGCAACATGATCACACAAGTCACTGTAGCATCGCAGTTCTAAAGAAGGCAGCCCTTTGGGTAGGCTTAGCTGCAGTAGAAACGCACAGATAATTTCATTTGCTTCTGTCTGACCTCCTTCATATGCTGAAAGAACTGTATATTCTGGATAGGTCCCTATAAACATACCATGTGTGTCATAGATTGGCTTTTTACTGATTCAGGATCCAAGTGTGCACTTAGATCAGTAGAAACTCTGTTTAGATCAGTCAGCACCGATCTTCCACAGCAAATTTGATACACAGGTGTTTGAAAAGCTGGGCTTTAAATTCTTTGTCAGTTGAAGCAAAAAGATCATATGGGAAAAAGAAGATACCATCGTGTAACTCTTAGAAGGTTTTTTTTGTTTGTTTTATTTGATTACTGTAGTCTGCCAGAAATAGATGTTATGTATCTATAAAGGTGATGCCCGATCTTTTTGCTTGGAATATATTGTAAATGGTGTAAAATCCTAAGAAAGACAAGCAAGGCACACACATGCCAAAAGGATGGATTAAGGGAAAATGGGACAGATGCTAGACTAAATGTGTAAAATTCCAGGAGACTAGGATCAAGGATTTGCTTATTAGATGATGACTTTGTAGTGTAGCAAGAAATGTCCATATAATAATAGCTAGAAACTTCTTCTGAAGTGTCATGCGTTAATGGCAACTTTTCTTCTGCTAATGTGCATCTGAACAAACGATTCCTGTATTACATTTAATGTTACTTCAGTTATTACAGACTTGACTGTAAGTTCTTGTTCATTTTTAGGGTCAAATTGTGGTGTTGCCACTCAGGAGCAAGGTTTTGGGATAATGACAGATGGTTTCGTGAGTGCATTAGGTCAGTGCTGATCACGAAGGCAAATGTTAAGAAGCTTTAATGTTAACCATATGTTAAAAACTGCTAGGAAAGAAATAGAGGGTGAAACAGCAAGCATATACTACTACATACTACTGTATAAGCCGTGGTTTGACAGCACCTTCTTTCAGAAGGTTATGTTAGCACTGTAAATGTTCAGAGAAGAGCAGTGAGGATGATCAGTGATACAGACAGCTTCCATATTAGGAAGACTTTACACGGTGTGTCCTGTCGGCCTGGAAAAGAGTTGGAGGGAATGGAATAGGTAGAGGTCTCCTAAATCATGGGAGGCATGTAAATAGGGATTGACTGCCAGCTCTTCCAGTATAAGAACTAAGGGTTGTCAAATGGCACTACTCAGGGCCAGGTGCAAAACAAACAAAAAGGGGATAATTCAGGTAATTCTTCATGCAGCAGGCAGCAGATCTGTGGAACTCCTTTCTGGAGAATGCTGTGGTTTCAAGAAGTTTAGATGGGTTCAGGTGGAAGCAATGTTGTTTTTTCCTCTACCTTACCTGTCTCTGTGTTTTACAAGCATTTTAATTCAGATCAGGAGTGCATTTTTGAAGTGGACCCCCAGATCCTCCCCACTTAATATGACTCACATCACAGAATAGTCTCATATTGCCCAGGCTGGATTCCTTTCAGCAGAAACTAAACCAGATGTGCTGAGAGGAAGTACACAAAATATTTGGGGCAGGTATCCTGCATGCTTGCCTTGATATATATTACTCTTCCTTAGCTGTCACTTATAGCCCTGTTGGAGACAGCTTTCTGCGTTAAATGGATTCTTAGTCTGAACCAGTTTGGCTCTTAGACAACCAGTGAAAGGTTCTCTGTCTCAGTAGGGTATTGCAACAAAGTTATGCATAATGGCCCCTACGCACCTCTTAGTTTGCTCTGTGCGGACACAAGAAGGTTTGTCTCAAGCTACATGACAAGGACAGCATCTGATAATGGGGATATTGTGATGGCAGAGTGGTGACCACAACACTAGGACACAGCAGAAGAGTATCTTCTAGAAGGGCCCCTTGAAGCGTTAGAGCCCTGGTAGGTGGAGTATCATTTGCCTTCAATTCTAGCAATTCTGTGCTGGAGACACAGCTGGTCAACAGATTAAGGAATCAGCCTCCATCTGGTGTGTCAAGAGATGCTGAGTGCTGCACACCATGTCTGTGTGAGGGCTAACATGGAGAATCTCTTGTTCCAGAGATAAGATTTGGTATGTGCAATTTCAGAAACTGACTGATAGCATATACACAGCTTGTCAGTATGATCAGATTAGTCTCTGCTGTAATTTAAAATTTGAATGCTGTGTGTTCCCTGGCAGTTTGGCTCTTCTGAGATTGAGTGCCCCTCTTTTGGGGACATTATGACCATGTTACCCACCAACCTGAAAGTGGAAGCATATGGAGAAGAAAAAGCCTGCTGAAGGAAGGAGATTGAGGCATTGGGGAACTCTTGCAAGGGTCTTATGCATTTAGAGGAAGAGCAGAGCTGACCACCTCTGTTTTCTTCTCCTGACATTTAAATAACTGCCTGGATATTTCATGCCTCATACTTTCTGAGACATAATAGGCACAGGTAGGTAGAGTCATCGAATGAAAGAAATACTGGAAGCCAGGGGATCTGTAGGCACTGGCCCAGTGTTGCACCCAGAAGACTAAGTTGCCTCTCTGTTAAACCCTGCCAGAATTCACCTTTATTTACCATAAACATGGAATAATGCAGTGGCAGAGGAAGGGACTGTAAAATGGGGGATGTAGAGGGAAGGAGACAGAGTTCAGTAGTGACAGAAGATGTCCGAAAGCCAGTAAGGACTTTGCTTCCATTATGCGTACTTCAAAATATAATTATCACAGACAGAGATAATTATGGAGCAGTGGAATGACTCATTAATATAGACTTACTTTTTTTTTTTTTCCTATAGGTTCAGCTCTGATCTAGAGTAACCTTTTCCATTTGTCCTTTTCATTGGTACCAAGGCAGTGGAAGAAGCCCTGATGGGCAGCATGACATAAATGTGTATAATGGATCCTTATTTTAAATTTGTATTAGATTTGATTATCTGGATGGGCTATGGACTTGTTCAGATGTGGTCTGAGCTGAATGTAAATTTATTGTGCTGTATCCCAATTAAGAAGAAGAAACAAACAAAAGAATCCCAGCCACAGCAAAAGAAAGCTGCTGTAAAAAGGAAGACATGCAGCATGTATCGATGCTCTTAGTAATAAAAAGAGAACCTTTCTAAATGAAAAGGTAAAGTTCTGTTGTTTAGCCATAAAGGCAAAAGAGAGGGGTTAGCACACCTTTTAACAGAGAAAGTGCTGCCTTTTTAATTGCTAAGGCTAATAGAGAAAACAAGCTGAACAGTGTGATGCACTCTCTGTGTGTGTAAAATGTCAGTTTGTAGAGGATGTAAAGCTTGCAGCTGTCACAGTATGTGGTCCCGCCAAGCAGCAGACAGGATGTAATAGCTCTGAGTAATTTAACTCTTTCTTCTCAAAGTAGAGCTGTGGCATCCTCTGCAAATGACCACAGGACTTCTAATGACAAAATGCTGCTCTCATCCCTGTCACTTTAACTCTAAAAGTGTCAGGGCACATTATTTCGACCGCAGCCTCTGAGATCTAGCACTGAAACTTGTTTGATGGCTTTAATTCTGCTTGTGTAGGCAAATGTGGGTAGACAGCTCTGATTAATCAGAGCCTGCATGATTTCCCTCTCCCCAACTCTAATCTGTCACCTTCTCTTCCCCATTACCCAAGACAAAACAGCTAATGCTGTCTTTAAAGTTGACTGCTATAACATTTATTTTAGATTTCTGCATTGTTCTGCTTCTGAAGCCTTGTTCATTCTGAAAATATTATCCTTAATTTACAGGTATTTTCTCATTGAAAATTTTCAGCTGGTGATTCATCACTTTTTTATTTTCTGCTATATCATATCTTTGGTGTATTGACATGAGTGAAAATCTCTAATGCATCATGGTGTTGCCATTTCCCTGGCATAACTGAATGGGGGTCAGTGTCCACTGTAGACATGGTAAACCTTTTAAAGTGCAACATATCAAAAGATTTAAAAAATTATCTCTGCTGAGCCTAGGTTGCAAGTTGCTTTAATGTAAGCCTTGAGACAAATTCCCTGGAAATGAGGATTTGATTTGTCTGTAAATCTGATTTAGGTCATACATCAGTTAAGCTATGTTCTGCTGTCTCTAGCCATGGGAGAAAGGCCTGACCAGGTCAGCAAAGGAGCTGATGGCGATGGGCATGAAATGCAGTTGTGTATGTGACCCTCTGTACCACCCAAAGGACATATATGTTGCCTGGGTGTAATACTTCAGCATTTTGCCCCTTGTTGCTTTTCAGGAAAAGCTGAACAAAAACCTTCAGGAGCCTGTTATCTTCAACAAGTTTTTATAGTTCTCGTTTCTTTCTTTTAAGTAAGATACAAAAGCAGCATGTATACATACATATTTGTCTACCGAATGCAGTAGACATATGCTCTATATAGGATTAAAATGCACAGGCTAATCTTTCTTTGGTTTTGTTGATAAATTCAGTAATAAAATCTAGCAATATGAATTTGGAACTTTCCTGATAATTGCAGTATTGAACATCTAGCAAAGCGAACACTTCTTCCATGTGAGTAAAGGGCACTTCAACTAAACAGGCAGAAAAGCACAGGATTTAAACCAGTCTGAATAAAAAAAAAATCAATTCCTATCTGTCACGGTTTGCTTAGGTGTGTGACAAGATCAGAGATAAGAATTAGTTCTCTGCTCACCCATAAAATCTTTCAGGAAAAAGCGAGCATACAAGATCTGAACTCTCCACTTAAGAACAAGCTGAGGAAAAGTATTTCAGTCCTCTTTTGCACTTCCTAAAAAACCACGCAGGGCACAAGTCATGTTTCTTTTCTGCAGCAGGTCACCTTTAGCCATGCAGTAGTGCCCTGGCTAATGCACCTCTTTGATGCCGTGCTGCTGCCAGGCAGGTTTGGGAGGGGTCTCAGCATTTTGGGGCACACAGGAAGCAGGCGCTGGGACCCCGTAAATTGCATGTGCAGCCTGCATGTAAGTGAAGGGCAGTGCCAACGTTTGCTCTCCTACTGCCTGAACTGGTGGCAGTAGGCAGGCTGTGCTTCAGCTGCGTTTCTCTCATGGGGACTACAAGGATGTTGTGAGGATATGCAGGGAGAAGATCAGAAAGGCGAAGGCGCAGCTGGAACTTAAACTGGCCACCACCGTTAAAGACAACAAAAAAAGTTTTTATAAATATGTCAGTGACAAAAGGAGGGCCAGGGAGAATCTCCCTCCTTTGTTGGATACAGAAGGTAACCTTGCCACAAAGGATGAGGAGAAGGCAGAGGTACTTAATGCCTTCTTTGCCTCAGTCTTTAATAGTCAAGCTAGTCATCCTCGGGTTTTTCAGGCCCCTGAGCTGGGAGATGGAGATAGGATGCAGAGTGAAGTCCCAGTTGTTGAAAAGATGGCAGTCACAGACCTGCTTCTCCACCTGGATGTGCACAAGTCCATGGGCCCAGATGGGATCCACCCGAGGGTAATGAGGGAGCTGGCAGAGGAACTGGCCAAGCCACTCTCCATTATTTATCAGCAGTCCTGGTCAACCGGGGAGGTCCCGGATGACTGGAAGCTAGCAAACGTGACGCCCCTCTACAAGAAGGGTCAGAAGGAGGATCTGGGGAACTACAAGCCTGTCAGCCTGACCTCGGTGCCAGGGAAGGTCATGGAGCACATCAGCTTGAGTGCCATTATGCAGCAAGTGCAGGACGACCGAGGGATCAGGCCCAGCCAGCATGGGTTTATGAAAGGGAGATCCTGTTTCACTAACCTGGTCTCCTTCTATGACAAGGTGACCCGCTTAGTGGATGAGGGGAAGGCTGTGGATGTTGTCTACTTGGACTTTAGTAAGGCATTTGACACAGTCTCCCACAGCATTCTCCTGGAGAAGCTGGCTGCTCACGGCTTGGATGGGTGCACTCTGCGCTGGGTTAAAAACTGGCTGGACGGCCGAGCCCAGAGAGTGGTGGTGAATGGAGTCAAATCCAGTTGGCAGCCGGTCACGAGTGGTGTTCCCCAGGGCTCAGTGCTGGGGCCAGTCCTGTTCAATATCTTCACTGATGATCTGGATGAGGGGATCGAGTGCACCCTCAGTAAGTTTGCAGATGACACCAAGTTGGGCAGGAGTGTCGATCTGCTGGAGGGTAGGAAGGCCCTACAGAGGGACCTGGACAGGCTGGACCGATGGGCCGGGGCCAACTGCATGAGATTCAACAAGGCTCAGTGCCGGGTCCTGCACTTCGGTCACAACAACCCCATGCAACGCTACGGGCTGGGGGAGGAGTGGCTAGAGAGTTGCCTGGTAGAAAAGGACCTGGGGGTGTTGGTTGACAGCCAGCTGAACATGAGCCAGCAGTGTGCTCAGGTGGCCAAGAAGGCCAATGGCATCCTGGCCTGTATCAAGAATAGTGTGGCCAGCAGGACCAGGGAGGTGATCGTGCCCCTGTACTTGGCACTGGTGAGGCCGTACCTTGCGTACTGTGTTCAGTTTTGGGCCCCTCACTACAAGAAGGACATCGAGGTGCTGGAGCGTGTCCAGAGGAGGGCAACGAAGTTGGTGAAGGGTCTAGAGCACAAGTCTTATGAGGAGCAGCTGAGGGAGCTGGGTTTCTTTAGCCTGGAGAAGAGGAGGCTGAGGGGAGCCCTTATTGCTCTCTACAACTACCTGAAAGGAGGTTTTAGCGAGGTGGTTGTTGGTCTCTTCTCCCTAGTAACGAGTGATAGAATGAGAGGAAACGGCCTCAAGCTGCGCCAGGGGAGGTTTAGGTTAGATATTAGGAAAAACTTCTTCACCGAGAGGTTGGTCAAGCATTGGAACAGGCTGCCCAGGGAAGTGGTTGAGTCTCCATCCCTGGAGGTATTTAAAGAACGGATAGATGTGGTGCTTGAAGACATGGTTTAGTGATGGACTTGGCAGTGATAGGTTAACGGTTGGACTCGATGATCTTAAGGGTCTTTTCCAACCTTGACGATTCTATGATTCTATGATAGCGGTGGAGTGGTGCACAAAGCTATTTTGCAAAAGCCAACTTTTGTTTGAGAATAAATTATAACCAAAGGAAATTATGCTGGGGAAGCTGCATGGAGATGATTAAGCTGTGTGTGGTAAGGCACCCGGGAGTATACAAGTTCTCAGGTAGTGTTTTTCTATGTTGATTTTTTTCCCAAAAACAGTCGATGGACAAACAGTAGAATCAGCGCTCACCTTAAGGTACAGCACACAAGTGTTGCAGGAATTGTGAAACTAAAAATGCCAGAGTTACTTAAGAAATTGTACTGATGGATTGCTAGATCACATTTATTTCTTGTGCTCCATGGCCAATTATGTGGAGTTGTCCTATCATGTGCACGTTGCCTATGCAATAGTAAGTTTAATCCATTTCATAAGATGTTTCCATGCCTCCTTTGTGGAGAACCCTCCATGTCAACATGTTCACTTTGTGGAGCTTTTGCTACCTATCCTGTGCTTCTATAAATGCAAAATTCTGTTGCTGTGCAAAGGTGCTTCTGTGTTACAGGTGCAGGCAATATCAGGAGCACTCAAATGTTTTTGTTAGTTTATATATATGCTAGAAGGTAGGATTTGCATGCACAGAATCCACTGAGAGAAGTGGGCTTTGTGGGCACAGGAGGGTTTTTTGGTTGTTTTTTATTTTACCCTAGACGTGGAGACAGATGTGAATGCTACTCAGCAGCCTGTGTGTGTATTGACATTGTGACTGGATACATCTGAATTGCAGAAAAAACGTCTTAGTAGGATGCTACCCCGTATAGTGTTACAGCCTTATTATATTCTCAAAATATTTCACAGTGCATGAATTCACATATATTAAGTAATCATAAATAACTCTAAATTACATATGCCCAGAATAATGAGCAAAAAGCCTGTCTGTGGATTTATTTATTACTTTTTTTTCTACCAACTTTCCACTAGGGTCCCAATTTGGCAGCTAGTCTGTGTTGGTGAGTGACCCATCTGCTGTCAAAAGCCACTGGTGGTTTCTAAGGGTGCGGGAGCCGTTCCACACCCCTCTGCGATGCAGCTAATGGGTGTGTAGCAAGTGTGTGCTAGCAAGGTGCTGTGGTGTATTACACGTGGAAATTTAGGAGCAGCTCAATACTGGAGGAGCATAGTCCAACTTTTTTTGCTGAAACAGTCGCGAAACTTCTCTTTTGCTTTCAAAAGTGTTTTTAATGGATCGATAATGTTATATTGTTAGCAGAAAATACCTTTTGGAAGAAGTCTAAAAAGGAAAAAGGCGAATAATTCACAAATTTAGAGCTTGGATTTAGTCTCCTTGTCAGCTGTGTTTCTGCAAACATAAAACATTTGCAGCATGCTTTTCCCGGGTCATTCTCAGGCAGCCCATATATTCAGTTTCCCTGTTTTCCACTGAGGTGCAAGTCCTGCCTTCGCCACTTCCTCCTCCTCCCTTCAGTGCCCTCGGAGAAAGCTCTGGCTTTGGCAGCAGCGGGGACTGGTGACCAGCCCTGGCTGGGGGTGCACGTTGCCGCCCTCGCGGGCTCTCCCCTCTCTTTTTCGTGAGGAGCTGGGTTTGAACACACTGCTCCTTTTCCCCCACAAACAGTAGGTAACACTTTCAAAGCGACTCGTGTTTTTTACTTCCCCTCCTCTTTGCCATCTGTCTGTAGATCTTAGTACGCAGTCTGTTAGGATTTGCCGATAAAGGTTTTATTAAGATGTATTTAATGGGATTTTCAATCTTCCACTCTTTAATCTGTGTTGGAAAAAAATATTAAATAGTGACTATCCATAGCTGCCTTGTAACTAAATCACATGCGCTTAACCCAGGAAAGAATGATTTCTGAAGAACTTCTTTCTGTCTCACAAGAGCTTAGTAGTTGTCTTATTTATTATCTTGCTGTGGTTAAAATCACCACGGTAGGGGGAAAAAAGAAAAGAAAAATTGTTAGTGCAGTTGTTTGTGTGGCTTGCCCTAGATATTAGCGTTATCATTTTTTAATCTTTTTTTTTTTCCTAATGAGCAGAAGCAGCTGCGAAAGGAGAAAATGCTGAAAACAAACAGTACAACTATAAATAAAATGAATTCTTTTCATGTGATGCAAGTCAAGGGAAAAACCTAGCTCAATATGCTCTGGCTTCTTGACACTCAAGGTGTGATCAGAGATTACTTATCATCCACAGGAGAGTGGGAAGCGAGTTAATTAAAATTTTCCACCCTTTCACTGAATGAAATGTCTCCTGGTTTGAGACGCATTATTTGAACACTTCTTTTTCAGTAGAGCTCTGGCACATACTTTCTACTTCTACTGGTGTTCAAATCCAATATTTGCTAGCTGGAAAGAGCATTGCAGTTTCATCTTATGGAACTCTATGTTTGAAATTTTATTTCCATTGTCTCAAATAATAGTACATAAAATAATTTTAATTATTGTATTAAATATTAAAAGAATACAAGATGGCACTTTTCCTCTGCCCACATCCCCCAGCGTGTTGTTTGTTTAGAAGCATTTTTGCTTTGGAAAGCATTTAATATGACACCAATTAAAAGGTCTGCATAACCGTGACTCCTGCTGGCACACAAATTCCAGTCGTGGGATAGGATTACAACCGATGATTCAGGAGGGGGAGGGAGAAGTAATTTCTTGTGGTCTTAAAGAAAGCTTCAATTATCTGTATTTGCAAGTAAAGCTTGAAGCCCATATGAATTACACCTCTTTATTCAGGAGTGACTCCTTTCTCTTGTCTATCATCTTCAAACGCAGCCAATTATTAGTAGTTCATTCCCCCAGGGACCTGGGGAAGAGGCGCAGCGTCTGACTCCAGCGAAGTGTCGTGCAGAGGCAGAGAGAGCTTGTTAAAGAGCATGTGGAGCTCGGAGGAGGCGTGCGCCTCTGCATAACGTACACGCTTCCTTCCTCCAAACAGCCCAACACGCAGATTGTGCTGTCAGGTCCCAGCACATATGAAAAATAAGAGGTCACCTTTTTGTAACAGTTATACAGCACTCTTTCAACAGTTTTTTGCGTTTCCAGGGTTTTGGGTTTTTTTTAATTTTTCTCTAAGCTTAATGGACTTTAATCTTAAATTTAATTTCTGATAACTTTACACTTTTGAACGTGCTTTATCTGCTCTTTTCCCTTCTGCCCGCTGGAATTGTGAAATACAACATCATCCGCTGCAGATGATGCTTAATCCTGACAAGTCAGACAGGTCCAAAGCCAGCCGTGTCTCGCCACTCAGAGCCTGCAGGGACAGTGGGCTGTGGCAGGAGTGACGGCGCATCCCTGAAACAATTTGGCTTCTGCAGCAGTCAAATGAGCTCTGCGTGGTATTGATGTCCTTCCTCATTGCCGTAATCTCCCTCTGATTTTTGACGTTTGTTGCACATCCTGATGCAAGGAGAAGGTTATCCTTGCTAATCGCCAACCTTAGGCAATGAATTCAAAATAGAAATCCTCTTTGCAACATAAGATGTCGCTTGGGGCACAAACAAGGTCTGCTGTGCCAGTCTTTCCTGACCTGCTAGTCTTCCACCCTCTAAATGAGTGAGCTCCTTCTGGTTTTCCCTCTACAAACACTGTTTGATGGAGGGAATGTTTTGGTCAGATCCTTTTATGTGTTCTTCCAGGCGCCTCATGGCAGGCTTGTGATGGTGGATGCTCCGACCTTATTCTTAATGCT
Source organism: Nipponia nippon (assembly GCF_047370975.1). Classification (NCBI taxonomy): domain Eukaryota; kingdom Metazoa; phylum Chordata; class Aves; order Pelecaniformes; family Threskiornithidae; genus Nipponia; species Nipponia nippon. The sequence goes on from NW_028262290.1 coordinate 128,351,854, forward strand.
CAAGTTGCATATTTTCATCTTTGTTTTTGGAAGGCGTTGTTGACCAATCTCATAAATCTCAGTGTGTTATTAATGTGTTTTCTTGAGACATTAGCTCTTAAAGGCATCTAGATATGTCATAATTATTGCATTACACTTGGACACTCTATTTTAAAAACTGGAAAGAGGCTGGAAATATCCATCTTGTGGAGGGAAATGGGCGTCTGAGGAGACTCTGAATCTACCGTGATCACAGCTGTAGGATAAGCCCTGATCGCTTCAGAGGACACAAGTCAAAGGCCACACGGTATTGCTCCCCCTCTTGCAGGGCATCTCTTTCCTCTCCTGGGGACAGCAGTTCTGGTCTGTACATGGTGATGTTGTAAAGTAGCAGTATCTCTCTTAAGTCCCTGAAAGCCTCTGTACAGAAGTCAGAAGTGACATTAGTAGAGTGCTCTCTTGCGTGCATTTTCCGGAGTAGAGTTTTTAAACATTCTCCTTTTTAAGCGGGAGCGATGCAGCTTCTTCAGCTCTTTGCATTTGTAGTCATGATCAGGTTTTTAATAGGTATAGTCAGGCAGTCATTCAGTTATGAAGATATCAAGTGACCTAAATTACATTCGTTAGCAGAAAGGAATAGCTGAGACTGGATTTCACTAAAATACCTTGAAATAACTACAGCAGGATTTGGATTAGTTCTGATCAAATGACTATTTTATTACTGCGGAATAAATGGATTTTTTTGGAGCTGCAGAACTATTGTGCCTTACCCAGTGTTGAGAATTGGCAGTTAAAACTCCTTGCGTGCACATGAAACCAGTGTAAGTGCCTGAGCTTTTTGGCAAATATAATTGTTATTCCAAAGGGAGACAGCTATATTTGTAGAGACTAGTAGTTACCGTTTGCCTGCTTTGTGTTTATTAGAATTAAAAACTAGTAAATATGCTCTAGCATCTATTTGTTAAATTACTGAAAGTCTTGGCAATTAGACACCTCACTGGAGCAATCTTTGTTGAAATCACCAGTGGTTCTTTCTGTGTGAATTACAGGGTTTGCCGTCCAGTAGAAAGGGAATTAGCAGGGCTCTGCTGGGTAGATCGGCAGCTGGAGCCAGACTTCTGCACTGGAAAGCAACATTTTCGTTCTCGCCCACAGATTTCCTGATTCAAAGTAGCAAGGAAACGCTGCATATTTATGGTGATAAAAGCAATAGACCTGTACTTAGATTTTATTTTTGTTGTTGTTGGCTATTTTGCTTTTGATCCATCACAGCAGAGTAACACGACTGATTTCGGTACAGATCTTCAAGATTGACTCTGGCCTAGACAAGAGCAGAATCCAAGCAAAGCAATGTTGTTGTTTTTTAACTACTTGAATATCATTTTACTTGGGAAAAGATAATTGATAAAATACAATGAATTTGTCCTGTCCTGGAATTATCTAAAGCTAGATGGATGACTCAGGCAGTGTAAAAAACAAGATCACAGATGTTTACCATTTTAAACAAACTCATTTAACAGTTTAGGATGTAGAGGCGATCGGTCCTGCGTCTCATGTTTTCGAACATTTTCCTTCCTGCCTAGCTGAACATACAAAACGACCCACTGCACTACAAAACCCCTTTCTCCCTCCCAGAAAACCCACACATGTATTTTTTCTTGGGTTTTTTGTTTGTTTGTTTGGGTTTTTTGTTTGGGTTTTTTTTGTGTCAAACTGAATGTCGCACTCCAAGTGATGATGCTGTTGATTTTTCTTTCCTAGGGAGTTGAAGTGCAGACAGATTATGTTCCGCTGCTGAATTCCCTTGCCGTGTATGGCTGGCAGCTGACGTGCGTGCTTCCTACTCCGATTGTGAAGACAAACAGGTAGGGAGGGGATGGGCACTGCCTTTCGGCCAGGGAAGTCGCGTACGAGCACCACAGTCCCTCCAAGCAATTCTCCGTGCAGTTAGCATGGATTGCCTTGCATGCACGCCATAGCTGCTCTTGCAAACCCTGCTGCAGCCGTTCTCTCGGTTTTCGGAGCAGCACGAGCTGCGTGGGGCAGGAAGCACATGTCTGGTGGGCAAAATACTGCAAGGTGGCAGTGTGGTTTCGGCATAAATTTTCTGGGTATTGTCTTCACCTCTCTGTAAACTCCTTGATTGTAAAATTCCTGCTCTGTATCTCCCAGTAACTCCTCTTAGGCCAAAGACAAAACCTGTGATAACATTTAGAGTGAGATGCTGCCTATGTGAAGACAAGTAATTTTATTCTTAATCGATGTTTGTCTAATGCCACTGGTATACACAGTCTAGCTGAGCAGAACCATGTGAGATTGGTGTATCATTACTCTAGTAGCCTTGTTTGCATATATAATCATTCTGCAGTCTACTTTGCTATTATTAAAATTCCGAGTTTTTAAATATAAATGCAAATCATATAAAAATACTCTTCATAACTGTGGTGAAAAATAATCATCCCACTTGTTAATCATGAAGATGGCGCATTCTGGATTTTCACTGGTCAGGAATATATTTATATCTACACCAATATAATCAGTCATGATTTTTTATCTTAAAAGAGTAAAAATACGCCCAGTTCTTTATGAGGTCTAGATGAAGACTACTCCTACACATAAAAGCCTAAAAAGTAAAGGCCATCTGTACTGGGGGAAAAATGATATTTAAGTTTTTCATATATGTTTAAATATAGGAGTGAATGCAAAATCATAATTATGATTTGTAAGCCCTGTCTCTTAAAGGTAAATATAGTTTTCTTTCTCTCCTAGCTTTCTGTATCCCATTTTTAACTTCAGTAACACAGGTCAGGCTGACGGTGCAGAAGGGCACCCACCCACTCTAACCGCTGGTGACATTTGGTTGTGCCTCCTGCCATGCTGCAGGCCTGTATGGAGCACCCAGCCCCATTCCGGATCGGTGCCCCGGGAGGGAGCGGGAGCACGCCGGTGTTGCTGAGACGCTGCTACACACAGGCACCAGGGCGTTTGGGTTTCTTGCTTTTTGTTCCAAACAATGTGTTCTGTGTTTACACACTAATGCTAAAACATTCAGCAAAAGTGTGTCACAGGCTGAGGGGCTCTATCAGGCCAAAGAGTTGCTCTTTTCCCTCCCCCAAATACCAGGCTGCTCAGAGGCACTGGGGACAGGCAATGTTCAGGTCATTCTTCATTTTGTTCTTCTTTGACCTGCAGAAATAAATGACTGAGATGGATTTTTGCTTTGAATGATGCTGGATGTGAATTTAATTCATTCTCAGGAGTGTGCATTTGTTTCTTTTCAGGGAGGGGAATTTATCTACAAAGCAAATTGTATTTCTTCAGAGACCTTCTTTGCCCCAGAAAGCAAAGAAGAAAGAATCTAAGGTAAATAACCTTGAGTTCCTGGTTTCTTTGTTTTTTGTTGGCGGTATTTTAATATTGTAATTGATTTCCCATAGAAGTAAAAATGGCCTATGCAACATCTCTGTGCTACAGCAGCAAGACACAACTGAACTGTTCAAACGAAAGAAACAAAAAATGCTCAAATGATGTGAAAGCTCTTATATTTCATTCTCTGTTGAACTCACAGCAGCAGAAAAGACGTAGATTTCTTTTTACAGCTCAGCCATAAACCTCCACACATGACCTAAAATTCTCTGCCCATACTCCCTGCCTGCAAGGTGGAACCAATACTGTTTTCTCTCACCCATTGCCTGTCTTTTCTATTTAAATTGCTCTCTCTTTCTTGCTACGTGTTTTGGTAAAGCCTAGCACAACGTAGGCCTGGTCTCGGCTGGTGTTTCTATCTGTTGTGTGAATGTTAATGATTTCTGCTAGAATTTAACCAAAAAAAGCCCCCTGAATCCAGCTAAATTATCCGAGAATGTAGCTGACAGCTAATGATGTACATACGTGGATACACACATGTATTCCCATTTCCATTTTTAAATGTGCAGCTGTGGGAATCCCTGCCCAAACCTGTCACACCGTACAGCTGAGAGGGAAATACAAGGACTGGAAACTGGGAAAGTGCTGACCTTCCTATAGTACTCAAATTTGCCTTGCCCTTTCAGTAGGCAGAGAGGGATCAGAAAAGCCAAGCGAAGTATGGAAAGGGTCCCTGAAACCACATGATGAAGAGGTTGCTCATTAATACAGTCTCAGTTTTGTTCTAGCTCTGTGCACTTACATGAGTGCTGGCTAGCCAGATGTCACCTGAAGGAGTGGTGCGCCTTAGGCCCTGGAGAAGCTGAGCTAGAGTAGGAGATTGGAAATGCTAAGCAGAGCTGAGCACCAGGAGCATTTTACCCAACATTTTGGATAATTACGGATAGTTTTCATCTATACACCCCTCACTGGTTTGGAGCCAGGTTCTGTGAAAGTTGTCTTTTAGATCCGGTGGAGACCAAAACAGTGTTTGAACTGACTGAAGTAGGAGAGAACCGCTGGGAGCACGACTGTGATTTAGGATTTACCCTCTCTCATTAGCAAAGCTGGAGCCCGGAGTATTCTGTGAACATGTTACAAAGCCCATCTTTCTTGTTTTTTCTCTTTGTTGTCAGGTGATTAAAGGGATCTTGGGATGAGGGTTGGAGTGCCTGTATTTGGTCATTCTTTTCCTACCACTGTGTGTGGTTTTAATGGAAAGGGTGGGAACCAACAAGCAATTGTGTGACTTCAAATAGAGAAATTAGTGTGATACTGCTTTCTTGTATTATAATAACAAACACATACCATCCAGATGACTCAAAACTTTGTTTAAATTTTTCATTCGGGGATATAAAAACTTACTTGACAATGTCTGTTTGACAAAACAAAGGATTTACTCGTTGGCAGTATTAAATATATAGACATATTTGAGGGCAAAAATTACTACAGCACATTTTCATACCAAAGGTCAAGGAAGAATGGGGTGCATTGTTTATAGTTATATGCAGAAATGTAAGACCAGTTCAACGTCTGTAAGTGGTGGCTGTGAGTCACTTCAAAGATGCCAAACCCGGCATTTGATTAAGTTGCTGAATATTCTGCACATACAACGTCAGAGGCTCTCAGGGTTTTTTTAACTTGTGACACGGCATGTCTAAAATGTTTACAGGTAACCCTCAGAGGAGGGAAATCGGCTGATAGGATTAAAAGGCCATTGCAGTGTTGGAAACTGATCCATCCTATCTGTGCACACCAACCAACTGCTGTTCAGTTTAGCCAGAGCAGAAAAGGAAACATGCAAGGAGTGGCACAACTTATTTTTCTCTTCAGTAAGACAGAAGTACTCTTATTAGTGCAATATTCAGTCAGTGATAGGTAGTCGTGTTCATTCACTTTCTACAACAGTGATGCTTATTTCAACAGAAACTGGCTGTATGCATTTTTGTGAAACAATATAAATACCTGATTAAATACACATACATCTGCACATAACACACAGAGTCTCCTACAGTTTGATCTTTGTCACATTTAGGGCCCTGATCTTACTTTCTGTCAAAGAGAGCTTTGAGCTAAAGGGGAGTTGTGGGTGCCCAGCACTTCTGCAAATCAAAGAGGAAAATATTCAGGCGTCTCTGAATTTTAAACAGTTGAGCTCTAGAACAGAGATGTTATCTTTCCTCTTTCTCTAAATTGTAGTATCTAAGTGAAAGATAACTTCCTCTAAGTAAGACCAAGAAGAATTTTGTGAAAGCCAGTTTCTTTTTCTTTTTTTTTTTTCCTTTTTGCATTAATTTCTGGCTAGCAGGAGGAAAGAGCATTGCTCCATCTTTGTAATCTAATAAACTTAATAGGTTTCGAATGGCTTTTTGATTAAGGAATAAATAGCTAGATCAAAAATGTATGAACACGAGTCCTTCTTTTGACCAACTTCGGCACAAACCTGGTTGCACTGGAAAAAATGGCTTTTGGACCAGAGCTGAATTTGCTGAATGTCCTGATGAGATTATTTATGCCATCCATACATCGCCTCCTAACCCATCCCTGAGTTTCCATCAGCATGGACACTGCCGACGAAATGGTTGTGCCATGTCGACGAAATGCCGACATTCACATGTACTTAGCAAACCTGCGTAGGATGGCTCAGCAGTGGCTTGGAACATGGTCTGGCTTTCCTTGGGAAGGTCCGTTTATTTTTTGACAAATGAAGCAGATATATTAGTGGCATATTTGTCAGCCTTTGTATATGTTCCACCTGTTGAGTCAGTATTTCAAGGTACTGCTAGTTCCCCTTTTTTTAAAAATAGTAGTTAAAACAGTTCTGAAATGGCAGCTGTGGTAAGTCTTGTGGCGAGTGCTGCAAGAGCCAGCTTCATGCTTTCTCATCAAAAAACATTCATACAAATGGTTCCAAATATTGTACTGTTTGGGTATAGTCTTGGGTGCCATGTTAGTTCTGCTGCTAACCTGGTGGAAAACATTGGCATAGCGCCACAGGGTTGCTTCCCCCGTCTGCACTTGTGCCGCTTTGCACATTCTTGCGTTGCGCACAGCGCAGGTTGGCTGCCAGGGTGCTGTAGGCCAGCGTAGCCTGTGGAGGGGAGCCTACGAGGCATGTGAACTAGCAGAAGCAGAGTGCATCGCGGTCTCTTTTCTCTGTGTAATAGGTAGATACGTGTAGGCACAAATGATCTGAAGCCGTCTGATTTAGTCACGCAATTTTTTTTAATCTTAGGTCTTTTTGGTCAAAGTAGTCTTTGAATTAAAATCAAATAAAAACATTTCTACTCAGGAAAGTAAATGTCCGTGTGAGATTGTCTCTAATGGTCTTTAACATTTGGATCTCTTATTTGTAGTTTCACTGGAGGTTCTCCAAAGACGACATGCACAACAAACAAGTGAAGAAGTCCACAAAGGCTAAATTAAGTACTAGGGAGAAGCAAATGGCAGAGGAGAAGCAGGAATTTGAAGTCACAGAGAACACAAGAAACTTAGAAGCGCAACTCTCAACAGCAGCCAAGCCTGATCCAGAACAGCAGCTGGGTGATGTCATAGACTTGGGAGACGAGGTAGCTGGGACCAACGACAGAGGTACCCATCACGACGGGGCATCAGAGGAAACGTGTCCTGCCAGTTACGATATCGCTGACAATGACGCGCAGGTCTGCCTCGGCCAGAGTCCGCCTGGCTGCTGTGCGGATCAGGTAACGGAGGGGGCAGACGGTGCTCCGGTATCGGACGGCTGCAATGGCAGCGACGGGGCAGGGCTGGACACGGGCTGCTCCTGCGAATAAGGCCGACGCTTCAGGAATCCTGGGAGTCGCTGATACTTTGCCAAGACAAACGAACGGGTTTTGCTAATCACCGTCGCTAACTCCAGTGCTCAGTTCAGCATTTCTTTGGCATTGTACTTTACTTTGCTCCTTAGCACACCAATACCATGATGTTTTAAGTAACTACAGGGCCAGGGCTTTTTAACCCACAGAAATTCCATCCACTTTACAGAGTGGGAAATGCCCTACGCTATCTCTTAGAGCTACACTTTAAATTAAAAAGTAGGGAAAGAAAACATACTCGGCTTTTTCTGTGACCGACTGTACCAAGCTAGGTTTGTATCTAGGTCAGGGCAGCCGTTCCACTTGGTCAGATTTTACTCTATAATACTTTCTTGTCCACATATCTTTGCTGGAGAAGTTACTGTGCCATATGTTATTTTGTCATTAAGCGTGTAGTGACATGAAAATGGTATTTGGGCTTAAACAGGCTGAAATGGGAAGGCTTAGATGAGATGGCTGTTATCTGTATTTATCTCAAATAGCATACTTACTGAGGATACGCTCTTCTGAGTTTTATTAACTCTTGCAGATCTTTAAGCAATAAGCAAATCGTGTGCCTATTTTAGGCACACCGGGTAAACGAACCCCATGGTAAATTTGTGCGAGGCAGCTGATTCCAATATAAAATGCGATTTCCTATTCACTCACATTTATGTTCTCTTTGCCAATCAACAGTTCCTCAATAGCTGGGGGGGGCTTCAGAAGATAGAAAAACGGGGGGGGGGACAGGTAAAATGTATGTCTTTCAGTGGCTGTCTTCACTGAAATTGGAATTAGATGTTCTCTCCTGACCCTTCGAAGTGATTTTGCATCCCTTCCTCACTGGTAGAAATTATGTTGTGGGAAAGAACTGAAATTGTACACAAATAGCAGGGGTCAGTGGCCAACAAATGGCTCTAAATGACCTTACAAAATGAAAATACCTTAATAGAGGTTTTTTTTTTTATACAAGTAACCATATTTTGGGACTGATACCTAATGGAATTCTGTAAAATTACCAACATTTTAATGTTTGGAGCTACATTAAAATATTTACAGGTGAATGTACATGTGTAATATACTTTCTGTGCCGATGTTCTCCAAGTACTTCGGTGTTCTTAAAAATGTAGGAAGTAGTTGTTTCTCTCTTCTTAACCGCCTTCATCCCTATATAGAAATGGTCAAGTAATCTGGCCACAAGGTGAGAAATACACGCTGAATTCCCCTGGTTTAGAAAAAGGAAGAGCTCCGTAAGTGATCTGCTGTTTTTTCCCTTGACTGATTTGTGCCTGATAATCCTCCTTAGTCTTCACATCAAAACGCTGTGCAAAGAACTACGTTCTGTATCAAATGTGCACCTAGGGTGGCTCAGAAGCATCTTCCATGCCTAAAAATTATACACTTGGCAGAACACTGCAGAGAAGGGAAAAATCGTACCACTTTGAATATTCATCTAACTGGGACAGCGGCACTCAAGTTTAACTTCACGCACGCAAAGCACGGTGGGATGAAAGAGTTTTTTATTTTGCATTCAGTGGTTTAACCACAGGACTAGAAGTGACTTCAATTTCTGGTGGTGTTTGTCAATTCTTTCATTCTGTTTCTTGAAATTAGACTGACGTTCCAGTAGCCTGAAAGATCTGTTGTTTCAATTGTTCGACTTAAATACAAGGTCTCTGCTCTGTACAGTTTTAAGTACTTGTTTGCAAATTTTATTAGCATAAGATCCTTCTGCTGGTGGTTTCTATTTCAAGGACTAGCTTTGCATTAATCTTGTTTAAAAATATACTGTATTGAATGAACATTTTACTAGTAGAAATTGTTGCAGTAGAAAGAACTCTCCAAATACTTTTGAACAGAAAGTGTTTGTTGGCTTGCAATTTGACCTTGTTTCACTGGATCCCAACTGCTTACAAAACTAAGGAAAAATAAAGGTCATGAGGAGATTTCTTATTTGTGGTACTTGCACAGCTGCCAGTAATTTGTCCCCAAAAGGAGGAACTCGGGGTCCCCAAGTGGCGATGAAGGGGAGCTCCTTACTCCTGAATTAGCAGGAGTTACTAGTGGTAGAGAACTGCTACTTGGTTTTCCGTCACCGGTCTGACAGAGCACGTACGGGCCTGCGAGGAAGCTGCGCTTGTTTAAGCGAAAGCTTGATTTCAGGCTTTGTTCCTGTCAATGCTGGGGCGGCTCAGGGTTGGGAAGATTCGAAGGGAACACTCGTGTTTTTTCAGTTTAAAAAGGTTTTGGTTGTATGGTCACACAATCAGTTCCAGCTTGTGACTTTGAATTACTCCGGGTGAGTTCAGCCGCCTGCGGGTGCGCGCGCGCTTTCCCCGCGCCCCCGTCGCAGGTGAACTGGGAGAGCTCGCGTCGGCCCGCCGGCGGATGATAGGGGGGCGAGGGCCGGGGAGGGCAGGCGCGGGGCGCAGCGGCAGGGCTCCCCAGCCGCTGCGCACCTCGTGGGTCTCGGCTGCATCGGCCATGTGGGGCTTGAAAAAGCAGGGCCACCAGAGTGGCCGGGGAGATCACAGAAAGCCGTTGTCACCTGATTTGAAGCCTGAATGGAGAAGAGAAGGGGCCGGGCCAGAGCTGAACTCCCGCGTCTGAAAACCTGACCAACGCGGGGAAGCAGGCCAGCAGCGGAGAGACTGTCGGTGGGAGACGCTGAAGCGGGAGTCTGGCTGCAGGGGTGCGGCCCCCCTCTCCTCCCGAGAAGCCCCCGCGACTCTGAGCCCCCAGCTCCAGAGCAGGGTGCGTCACCCCCAGCAGAAGGTGGAGAGAGAAGCCAGGCCCTCTCCTTTCCCGTGGAGAGCCGCCATTTTAAGCCCAACCTATTTTTTTTTTCCAAACCAGACGGAGTCTCCCGGTAAGGCTGCAAGCTAATCTTACTTTGCCACTCTTGTAAGGGAAGGAGCCGCTGCTTCGTGCTACCGCGTGTTACCGATGCCGGCTGGTGACAACGAAGCACTGCAGCACACGCGCGCGGCACTTTGGTGTATTTGAACGTGCACGTGTCCTTGTTAGACCAACAGAACCCAGGCGTGTACATCGGCCCCAAAAGTCTCCTCTCCTCGAGGGAGGAGCACACGGGCTGCTCTGTCGGGAGCAGGAGTTACGCTGCTGGTGTTTGGAGCAGGGGGTCGCCTGAGCAAGACAACAGTCGGTAAACGGGATGAGTTCCAAGGAGAAAATCCAGCTCAGGCAAGTAAGGAAATGTCAAAGGCTGAAGGAAGACGGCAGAGAGGAGCGGCTGAATTAAATGAAGGATGGAAAAGGGGTTTTATATTGAAACAAACAGTGGGGGGCGGGGGTAGAGGGGTAGAACTAAGATGGGTAGGAATTCCAGAGTGTTGAAGCATGGTAATGAAAATAGTTTATGTAGAGTTCAGGATGGGTTAAATGCACAAACGATTTGACTGGCACTTCATCTTCCATAATCTCTTTGAGTATTGGATCTGTGCACTTGAAAACAGGATAACTGAAATAGCTCAAAGTAGCTTTAACATACGCATGGAAATGAAGGCAAGTACCAAACAATATACTTTTCTTTTTTTTCTTTTCCCTAATTTGGCTCCCCTATCAGCCTCCGTTTTGGAGGTGAGCGGAGGAAGGGCTCTGCCTTTGCATACCCTGCTTTTTCTTTGTAGTGGCCGTGACTCCGTACGCGTGCCTCAGGGAGCCAATTACAGGGCAGACATAAAGCACCATCAGCTTTTCATGCAGGAATTTCATCCTCCCGGAACTGAAGAGCCCAAGAAGAGCAGATACTAATTTCTTGCTGATAAATGCCTCTCAAAAGTATGAGGAACGCTGGCTAACAATAGCAACGCACCTATGAATTAAGAGTTGTAGATGCAGCTCCCGCGTCTCCGAGGCTGTTAGTGGGGACGTGCTTCTGGCTTTAAAAGGCGAGCCTCGCAAAAGCCTCCATCAGCAGAAAGGTGCCTGTGGTGCTGAACGCGGCAGCTGACTCTCATCAGTGCCTTACCCATACGCTGACGGGGGGGAAAAAAAGGCTTTAAGTGCTTTCTCTTAAAAGCACCCTACGAACTAAAATGATGTAATGATGATGGAATTGCCACTCTTTTTCCAGTTAACTAATGCAAATCCTATAGGAATACTTCGTTGTACCAGATGAGCGCACAGCGAACTGGTAAAATAAATGTCATAGGAAGAAGAAAAAGCTTCAGTCTAATACGGCTGTAACACCGGGTAACTCACAAACCATCTCACCAAGTTTAAATATAAACGTATAGGTGGACACATATCTCACTCCTCATGTTTTGTTGCCAAAGAAAAGTAACTGTCAGTCTGCCTTTTCTCAAGTCGCTCCTTAGCTGATGACACAAATGTAAGAGGAATAAACGTTTTCTAAGATGACGTGTTATGATTCGACACCGTGATGAGAATGTTTCTCCAACTCGGTAGCTGCTGAACAGCAGGGGTTGCTCGCTGTTGCTGCCCGTGTAGGCTAATACCACATTTATTTAATTACTTGTAGAGCATGTTTATATATGTTAATTTTCCTGGGTTGTTTTTTTTTCCCTCTTCACTTGTGGTGGAGTCGGCTCCAATAATAGACTTTAAGGTGAAGCTGATGTTTCACTACAAGCCCACTCTAGAAAGAAGAGACTTCCAAAAGATTCTTAAGTGTCAGCAGGGAAAGGCTACGGAGGAAGGGGCTGGTAGCACCTTCCTGGCCTCCTGGCTCAGGAACGGCCTTTATTGCCAGGCTCGGCATTACGGAGTGAAGGCGTCCTGAGCCCGTGCCAGGAGAACTCTTGAAGGGAAGCAAGAACTTCTCGTTACCGGTAACTGAGGTTACTGGTATTTGGGGGAGGGGAGGGAGGGGGTATGATTTTTTTTTTTTCCCCCTCCATCTTTTGATGCAGCGTGCGCGTGTTTAATACTCCTCTTTAGGCGGGTGAGCCCATACGACGAGAGAGACGTGTCCTTGCCCCACAGCGCTCAAGCTGAGTGTAACAGGGGCTGACAGAAAGAGGTTAGAGGGAAAGGGGATGACTGCAGGAGCAAAGGGGTTTGAAATGCCTTTTGTGAAATGGACGGTTTGGCGCACGCCTGAGGAGCGGTTTGTGAAAGAGAGGTCATCTGGGCTGCAGAAAGCATGTGCGTTACGGGAAAAAAAGGGTAAACCAGCTTATAATCCACTTGACGATTTCAAAGGCGTAAGGAAAACAACATTTAAAGGCTTCTCAGAATCTCCCTATCATTACCCTCTTAAAACATGCAGGAGCCTAGTGTGTCATTTTTATTTTAGGGCACCCATGCTTCCTGATAGGAATTTAGTGCATGTTTCTAGGAAAAAAAACCCTGCTTCCTTCAAGCATCAAACTCGGACATGTCAATTGCGATCTTTGCAAACACAAAAACCCCCTTGGTTTTATTTTTTGTGACAAGCACGCTGTCCTATTTACATTCTGGCGTGAACAAACAAGGAACCATCCCTTGAAACAGGGGTACTCAGAAAGACTCCTCCTCTCGTTCCAGTAGGAGGGAATGTGATGAGACAACCCCTCTGGGTCTGCCGTGACTGCCGAGGAGGTCACGCCAGCTTGCCTATGGAGCCGCACGGCGCAGAAGCACAAGCACCAGCCGGAGTGGATGAGGCTGCAGGCACCAGATGAAAACTTAGGGGCAAACCCTCCTCATGGCACTGTCCCCAAGAGGCATCTCTTTAAGGTCCATCCTTCAGCGTCCTCCCCTTCCTGATGCAAAGCACAGCCTGTTTCCTCAAGTTCTGGTTGTGCTACGCTGCAGTAGGTATGGATTTTTGTCTTTGAAGCTCAGTTTGCTGAAAAGCCCTCGGATTATTTCAGTTAGTTGTTCAATCAGCTTCTGCAACAATTACAGTAGTGTTCCGGTGCTGCGCTCAAAGGGCTTGGAGTGTCCTAGTTAGACTGTCTCGCTGGGTTTTTGAAGGTGAGGTGAACGTGGCCGCAGGTATCCGACAAGCTGTAAAACACACCAGAGACGCTGAGAAAAGGAGGTTAAGACTAGAGGCTAAACTCAGCATACTGAAGCTGAAATGATTTCTTGGGAGAGAACGACAGCTGGGCCGGAGGCGTTTTTATCCAAGCACCGGGACGTAATCCTTGAAAAATGCAGTGCTTCACACCAACAGTACTGTTGCGGGCTGGAGGCCAGGTGATGGGATCGGTATCTTTGCGTAAGGCAGAGCAGAGGGACGCTGGTGGGAAGAAACTTGCGGCATTACCTATTTGACTCTTGTCTGAAACACCGAACTCCAGGAAAAGAGCCACTAACCAAGAGAAGGCCTTATCTAGTTAACATTTTTAATAATTCAATAATAATTTAGTATTTTTAATAATTTAAACGTTCCTTATTGAGGTCTTCAAATGTACAATTTGAAGTACAAGTCCTACCACTTAAGGACTTGAATTGTCCATACAGATAATTAACTAACTCCTTGTGGCTTTTTGTTATTCTCAACATTTATATGAGTTTTTCTACAAGCTGGGGGAAGAAGCTTCACTCAAGGGCTTCGGTCCCGGCCATTACACCTAGAGGTACGCTCATACCTTAAAAGAGCAAACTTTCCAGAGACTTTTTCCCAAACAGAACGGGTATGTCCTGGAGCCTTCCAAAACTCCCTGCTGCAGCAGGATGAGGGAGATTTCCTGTCTCGGCTGTTGCTGGCCATCGCTACTTTTGATGGGCTATCTCAGCACCAGCGAGGGCTACCGGTTCAGGTGAATAACCCCGTACGGCTCTGTCAGAGGCTAACGGATTTGTAACACATCAGTATTTCAAACTCAGGTCTGAGTATGATTATGAAAAAATGTCTTTTACTGTCAACACAGTGGACTTATTTAAACAAACCATGTGAAAGGTTTTGTTTTTTTTTTTTTCTTTTAACAAGAAGTGGCAAGAGAAGGAAGTCACAACACAGCAACTCTACTTCTACAAAAACATTAATCTATTATCTAGAACCGGGGAAGGCAGTGCATTGACCATCAGCACAATGATTTGGAGCAGATTCAGAAGTTGTGGCCCGAATTGTTATTTGTTATAAACTGACCGGCCATTGCTGCACAACTGATTCTCTGCAACTACTGAATCAGGCACTGAAAGGCTTTTAAAAGCTGGCCAACAAAACAAGTGTAGAAAGTGAAAATACGCTGCCACCCAGAAGGAGGAAGCAAACGATCAAAAAAACCCGGAACAGTTAATGGCTTTAGTATAAAATCATTTTTTCCCCAAAAGCAGCAGCACTGTATTACAAGTGTATTATAGTTAAAATAAAGGAACACCATCATGATTGAGGACATCTTCGCGTATGAAGTAAAATCTTCCAAATAATTCATAGTCCATTTTCTGTACATTTGAGCTTATCAAAATACGCTGGAAACAAATACTGTATTTTCCGTTCAGCAGGTGTCACTACCACCATTTCTCAAAGAAAACGCAGTTGCTAGGAACACCAATGTTGGCCAGTAGTTTGGATATAGATTCTATCATTGGAGGTGGACCGCAGATGTACCATAAAGTATCCTTAGATACATGTTTTTCTAGATCCTTTTCAGATATTCTTCCCTCTGACAATGAAAAAAAGTAGGAATGAGAACAGAAATATTAATCATGAAGTAATTTAAAAAAAGAATGACTGGTTAGAGGTATTTCAAGCACTCATTTCTTAAAAACGCCAGGCCTGTTTAAGGATAATAAGTATCAAGATTTGAGGCTTCCAAAACCATTTGTTCTTCTGGGGATTTAGATCAGTCGTTCCAGTTGGAATGCATGGGATATTAGTCACTGAAGAGGAACATGGCTTACATGCAACTAAAAATCCCACATTCGGATGAAAAAAATAGCCAAGTATCTCTAACACAAATACAAGAGAAATGGAAACATGATGAAGTATCTCTTGCAAGCAGCCAGCTTATCCTTCATCAATCCTGCCTTAAGCAAAGTAAATACTTTGCTTAATAGTTTCTGGAATCAAGTTTGCAGTGGGAAATACCAGTATAAAGTTTAGAATTAACAGAGGAGGTTTACTAGAAATGAAAACAAAAACGGCAAAGGGAAAATTTTCCTCCAAAGCCTAATATGTACAGTGAAATTATTTAGGTTTAACTCACATCTCATTTTGAATCTTTAAATGTAAAAATACCAAATTATGCATATAACTTCATCCTCTCGAATGTAATCAAACTTAGACTTTAGAAGTCATCTCTCTGCATTACCATTATATTTACCTGTAACATGTGGCTGAAGTTCGTTACAGATCCGCGAACGCTGTTGGGTAACGTGGAAACGACACGTGATCTTTCCAGGAAATGCGTTCATCAAACCGAGAATATTTTTCTGTAATGTTAAACACACTTGCTTATACCACAGGCCATTAAATCAAAGCAGATGTATGCATACAGTCCCACAACACCAGTGATTATTACCAAGACTCTTGCATTTCAGCGCTGGGAACTTGATGGACGTGATTTCAAAGGGCTGACCCGCACAAGTACAGAGAATTTCCCTACCTGGAATGTGAATATGCTACCAGCTACGGTGTTAGTGCTTTCCTCCTTTTTCATAATAGCCTGCAATTTGTAAGATTGGGACCTAAGAACCAGTTACGTCCTTTCTTGGTTTCTTCCCCATATAAATTCTCATTATTTCCTCCTTCCACTTCCATATGGGTTTTCCATTTTAAAAAAAACCTGCAGTTTGTATTTACCATTTGTTAGGAACTTTTTGAGTCTCGTCTGCTTCATCTGGTAAGATTACTATGCCCTTTACTCTCTTGTGTTCTCCAAGTAAAACCAACTACAGTGTAATCCTAGTGCTATTTTTACCAGAGTAGAAACTCTATAATTTTCGGTTCCCTAAGTCACAGCTGTGATAGTTACCACCAAAAACCCAATGGCTTCAGTTCAAATCATAGTAAAAAAATCTGTCAGTCAGATGCTGTAGTTAGTTTCGAAACTAAGCTTTATTTATCGCCTAGATTCTGCACTACTTAGAATTTCCAGTGTCCGTTCCAGTGGTGAAAATCCCTTCTTAAAATATTCTGAAATAGTTTCTACTCTGTGAACAGGTAAATTAGCTCATTTTGTTATGTGTTGGCTTACTAACTAGTTACTACACTGAACAGTCTGCCATGGGTGGCTTAAGAAAAAAAAAAACAGACAGATTCTACTCAATAGGCAAATCTGTTTCTGATTCCCTAAAAAGACATGGAATAAGGACCAGCACAGCTAGACACAGCCGTACGCTGTCCCACTAGTACCCCTAACACTGGCCTGCTCTCACTGTTCTGGGTGTGACTCTCAACTTCTGTCCCCTTCATATGGAACCACGTACAATTTGATAGCACTTTTGAAACTAATCATGTCCTGTTGAGTTGAAGACCAAGCCAGAAAACGTGCCTAAGGTAGGACTTAGCCTGCTGAAATAATCCTGCAGTCGTTCACAACACCGACTTGTAACCTATCACTGTGTAATTCCGTGACACGGACAGAAAGTGGCAAGTATCACACGTGACACGAACCACCACAGTACCATTTGCTAGTGTCCTAGCACAAGAGACAGGCTCTCTTGAACGGAGTGCGGGAGAATGTGAACAGTTCAGCAGGTTCTTCGCAACCTAGTAAGTTAGTGTACAAAATGAAGCAAACAGCTGAGCAATATAGACCTAAGGGAAAAGACCTATCCCCAGTGTCCCAGCCACAGTAAGGAAATGAGGGTCACGTTCAGCCCTCATGAAATCATGGCACCTTGAAGTAGCAAAGTTAGTATGCTATCTTTTGTAATTCTAACGCCACCATTTTAAATAACGAGATTTTCAGAAGCAGTGCATCTGCCTGTGAAATGCGAGCACATCCAAAATGATTATTAGACCAATTACATTAGGCTGACAGAGGCGAAGGGGGACGCTACACATAGCTGTTTCTTCAGGGAACAGGTCCTCCAAAACATGAGCGACAACCAAGCAGTTCCTCATGGAGATTTGTACAGATGTATCTCACAACAACGTAAAGACTCTAGTCTCTATTTCCTCAATCCTCTGCACAGAAGTAAAGCATTTTCATATATATGTTCTGGATTTAAGGGACATGTGAAGAACGAAGGGAAAGATATATTTAAGCACTGCAGTATATCACTCTGTTCTCTTCTGTCCCAGAAGCTCTAATGCAAAAGCTCCACTGTCATAACACTGCTGAAGTGAAACTCGGGAAATGCCAGCTCCTGCACTGGAAAAAAATGCATGTGTTTACACAGACTGGGAGATTAGCAGGTGGCCAAATGGAAGAGTAGATAGGTTCCAGTTTATTATTCTGCTTCTAGCAACAAACAAATGACTTTTCAAAGAAAGCAAACATATGGTAGAAGTACAGAAGAAAAACTAGTGATGGATCCCAACACAATTTCTGGAATCATGATAAATTTTCACCTTTATCTTACACAACCAAAAGCTTTCAATGCTTCAAAGAAACGTAAATCATTAAGGATGCTTCTTTACAGAAGCTGTGCTAATTTGACCCTAAAATGTTATCAGTGACCCCTAATGGCTGCGTGTGACAACTGATCTTTACCTGCTAAGTAAATGTTGATGAAGTACTATTACAAGCATTTTTACAAGAAGTGCTTATAAATCCTTCATTCATAGACTAGTACCCAATAATACCTAATGCATTATCAATAAAGCTCCCCTATTATTTTAGAAAGTATTTCCTTTGGATATAATTGCTCTTGCCAGTCTTTAAATTCAATACAATCTGTACGGAGATGATGTGGTTACAGTATTATAGAACACAGCATAGAACACAGCATAGAACACACATACTCCTAGTGTATATATACACGTATATATTATAGTGTAGATATAATCTTTAGTATACTACAATGCTCTTATGAGATTATAGTAAAATATAGACATTTAAGGTTAATTGACTTATCAGTGAAGTCAGCGAGACCAGGTATGTCCAATAACATCCTTAATTTGTACACTGGCATAATTAACGAAACAGACGTGGGATCTGAGGCAGGAAGTGACTTTGGTCTCTATTTGTACAGTGTCTTACACAGAGGGGCTCTCTGGAACTTGGCAACAGAATGATACAGACACTAATAGCTGAATATCTGCGATCTATTTATTTTTAAGCTTTTTATTTACCTTAAATAAGAGTTCGCTTGTATTTTTTGCGCTGTAGTACAGCTTCACTGTTCCCATTTTGTATCCATTTCCTTTACCCTCTTGGTATCCATGAAGATCTGCTATATGCAGCAGTATAGAAAACAATGGGTTAATTCCAACGCCCCCTGCTATCAGCACTAGTTCTACAGGGGAGTCACCGGGCTGAGGATCAAAGAAGAAATCACCTCCCACTCGCAGAGCCACTTCTGAGTCAAGAGTACACTAGGATGGAAAAGAAGATATTTAATTTTCAAAACTAAAAGCAAAAGCTGAAATATTATTCTTCTTGCACCACAGTCACAAGACTTGCTGGGCTGTGATTTTTTATTTTTATTGACCAGTGAGGGAACACTGCAGTACTTTAAAATCAACGCACAGTTTCCAGCTATCTGAAGTAATCTGTTTCGGTGTCTCTAGGGATCTAGTTCTACTTTCAGAAGTTTCAGTCTTCTGATAAGGCAGGATGGTGACTCCCCTTCCCACCCCCATAAGAGCTGAAAAGAGGAATGATTCATGCAGGAGTTTTTCGACAGCAGTATGTGGTTGTGAAAACCCGATGTTAACATGTAAGATCACACTTTTACCCAAACCCTGAAAGCAGAACTCTTTTCAGACCATATATAAGGTTTAAAAAATAAAATAAAGAGGATAAGGAAGCCAAGGAAGGTGGGAGAGAAAAAAAAAAAAGCAAAGCTACAAGAATTGCTGAAAAAGTAGCAGTTAATTTACAGAATAAAAACACTTCCTCTGAAAAATCCTTTTAATATCAGGAAACAGTAATTGAAACAAAAGGATTTCCATTAATGGCACCTGTATAGTAAGCAAAGGTCTAAACACGTAACAATTCCACCAGGAGGAGGAAGGAGGCCCTTTGACGCAGGTACTGCGCAGAACACAGAGGTTCCTACAGTAGTGAGCATGACCACTAAAAAAAAAAAAAAAAAAAAAAGTTTTTTGCCTTTCTTAATTATTGCATAAAGTATTATCTCTCAATTATAGTGTGAGACAATCAGCATTTACTATCTGAAACTAATTTCTCTCTCCCTTTTCAATGTACGCTGCCAGGCTTTCCCACCGTGTTGTAGTTTGTTTTGGAGATGCATGAATCCAGAAGCGTTCCAGATTCATGTGGCAAGAGGAGGACATAGAATATGGTATCCTTTGTGGAAATAAGCATTTTTAGGGAGAAACAATCTCATTCTTGTCTAATCTGCCTCCTTAACCAGCTGTAGCTCATCAAGATGGGACACAGGACATCGGAAGAATCTCTCTTAACCAGCAGTCTCCCACATATTCCAGTGCGTTAGCCACGGCAATGATAACAGTAAGTCAGTTTTCAAAAAAACCCAATAAATTCTGGAGTAATACGGTGAGAAAGTGTTGACTTTTAGCCTAGTCTGTAAATACAGCATTGAAACGGCTTAGGGAATTGAAGCAATCAATACGTTACACATACATTTTTCCACATAAAAGGCTGTATTTTCCTAAGCTATGAAGTACACTGTGCTGAATTTTATGATATTATATACAGTAATATTAAAGAATAAATATAAATGCCTCTAAAAAAAGCAGTGAGTACTAACTATTCCCATAACATCTTTTACCCTAAGATACCAACTTCATTTATAACTTTCAAATAATGAAGTACCAGAGTTTTTTCACCATATATACAACCCTTTCAAATTCTAGGTTGCTGGTTTTTTTCTTCTTCTTTCCTAAGCAAAAGCATGCATTTTTGTTTAGCTAGAAGAGTCCATATATACCCAGGACGTTTCTCCACAGCATCAGGTTTGATCTAGCTTACCCACTAACTAAAGATTTTCCTATAAATTCAACCAGAAAACTCAGCAACAAACAAACTGATTTACAACATCAAAAATCCTAAAAGAGCCTCCAGAGACTGGGAATTATGAAGTTAGACCTTCATATTCTCTAAAGAGCAACACCAAAACCCAGGCAATCCTCTTAGCTATTATGTGGTCTGCTGGCACATGCACTAGAAGTTCTACACAACATCTCAAAAAGGTTATTTTGTTTATGTTCCAGTGGAGATAACTTGCTACAACACCAATTAAAATCTGTGGATGGTCACATGCTAACTACTAGATTAGCACCACTTTGGATATTCTTAATTCTAGTAAATTTGCATCAATCTTTAACTCTGCTGGCCACTGAACAAAACTGCAGTGTTTGTAAACCTGGAAGAGTATGCCAATTTAAGCCTTGCAGCCACATGTAAGAAATACAAATGCCAGGCAGAGAACAGTAAATAGGACAGATCACAGGGGGCTGGGAAAAGAATAAAAGTTGATAGGGCAGGTCATCTATGAAATGTGATCAGCAGCAGAAATAGGACTCGTCTGACTATAACTAAATGGGGTAAACGGATAAACAAAACACTACAAGACGCCAAAGTGCCAGACTTTACTTCTAATATAGCAAAAATCAAGACTTGCGTTATGTCATTATGACAAAAATATTGCATATCTAAAAGAATACTATAGAAATTCTGAAGTATTCTCTTGTTTTACCATTTCAGGAAAACTGATCTAAATATCTCCCTTTGCTCCCCCTTAATAATCTATGTTTATATTTATCTGACAATGATTCCCAGTTTGCATTTGTAGAAACGGCCAGGAATGATGGCAAGTTATCAGATATAACTTTGTCACGTGTAACACAGCCTGTTCTCAGGGACACAAGCTAGAACAGAGGTTTTTCAACATTTTTCAGTTCATGCATTCCAAAGTGAGAACCCTTATACGCACGAAGTATAGTATCACTGTAAGTCCACCAAGCACAAGTGGAGTCAAAGATCACAATAAACATATTACCACATAAACATCCAATTTCAGTCCCTTACTGAACAAAAGGTTTCAAGATTTACGTTGTCTTAAAAATGGTTGAACAAGTCAACAGGAATTTCACAGTCAATAGCAAAAAAGTGATCTGAAATCACACACACCACCCTCCCTCCCACCAAAAAAAAAAAGATGATAAAAAATGCAAATCTCACAATCATCAGTCAATCTGATTTACCTCAGTGTGAATCCAGTAAGCAGGAGGATGAACAGTGTGCTTTACTGCCAGCTCTAATACTCCTTCTCGTTCCAGCAGGCCAGGGCTTGAACATATTGAGAATCCCCCAACTACAGGTACTCCAGGAATAAAGAAATCAACCCTAAAAATAGACCAGATACAAAGGTTTAAAAAAAAGCCAACAATCCCAAACATGGAAAACAATAACCAAAACAAAATGGCTGCCTTTGTTTCAGTTATCCTTCCTTTACAAAGACATCTTCATTTCCATAACATAACTTTTCCAAAAAAGGACTTAATCTTGAGTAATGCCATTCCTTAGAATTATTTTAATCTAGAAGCATATCATCACCTTTGTTAAACTAGCAGGCTTTTAAACCATTCTACTTTTAGCATTAGATTCCACATCTTACAACAGACTAGAATTCTAAGTGTTTAAATAAATTATTTACATATTAAAACAAAAATACAATATGGTCTGGCACCGTGGCTTAAATCTCACTCTTTTTGGTCCCTTTGATGGGCTCTTCAATTTTCAAACATAAGAAGATTGGAAACTAATTCTAGGGAAATGATTTTTCATTAAGCACTTTCTTTTCTTGGGAAGATGAAACATCTGAAGTAAAACCACAGTCCGTAAAAAATTTCTGATGTGAGAAATCAGTTACCAGAAGCAGAATTGCTTTACCTATTGAACTGCAGTGCCCTCTGGTGGCAGATATCTTTTTCTAGTTGACAGAAAATTGAACTGGAATAAATTATTACCATTTCTTTCATAAAGTAAACTGCACATGAGTTTCTACAGATTGGATGGTAACATATAGCTAAGTTTTTGCAACACCAGCAATTAGAAAGTATGGAAGGCAAGCTATTACTACACATGAGCTATAATTCATTTTCATAAAAGTAAGGCTTTGATATTCCAAATAGTATCAGAAAAAGTTAGAAGTTAGTTTATGATCTAACATTTAAACTCCTCTGTGTTGCATAAATCTTTAAATACTTCCATTTTTCTACAGCACATTACAAAATCCCTGTATTTCAAAAGAAAACTGATGTTTAAAACTAATTGTGCTGCTCTCTACTTAGGAAACGACCACACTGGTAAGCAACACCAAGTACTAGAGAATCATTATTCAATTCAAGCCTGAGTTAGGCTGGGTCAGTATTAGTTAAATGAGAATGCAGCAGGAAATACAGACTGGCTTCCACTGCACAGATATTTTCTTTAAACAGCAAGGCTGTGTTCTTCATGGAGATCACAAATTCTTGAGGGAGGAGAGAAGCACTTTGAATAATTCACTACTTTTTAAAGAAAAAATCTTGCCTGCTTACTCCCCACAAAGCTTCACCCTTCAAAGAAAAATATCCTCTCTTTCTCTCGAAGAATGCGCAAAGTGTGATATATACAATACTATGGTGATATAATTTTTAACTTTATGCTAATAAATTTGATGGTGTATAAAGGTATCTGACTGCAAATGAAAGGTCAACGACCAAAAAAAGTTGATAAGGCTTATTTCACTGTCCTCAGCCTCTGCAGCCCCAATGACCACGGGGCTCAGCTTTCCTGGCAGTAAGGATCTAAGAGATGAGAAAGGATGACTCTTGTACTGCAGTATTTATTTTATCGAAGAACACCTCAAGATGCTACTAAAGCTCTTTACCACCCTCTGGTGGAAAATAATCTTACTACTTACATTAACAACAACAACAACAACAAAAAGAAATTACATTTATGCTGTAAAGTATCAATTCACATTCAAGTCAAAATGTTCTGCCTGACATATAAGGGAAACATTATTCTGCCTGGTGGGGAAACACACATACAAAACCAAACATTGCTGTAAAATCTAAATCAAACATAGTTTTAACCCTTCTAAAGTACTAATGGAGGCATATGTTTCTTTCTATATTAGTATTTCTTTCCCAATTATGTAATTATGACAGATTTCAGTGTATAGTATATTACGTTATAGTGGACTAGCTTGTATTTCTGATGGCTTGTCTCATCTTAGCCATGTGTAGGAAGGATAAGAGAACTCCTGAAGAAATGCCGTCTGTGACGGCTTAAGCGAAAAGAGTAGTAGGGAAAAAAAGAAAAAAAAAAAAAAAACAAACCTGTATAAAGCCACAACAAGGAGAGGCACAAAAAGCTGTAAAACAAAGATCTTACAGTGGTTTTTCATTTCCCTCCTTTTAAAGGCTACCTAAGCCAAATCTTTAAGAAAAGAATAACCATTAGCAATTGCTGGAGGAAGAGATCAGAAACATTAAAACCATAAAGCTACTTCTTCAAAGTATTTATAACATGCATATACCTCAATGCATGGTTTAGGAAATCAAAACAGGTAACAGCAACAAGTCTTTTCGTTATTACTTGAAGTCAGATAAAAATCAGTATCTGCCAGCATGCTTGCAAAACACATTCACTTTTCCTTCTGAAAAACTTGGTAATTAGAACACCTTCAAAAAATATATACATTTTAGTGACAATCTTTGGCTGTAACATCTTCCTATAGCAAATTCTAACAAGTTAGCCTTTTCTACTCAGGAAATTGTGGCCTGGTGTTTTGTACTGCTCATCAAAAAATGCAACCACAGTTTATAGCTACAAGTATAGAAAACTTGTTGTATCCCTTACAATAGCATTAGAATACTTTCAAGGAAGAAGAAAATGAAAAAGAGCAATTATAATTAAAGCTTTCAGTTTTCAGCATGGTAATTTCTAAAACATTTTTGGAGGGTAAATGCACTTTCCAAGTACTGGCAAGCAAGAATTTAATATGAGTCACTGCACATGTGCAAAAACTGCAGCAAATTACTCCACAAACAAATTATTGCAATCAACATCTTGTGTTCTGGTTCTAAATTTAAAAGCCAGCATATTAACACTACATGAGTAACATATGCTGTTAATACCCTAGCAGCTATACTTTGATTCTAGCAAAACCACTTTCAGATGGCCTAAGCCAATAAAAAGTTTAGGAACATTTAAATGACCAACGCCAAAAGCAACTACTCACAGTTTTAAATTAATTTTTAAGAGGGGGAAAAAAAAAAAAAAGCGATTGACTGAGAGTATTTTTAACAAGGAAGGAAGACAAACATGAAAATCCACTATTTCCCTGGAAAAAAAGTTGTAAGGTTGCTTCAACAAACAGCTAATTATTTCAAAGGCTTAATAATTCAAGTTTTTTGATTTTCAAGTTTGTCTATCTACATTTATATATTAATCTGACCTAACAGGCTTAATTTTCAGAGTGGAAACTTCTAGGGGAAGAAATAAAAGTTATCAGGCAATTCCGATTTAATTATAAACCAAAACTAAGTTAACTTGCAAATCAGCAGCACTCTCAGCTCCACTGTAAAGTTGACTAGTAAGTAAAGACAGCAAAGACAGCTTGCAGAATAAAGTACAGTGTACTTTAAAGTACTCTTGAAGAAACAATGTAATATACATAAACGACTGGAAAATACCAAAACAATCAAACTGAACATTTAAAGAATATCGATTTTTGCCCTTTTAAAATTAATATTAGTATATTTAATAGTAGCTATTTAAAAATTATGCTAAATATCAGCTATTTCACAGAGCACCCTATAATAAAACATCATATTATATAAATTAACGATTTTTTTTCAAGGCTCCAGTATCAGAGGCCTTTTAACGTTTTGTTATAGTGGACTTCTGCTATTAATTTTCCCCTCAAATATTGGAAGATCTTACCACTGTCCTGCTTTGAAAGCAAAATCTTTATTTGCAACAGCCAAACGAAGTCTTTTGACTGTCTCCGATTCATTGGTGATTCCACAGACTTTTGCTTGTGAAATTACCTAACAAAAGGAAAATAAGCCGTTGTGTTATATAGATATTTGCGGCAAAAGTACTCAAGAATCTGCGTATGCGGTATCTTACTGTTTCACATGTTATCTGCAGCATTTCATTACCTAAAGCACCAACATTTTTTCACTGGGGTAGAAAAACAAAAATGGATTCAGTTACATAGTCACTGAATGGAGAACCGGTTTTCTACTTACAGTCCACCATGTCTGTCACTTTTGTCAGGGTTATTTTAAGATTATATACAAACTTATTTTATTTCAGTTGAAGAGAACATAACGACAAAGAGAAGTGATTGCTAGTTACCACTTTTCAGATTCTTTTGACATCTATACAAGGCAAACACTCCTGTATCTTTTCAGCAACAAAGTAAAAAGATCTCTGATATAAAGACTGACAAAGGAAACTCATAAAAGATCAGCGGCTACTGAAGTCCCAGGGAGAATTCTGGATCTGCATCTAGTTTTAATTAAGTAATTAAATGCATTACTGAAAGATTCAGCATTAATGAAATAAAATTAACAAGCCTTGTGTTACTGGTTTTAGACACATACCCATTTGACCACATATGTGATCTATGAACACAGGGAAACTGCGACACGAGCATTCGTCGCTAGTTAACAGAAGAGGTTTTGTTTGGCAACCAGATGGGAAGGGATGTAAGAGCCATAGCTGATACCACTTTTAAAGAGATTAAAAAAAAAAAAGAAAAATAACGCTTTTCTACATGAAAAGTAGATTCTGCAACAGGACCATTGGGGAGGAGCTCCCAAACTCTTTGATGCCCATCAGCACAACATGGATTTTCATCCCCTCCCCTCCCTGCCCTTCCTCTTCAGGTATTTTGGAATTATAATTATTAACCTTCTTCCTCTACAATGAAAGTAATGCCCTAAATAGTTTCTACACAGGCCAATATCCATATTTCACTCTGTTAAAAAATGCTGATGTCATTCCACACTAGGAAATACTAATAATACCATCACAACTCTACCATTTCTCATTTGTATAAGATCAAACAGATCAAAAAAATTTAAACTTTAAGCAACTGTGCTCTAATTTAAAACACATGGCAGGAAATTAACTTATTCATAAAGCAACATCTGAACACGTCCACTGTCCCATTAAACAGCAGGACACTTGCCAATTTAAAATAAAGTAGCATACGTTTCTTTTCCACTTTAGCAGACAGTATTAAATGAGGACTGCAATCACTCTAAGTTAACAAGAGAAATGTCAGATACATGACTTAAATGGTTGTTCTGATGGAGAAACCTTAAGTGCAGGAAATGGACGTTAACTTTCCATCTTCTTCATTCCCTTCTTTACTCTTCAGTACACTCCCTAATTTGTTCTTTGGTTGATACAGCTGATGGGGCACTGGAAATTTAGTTCTTAATCAACATAAAGTTATTACAAAAACTGAATTTGAGTCAGGGTGATCAAAGACATTCAACCAGTATTTCAGACCATCACAAGAGTATCCAACTGACCCAGAGCAAGGCTGCAGGGAGAGGGAGGAGGACACAGGACTCCAGATTTTGCCGTTGGATTTCAAGAGAGTGCTAGGCACTTCTTCTTGCCCTGGTCCTTCACATTACCACTCTTCAACAGGCAATACTGTGTAGCACGTACACCAATGCAACACAGACATATGATTCTTTCATCTTTCTACAGGACTGAAATGGCCAAATAAGGCAATACAGACTGAGGGAAGCCAACTGCTGATTGTATGGAATTTAAAACCAAGCAGAAGATTTAAAATAAACTTATTTTAAAGTGGTCAGAAATAACGTAACAAAGAATAAATCAAGCATTAAAAAAAGAAACAGCATAATCCTCTGACATGCAGAGAATTTGCAGCAGCAAAACTGAGCCCTGATCATTCACCCATCCCATACAGCTTCCTTCTCTTCCTCAGACCTTACACAGTTCCCTGTACCACCTCAGAGCTTCCAACACCTCATACGGATTCATTTTCCACATATTTTCCAGCTACCCAGCGTTTATGTTGGGCAGAAAAAGTAAGCAAGCCAAGCAATCAGAAATATCCAAGATAAAAAAAACATGGTGGCAGAACTCAAAAGTGCAATCATTTTTTTCATGTCGGAAGCAAACAAGAATGTGCATCCATCTGTACCTGTTGCTACACTCATTCTGTCCATGTACTGAGTTAAAATGGCATAAATCGGATCTGAGCAGCTGTATGTCCACAAGCAACACTAGTCTGTACTCAAGTAATAGCTGACATTAGGTGCAAGTAGCTGAGGCACAGCTCTGACACACATGGTTCCCAAAGCTGGCTCACACCCTGACAGCTCTGGTAACAGGCAGAATGAACTTGCATTTGTCTCATCCATCTACAGCCTATGTCAAAAGTGCTGAATCTTCAGTTTTGGGGGTTACCTATATAACCCCTCCACCCAGCTTCCTTCCAAGAATTCACTTGGCCTGTGACTTATTCTCAACTATAGTTAGGGAAAAACCTAGCAGAGAAGGACTTAATTATGTACACATATGCACATTAACATCTGTCTAGTGTGTTTGGAGGACACACAGCTTTGTCCTGCGGTGTGACACGGGCAGGACCAGCCTGCCACGAACAGCTACTCAAGACTGAGAGAAGCTAACTAAGCAATGGAGAAAAATTGGGCACCGTTTCCCACCTCCTGGGAATTAAAGATGGGGCTTTTTAGTCCAAAAAGTGCCCTACTTCGGAAAAGTCTAAGAAAAATGCAAATTGTTTCACTAGTGAAACGTTTTTGAGAATTGAAGTCATATTCTCCCAGTATTTAAAAATTTCAGAACATCTACTTTAGCTAATTACAGAAGTACAAGAGTATGTTCACCTCTGAACGTTATGAAAAACAATGCTTGCTGCACAAAACTGAGATCCAGAATAAGCATTTCTGGATTTTGATGGAGAACCATGTTCTATCTTCTTTGTACTTGTCAAGAGAGATACAAACTAAGATCCTTTTTACAACTGTCTATCATCTCTCCCTTCAAAATCCCTACACTTCTTATCTTGCCTCCTGTGTTATAAAAGGCCATTTTCCACATTTTTTAATCTCAAATTTGAATCAGAATTGTAGAAACCCATAAAAATCTGAGAAGCCTGTGTAGAGATGATGGGTATCGGTGTGCTTTCATTACTTATCATAACCCATACCAAAATTCTATTAAATTTCTTGTCCAACATAAACAGCATCACGTCACCAACAAATTTTACAACTCATTACATTTCACCCATTGACCACAAAATATCCCTACTTTACAACAATATCGAATATGAAAAATAAGGAGAAGTAAAACAGACTCCAGCAGAAGAGAAAATGAAGCCTAAGAATCAAATACAATTATCCAGTTTCTTCACGCCAAAAAAAATTACATCCTAAAGAACAGAACACTAACCTCCTGGCGAAAATTATTTGCCGTCCTCTCTAAGTGATCCATTTTCCTCTTTGATTTTATTGTGCTGCAACAAAAAGCAAACAAAAAGAATTGCCATTTTGAAAACTGTGCTACTGTCCCTTACTGATATGAATTTCTATTAACATAACAATTTGCCAGTGTGGCCCAGTCTACATTCCAGGTGACATAAATCCAAATAAGAATTAAATACACATATACAATTGGGAGTTAAATAAGTATTTATAGGCCTAGAATCATTTGTCAGCTTAATTTTGACAGTGTTATCATGACATTCTCTTAAAAAAAAAAAAAAAAAAAAAAAGAGCAGCATTTGCAGATAGATAGATAACCTACCTGTTCACTGTGCAGTAACAAAAAGCAGAGTGCCTCAACACCACCAATGCAGAATGAGTGGGAAAAATTCTGCTAGCACTTCTCAGTAATTGAGGAAGAGTAAAGCCCACATAAACAGTAGCGTGAGCCATGACGACTAGGCCGTCTTCAGAATCAGCAACTCCTGAAAAATCCATATAAGTATTTGTTGAATAGAATACTCACTGTTTCACATGGCTTATTTTCATCCTTTATTTCCATTAAATCAGAAAGGCCAAATCTCAGCTGGAGCTAAAACTAGCAATAGACATACAAGGTAACAAGAAGGAATTTTAAAAGTACGAAAGTATCATAAAGAAGTTAAGTGAAAATGTGCATCCACCAATTGAAGGGGAAGACAACCTTGTCACAGATGATATGGAA
Source organism: Nipponia nippon (assembly GCF_047370975.1). Taxonomy (NCBI): domain Eukaryota; kingdom Metazoa; phylum Chordata; class Aves; order Pelecaniformes; family Threskiornithidae; genus Nipponia; species Nipponia nippon. Next base: position 128,381,285 of record NW_028262290.1, read on the forward strand.
GAGGCTGAAGTACTCAACACTTGTTTTGCCTCAGTCTTCACAGGCAAAGCCTGCACCCAGACCTCTGCTCGTACCAGTAGTGTTCGGGAAGGAGAGGGATAAGTAGGAATGGGGCCAGCAACTGCTTAGGGAAGCACAGAGCCAGATGGGTTACACTCAAGGTTGCTAAGAGACACAGCTGACATGCTTGTGAGGCAACTGTCTATTACAGATGAAAAACAGTTATCAGAGAAAGTCTCCAATTGACTGGCAATAGACTAATGCACAGTCATTTTTAAGAGAGGCAAGAAGCAGTGCCTATTTGCAGTCAGCACCACCTCTGTCTCTGGAAAAATGCTCAGAGCTTGTCCCCTCAGCTGTGTGAAAGCTAAGAAAGTAATCAGGGAGATTCAACACAGATTTACCAAGGGCAAGTTATGTTTGACAAATCTGAACACCTATTGTGATGAAATGTCTGGTCACACAGCTAAGGGGACAGCAGTGGATACAATACACCTTGACTTTCCCATGGCTTTTGACACACATTAGGAAGCTGAGGCCAGATGGACCGCTGGAGCGGTTAAAAACTGGCTGGGCACGCAGAGAGACTTGAAGGCTTGATGGCTTCAAGTCGCTTCAGTTGCTGGCTAGTAACAGTAAGAGTATCCTGGGGCTGACACGGTTCAATAAATTTATCGATAACTTGGATGATGAGACAGAATGTACCATCGGCAAACTTGCGGATGATACTAAATTAGAGGGATGGCTGACATGCTGAATGGTAGAGCTTCACTTCAGAGGGGCGCTGAGAAACTGCAGGACTGGAAAACAGAAACCTCATGAACTTAAAGAAGTACAAAGGGCTACGGCTGGGACTGGCTTAATCGAGTGCTAGCAACTCTCCTGCTCCAAGCAGGAGCTTTGACTAGGTGACCCTCAGAAGTCCCTTCCATCCAACAGATCTGTGATTTTAAATGCTCAAACAATATTTATGTTTGAACGAAGATCAGACAAACACTGAATATGCATTCCCTTTCTATTGGCAAAAAAATTCTTCTGGTTGGAAAATTTTATAAACATTAAACTGTTTGTTTACAGGTTTATTTAAAAACACAAACTCTTCATACTTCCATATATCCTACATAATACCTACATCTCTAAACAGGTAAGCAAGTAGCAGACACTTGCATGCACTACAGTGGAAACATTGTGTGAAGCTTCCAAACTGCATACTCAAACGGAGCTATGACAGAGAAAGACAAACTGACATGTACAATATTCAAAATAACCCAGAAATCCTTCACTTACAAAGTGTAGGAACAGGTTCATAGTGAGCCAAGAGATGTTTCTCATTGCTTGTAAATCTGCCTTTGTTCTTCCTAAAATGGATTAGCATAATTCTCTATCGTATTATCGTCACCTACCAAATTATCATATTATTTCTATGATGCAGTCCATTGCTTCTTTAAAGAATTCTTAATCTTTTACTTCCATTTAAATCTCTTTTCCTGCATTCTTTTAAAGCATGTTGCTTTAAAACATTTTCAAATGTTTTTGGTTTTCATTTTAAATCCTTTGAAATGGCAACGATCCAGCTTGTTTAACTAATCAGGCCTATACTCTCTAGGCTTTCACTAACCGCTGCATTCGCTGGTCACTTAGTAACTTGTCCTGTTTGTTATCTTGTACAAACGGGTGGCAGAGCTTTCATAAATTAGGCTGCTCAGAAATGGAATACATTTACCGTAACTACTCAAAATGCCCACTTTCAAGCACAAGAAATACTTCCTGCAGCTTTTAACTGTCCATAATTTTTAAGAGCCTTTTAGCAATTAATTCCACAGCAGCTTGCAACTTTTCAAAGTGGAACTATTTAAAACTCATCTACCACCAGTGAGCAAAATTACTTTAACATTTTTTTGCCATAGCATATACAGAGTATTGTATTTAAACAAGATGCTTTAGCACTTTCTACATGCAAATGTGGAGAAGCTATCGATAACAAAAGTATTAACATTCTTAAATGATTTTAGCAAGACAAAGTACACATCTAATGAAGAAGACACATTCCTCTACATCACCATGTTCAGTCTGTAAACCCTGAGTGCACAAAAAATCACTGAGTTACTCAAATTCATGATTATTATGACCTGGAGTCTTTTAGATAGCAGATCGTGGTTATATCCATCTACATCTCCTTTTTTTAGGCTTCCAAGTGCTTTTTGAGTCACATTTCCAAGCTTTTCACTCTACTGCGTTAACAAATTCAAAGTAAAAATGAAGGAAGTTTGAAAGTGGACATTCTTATTTAAGCTATTTATGCCAATAGCTGTGACTAATTAAATCACCACAACATCACAATGAACCGCATAAAGTCCAACGCTTTGCTTCAGAGGCTTCATATTTTTTTTAAATCGCCTCACATCTTTCAAAACTCTTTCTGCAATTCATTGCTACTAAACACAGCGACATCTGCTGGTAAAATAAATGGCCTGACCTTAAAATCCAATACAAAGATAAGGTAAGGTTGAGAGTCGCTTAAAGCTGGCTTCATTTTCACTGCTACCTCTTTAGGAAGCAAGTATGTTCAGTTCTAAACACGATTAAAAAAAAAAAAAGGAGCTAAATATCCATACATAATGCTGAAAATAAAATAAATGTCAGCCTTATTTTATTGTAACAGCTACAATTTTGAAGTCAGGGCTGAAAGATCCTACTGATGCAGACTATTTTAAGACTAAGACCCTACTCTAAATTAAAAATAACTTCTGAACAGTAGTTCAAGCTACTTGTTCCATTTACACTATCATCACTTTCCAATCCTGAAAATAACAATAAAAATCAATTGTAATTTTTACTCTGTAACTAATAAATTCTAAAATCTCTTTTAACAAGTCCTAGTTCTCCTCTACCATACACAAGTCTGAGTCATGCCTTCACAAAACGTGAGCAGCCTCTCCCTCATCTGTCATCTCTGCAACTTTCTTGGCTCATCCAGCTCCTTGGCAATTCCCTGCCCTCCACGAAGCACAGTGCTTCAGCCTCCCAAGCTCTTGTCTGGTTGGATGTTCTGCCTTTATTTTGTCTTGTCTTCTTACCCAAGCCCTTATGGAAATAGCCATTCCAATTACGCTCTTTCTTCCTTTGCTCTGAGGAGAGAAATGAGTGCTTCTTGTGTATACGACTCCTTCCTCTCCTCACTTAAAATTAAAATCAAGCAATTCATTCATTCTCCTTACCCTCTGACCCACTGGCCCTGGGTTAATATCGCTTGAGATCTATGACCGCATCTCTTCTCCTCAATCCTCTATCAGTATCTGAAGGGAGAGAGTTACTTTTAGTTAACCTGTACCACACTGAAGAGCAAACTACTACATAAGCTAACCCAAGAGAGTGTCGAGGGGGAAGCAAAGATACTTAAGCGAGCAGGATAGGAAACCTTTTACCAAAAGCAAGTGTATAGATCGCCAAGAGATACCCCTCTAGATAAACTGTCCCTCCTGCAAAAGTCACCACCGAAAAAAGCTTTTCCCCTTGACCTAGCTATTAAGGAGCACACAGCGGGGGGGAAGCACGGGAGAAGCCTGCGCTTGACTGAAGCGAGGCAGCATTAAGGAGGCTGGAAGGCTGCGCCCCCGCCGCCCGGGCCGAGGCGGGAGGGCGGCGGGGAAGGACAAGGTCGCGGCCGTACCCTGCCGGCCCCCCCCCCCCCCCCCCCAGCCGCTAGGGATCACCGCTCCGCGCCGCCCCTCAGGCAGGAAGGGGGAACCGGCGGGGCCGGGGAGCGGAGGGCATCGGTCAGAGGGGGCGGCCGGGCCGTCGAACCGCTGAGGGGCCCGAACACCGCTTCCCACCGGCTGCGGGGCTCCCGCTGTGAGGCGGGGGCAACCGGCGAGACCCCCGCGGCCCCGCCCCTCCTCGCGCTCTCGCGCGCTGGCCCTCACCCTCCTCTCCCCCGCCCCAGTCCCCAACGGACCCCCGGGGCGCGCGCCCCCGCCGCAGCACCTCTACCCGGCGCCGCATCACGTGACGGGAGGCGCTCGCGCCCCGCCCCCGTCCCGTCACGCGACGGGGTGCGCGCGCGGCCGCGGCGCGTGCGCCCCTGCGCCCCTTCCGCCTCGTCCCGTCTCTCCTCCCGCCGCCCCCGGCGCCATGTCGGTCTTCCACGATGAGGTGGAGATCGAGGACTTCGAGTACGACGAGGAGACCGAGACCTACAGCTACCCGTGCCCTTGCGGAGACCGCTTCCTCATCACGCGGGTAACGTCGGGCGTGCGGGGGGGGGGGGGGCGGCGGGGAAAGCGGGGGGGGAGCGGAACAGCGTTGGGCCGCGGTCCCGCCTCCGCCGGCCGCGGGTGTCTGTGGGTCGGAGAGGCGGCGAGGCGGTGACTGGCTCTTTGCCGGCGGCTGTTGCAGGAAGACCTGGAGAACGGCGAGGACGTGGCCACCTGCCCGAGCTGCTCCCTGATCCTGCGCGTCATTTACGACCAGGTGGGTGCGGGGAGGAGAGGGCTGCCGGGTGCGGGGAGGGGGCTGCTTCCCCCGGCACTGCGTCGGCCAAGTCGAGTTTCGCTTTGCCATCCCCTGAGGAAGGCGCCGTGGCTGTTTTTAAAAGTCCCTGGTAAACGTGGGATAGGGTTGTGTGAGCGAGTGGCCCTGTTGCTTGTGTCTGCGGCTCCTGCCTCATCTCTTGTCTTTCTGGTCTCCTTCTCCTGCTGTGTTTGGGGTTTAAAGCATGCTTGTTTGAGTGAGCGTGGGGTGGAACACTGACAAAACACTATCAGTGGTGTTAAAATCTATCTATGACTCTAGCAGCCCTGTCAACTAGCCCAATCGTTTTTGTCTTATCTAGTGGGTGTGTTACGGGTTTCATGTTCTGCGAGACAGATTCTTACCAGTTATACCCAGGCTAGAAAACAAAACGGTTATCTGGTGTTTTTTGAGGGAGAGGAGATCCAAAAATCATGAAAATCAACTAAAACTTTGCTTGCTGTCTTTAGGAACAGTTCATGCGTGATGAAGTCATTGCAGAACCTTTGACGAACAAGGAATTGGTTAAGTGCTGATGAACACATCATGAACTGTTGCTGCTTTAGAATAAGAAAGTATGGGGATGGCAAACGCGGAAAGAGACGTGGTCCGCCTCCTGGAAGTGCTCGCTGCTGTGAGATACAAGTGCAATAACTGCCTGTCTGCGTAAGTTGAATGAGAGTTTGCTGGGACTTCAACACACGAATGGGTTTTGTTCAAAAGGGTTATACATTTTAAAAATTATATGAGTTGCCATATGTATTCCAGAAGACTCGAAAAGTATGATCCTAATTGACGGGAAGTCAACATACAGAAGAAGTGTGCGGAGCTGTAAAATTAAAACATTTATCTAGCAGTGGCTTCTTAGCCTATGGAGAAAAACAGGCAACCTGTGGGCATGTATCAGTGTGAAATGGCATAGGGAGCTGAAATGTTGGGAGATAAAATTTAGATGTCCGTATGACATGATGCCATACAGAATTACAGCTGTGACACAGTGTGGTATCACCTAGGATGTGGGCTTCTGTACTTCCAGCCCATACTGAATATGGGGAAAAATAAAGAGACCCAGAACCAATGCTGCTGGTGAACTGTTTTTACTACTGTAAGCACAAAGAAGGTGCAGCTGTATTTATATCTGCAGTGGGGGCAACACCTGAGTTGGGGAAAATTTGTTTCTTAAATTGTAGTTGCTTTGAAACAGCTTTGGTAGCTGTTACCAAATGAGACTCTGACATAATAGCAATGTACTTTTGTGGGCGTTGTGTGAAATGAAACAAAAGGAGGCAAACTTTTTTTTACCCCTGCAAAGCTAGTAATGTGCAAATGGACTTGAAGTGGATTGTACTTTACCCATATTTTCTCAACAACTTTGAGATTTGACTGTTGCAGCAAATATAAAATGGGCTGCAGTTCTTTGTGCCATTTGTAGTACATTTGCTGAATTTCTCAGTCTTCCTTTGTTAGGATCTGTCACTTCTTGGATAGGAGATGCACACATTTCACTTAATAAACAGGAATATTTTAGGGTAGAAAAAGAGTTGGAAGAATATACTGCAAAGTACATTGATTCCAAGACTGCTACTTGTATTACAAGCCACTGCATTTAAATATTTATTTAAAATTATGGTCATTCATGTGTTTTAGTAGGACTTGACATCTATGAAGTTAAACTTGGGGAAAAATACTTGTGCAGCATTTATATAGTTATTTTGCTTCAGGCACTAAAGATAAGCAAGTCTTAATGAATTCTTGCGTTTAACTATTTTTGTTCTTACAACGTTCTGTGAATGTTGAAGGTGAACATCCTAATTATTTTTCAAAAAAAAAAAAGGAAAAAAAAAACAACGAAAAAAAGGGGGGGGGGATAAAAAAAAAGGAAAAACCCTACACCCTTCAGTTAGAAGTTTTGTATGCAAGATGCACAACCCAAAATGTTTTCATGCCTAAACCAGAAGGTGGCACTCATGTTACTTCGATAATCTGTGCTTCAAAAAAAAATGCTGCGGTACTTTGGTTAGCTATATCTTATCAAGTATTTATTTTGACTATTTAAATAAAGGTATTTAAAACTGCACCAGTGGTTATAACGGGCCATTGCTTATTCTGTTTGTGCACCAGCCACAATGATTTCCAAAGGTGTTGAGTTGCTGCTGTGGTGATGATACTGGAATTTCTTCAGGTTAGCTAATAAAAAGTGTTTCAGTCTATTGACAGATGCTATAAAGCAAATTTACAGGAACCTTGTTTAAGCTCCTATTCAAATTTCTACTGCATAAATATCTTAAGGATTTTTCCGCAAGTCTGCTACATAAAACTAAGTAGAGCAAGTTTCAAATGGAACACCAGGGAATGTATACTCAGAAGTAATTACATCAAAGTAAGTTGCCAGGTGTAGCATCTCTAAATGTGCATAGATTTTACAGAAGTAATTTGACCATATTTCATTTTATAATGAAGGTAAGGCACTGTCATGAAGACTGCTATGAAGCTGGCATAGAAAATTATTTATACTCCATATGGTTGAATTCGTACATGGTTGTAAAAAGTGTTTATCAATTGAATTTTACTTGGCATGTGCTAATACAAGCTTTGAAGTGATTCTCTGTGGTGTTCCCCGCTCATCTAAGGTTCAGGTAATGGCTTTTTTAACAGTAGTTTTGGCAAAATTATTACATCAGTTGGGACTGTCAGTGCTTAAGGTTTCATGATAAGCATATTCTTACCAAGTAGGAATAGGATCCAAGTTGTAGAATGCAATTTATATGCACATTCAAATTATTTGGTTACACAGTGTCTATCAAAGCTTTAATGAAGCGTGCATTATGTTTGCTTTTCTGGAGCTTTTTTACAGCATAACAACAGTAAAGTGTTGTCGCTGACTATTAGAAAAGGATGTGGCCACTTCAGTTGCTCCCAACTAAGTCTCATTGCAGTGTCTTGAGGATCTCAAGACAGTAGTTGCTGTCCCCCAAAAAAAGGAGACAAAACAAGGATGGCTGTCATGTATCTCTCTTCTGTTGCCTTTTGGGAATCTGAGAGAGGTGTTGAAAAGCCGTTGCTGGTTTCTTGCTTTCCCCTCTGCTCTGCAGAGAGGAGTGGAGTTCTGTAGCAACCGAGTTAATCCTTCATAAAAGCTCAGTGATGCTAAAGCCAAAGAGCTGCCCGCTTTTGTGTTTTGTTAACTTGTAAGAAGCTTTTGACTCCAATAATTGCAGACAGCTTTTTAAAAATTCTTCTGTGCTGTGTAACTCCAAAACACCAGGCAGGGCAGTCTGAGTAACCCATCGGAAATGTTCCTCTTCAGGAATTCAGTCACAAGGTTTCTTCACAGCACCGCAGGCTCTTGCGCAACGTGCAGGCCCCTTACGCGTTACTTGTGTGTTCCATATTCTTAGAAACCAATGGTTCACTTGTCTTCTAAAAAGGCAATTGTGTAGGACACAAAGAAGCCTTTTTCTTGCTGTTTGTATCTGACCAGCAGATTGATTGATTACGTATTTGATTAGGTCCTTGACTTGGCACAGAGGAGTCCAGTGTGATGAAAACAGCATCATATGAGCTAATGGAGTTAGTCGTATTTACTAGAGATTACAGAGGGTGGAACAACATTAGCTTCAGATATTCAAGCTCTGAAATTGCTAACGCTGTTAAACACTGCTGAACTCCCATATAATACGGAAAACAAGCAATACCCTCTGTTGTCACAATTTTATGGGAAGAAAAGGAAGACAATTTGTTCTTCATTTAACTCAAGAGGCTCAGCTTCTTCGAGCAGCGAGATCCTTGTTTGCATTTCAAAGAAACTTGCTGAGAAGGTCGTGTACTTTTGGCTCGTTGTGCCTGTGTATCAGTGGCATACATGATTAGTTTTGAATAGCTGCTCTGGAAGTCCATGACAAGAGACCCTGGACCTCCAAGAGCTGAGGTCGTTAGGCCACCAATTTCAGCCGTTGTACTTGTGCCGTTTGTCTGTACGTCGGGGAAGTTGTAATGTCATAAAGGACCATTATGTAAATACCTTGGCATTTCTTCCCTCTGTCACGGTTTTTAATTTAGATGGTCAGCACCAGTCAAAAAAATGACCTTTGCAGAACATCACTTTAATAAAGATCATTACCTAGATTACCAAGTCTATCTGCCAAGAAGTAGATGTTGTTTAATTTCAAATAAACCTTCAAAATCTCAGTTAAGAAAGTGAACTGACAACTATGTATTGTCACTAAGAGAAACGGTTTCTGCATATCCCATTTCCACCTCTAGTCCGGCTTAATGTTCAGATCAGACTAACTGTAGGGGTAGGTATTTGTTACACTGAAAACTTCTTGAAATGTTTCTACAAATAGGATTTATCAAGATATTTAGCGTAGTAACGAATGTTTGCCATGATTTTCTCCTAGCGCAGTTCCTTGTGGATTGCTTTCTCCTCAGGTAGGACATACCTTTGATTCTGATTCATGATAACTTAAAATGCTAACTTCTTTATGTCTTTCCATCGTAGCCGTGGCACGGAGGAGACAGGAAGGACAGGGAGGATCCAGAGGATCCTGTGTAACTGCGGAGATGCTGGGCTCATCAGCCCTGAAACTGGTCAAACCTCCTGGGTGACGGAGGCAACAACTGACAGAAGCTGTGCCAGGGTGGAAAACAGCTGCCACAATGTCACCGGCTGTTGGGGGTGAAGTGGGTCAAAACGGACTAACCGAAAGAGTAGAAACTTGAGCGACCCGTCATCGCTCCTTCCCACCCCTTGCTGTCAGCGTTTTGATCTGTTTGCGTACCAGGTCTCCTCTCCAAAATTCTTGGCAGATCACCAGCCCAGCACAGGCTTCCCGTCATGGCGTGGAATATCATTGCCGTGCTGTTTACCGTGCCGTTTACCCTGCCGCTGAGCACAGCCAGCCACAAGCAGCTCACTCCGAAGGCTGGGTGGTGCACGAAGGTCAGCAGCAGAGCTGCCCCGTCCGGCACTGCCGTCGGCCTGCCAGGCAGGCAGTCACCACAGCTACTGTAAGAGTTCTCTCTCTAAAAAAAACCCAACTGAACAACAAATTTGTATTTTCTGCATGAGGTTGTGTGCTGCAACACGCAAATCTAGCCCTTTAACCAGGTCAAGCAGAAAGTGGGGCTCTTAGAGAGTTCTTTAGAGCGCTGCCTCTGTGGATTATTTTTTTTGAGCCAAAACCTTGATCACAGTGTCCACCAATATGCTCTGAGGCAGGAATAGCCCTGTGAGCCCTCGCTCTTCGCTTCCAATGTCCACCCTCGTTCTTGTCATTCTTTCTCTTCCCTCTGCATAGAGAAGGGAGGAGCTCTGCTGGTATATGGCAATCTAAGGGTATAATTCAAAATATGTGTGATATTGCTGTTGGCAGCTGTGTAATTGAGAAGGAAACTTTTGGGACCCCCAAATAACATGTCATTGTGAAACATTTCTGAAGGAAGCAACTAGACTAACTCATGAGTATTATGATCTTATGCCCGCTCTCTTCCTTGTAGTGGAAAAGTAATTTAATTTGCATTCACGGAGTAGTAATTAATTCATTAATATTTGCCCCATATATATACACCGTTAACTAAGCGTCTTTTCTTTTTACTTGTCGTGGTTTAACCCCAGCTAGCAATTAAGCACCGCACAGCTACTCATTCACTCCCCCCCGCCCGGTGCGATGGGGGAGAGAATCAGAAAAGTAAAAGTGAGAAAACTCATGGGTTGAGGTAAGGGCAGTTTAATAGGTAAAGCAAAAGCTGCGCACGCAAGCAAAGCAAAGCAAGGAATTCCTTCACTACTTCCCATCGGCAGGCAGGTGTGCAGCCACCCCCAGGAAAGCAGGGCTCCATCGTGCGTAACGGTTACTTGGGAAGACAAAATGCCATAACCCCAAATGTCCCCTCCTTCCTTCTTCTTCCCCCAGCTTTATACGCTGAGCATGACGTCATATGGTATGGAATAGCCCTTTGGTCACCTGGGGACAGCTGTCCCAGCTGTGTCCCCTCCCAGCTTCTTGTGCACCCCCAGCCTGCTCGCTGGTGGGGTGGGGTGAGAAGCAGAAAAGGCCTTGACTCTGTGTAAGCACTGCTCAGCAGTAACTAAAACATCCCTGTATTCTCTATACTGTTTCCAGCACAAATCAAAAACATAGCCCCATACTAGCTGCTGTGAAGAAAATTAACTCTATCCTAGCCAAAACCAGGACAGTGCTCTTTTCATTCAGTTGTTGTGTTGTTAGGAGAGTCTAACTTTCAGTGTCCCATTTTCCTCACGGAGTCCCTTCCCTGACAGTTTTTCAGTGAGCTCATTGACGTTGCTGAAACCAAGCTTTCAAAATTTATGAGTTGGACGCCTGAAGATCCTAAGTTTGTTGTATAATTGTAGTATTAAAAAAGTATTTTAAATTTATTCTTTCATATTGAAGCTTTTAGGGATCATATTTTCATTTTGTTATCAAGATTATCTTTTTTCTTCCGTGGTGGTCATTTTTTATTTTTAAGTCAAAGCTAAGATCCTTATCATGCTCTTTGAATGCTGAAGCTGTTGCTTTAGGGAAAGATTCAACTATCACAAGACTCAGGGTAAAATCAACAGGAGCTGGCGATACACTGACCCGTAAGTCACTCTTCCAGCGCTCTCTTCAGGCTTTCCGCTCCATGGCGAATGGTTTTACTTTGGTCACAGTTGTCGTCCTTCTGGACAAGTCAGAAAACAACTTTTTGACATGTTCCTTATTTCAAGTAAAAGTCATTCCAGTCCATCAGATCACTAAATAGCTGCAACATTTCTGAGCATGACCTTTTGTGTGTAGTCCTACAGTGTTTACACAAAATGCAAGTTTCTGATATAATTTAGGAAGAATAACTATTTCACACGCTGTAAGAAAAGAATACATTTTTAAGGGAGTTTTTTTTGGTTTGGTTTGGTTTTTTTAATGTATTGGAATAGATACTGCCTAACAGTTGTCATTTCTGATCATAGGCCTGTTGCTCCTTCTCTCTGTGGAAATTGTGCACCTATGCAAAGCCAATGCAAATGTCTTCTGGCATTTATTTTATCTTTCAGACGATAGTAAGACTGGGGAACTCCAACTGAGTTAGGTATACTGCAGCATAAATTTATCAGTTTGTATCACTCTGTAACAGAGATTAGAACTGATCTTGTAGCTTGTGACAGGTTTTATGATTAACATTTCATTTAATTCAATATAGAAAAAAGTAGATAAAACATGAACCCTGCATTATCCTACCTTTTCTCTCCTTATGGTAGAATACATTTTACCTTTTATATTATGCAGAGGCTTCTGTGACCCCCAGTGCACTGCACGGGTGTTACCACATTGGTGGATTCTGATGTACGTCCCTGAGCTTGATAATGAGAACCAGACTTGGAATTTAGACTGCAAACAGTCTGGAGGCAGAGATACAGACAAACCACCTGTCAGAGTGCCACTTCAGAGCTGCTCTCCTAGAGGCTGAGATGAGCTGTGGCAGCAAAACAGGTAAGTGCGTCAGAGCAGAAGCACTGGCTGTCCCGCGTCAGACCAAGGGTCTGCTTCGCCCAGCGTCCCGTCTCCAGCACTGCCCTGCAGCTAATGGAAAGTCTAATAACGACCGGGGCAAGCATTTGGGGATGCTTCCCCAGAACACCCCACTGCACAATTTGTAAGCCATAGACTGCTTGAGACTGACACATTTGTGTTCAATAGCATAAATAAGTATGTATTTCCATGAAATTGTCTAATCACTTTTGGAATCCATGTCACAACTTAAAACCCACTGCATCCCATGGAAAGGAATTACACGATTTAAGTCCACGTTGTGGAGAGAGAGGGCTCTTTTTGTTTGTTTTGAACCCATTGCTCTCTAGTTCATTTGAAGACACTTTTTGGATCGGAAGAGACAGTTTTCTGCTCTCTCCTCTCTGTCCTACTGATGACTGTTAATTCTTATCTCCCCTCAGTTATTTCTTCTTCCAGCCTGTAAAGTCCTTGTCTAGTCAGCCACTCCACACAGGACCTGCTCCATACCTGCGATTGCCCTTCTCTGAACCTTGCCCGGTTCTCCTACACCATTTTTGAGAGGAAGGGAGATAAGAACTGTGCACAGTTCTAGACACAGGTGCCTCATGCATACATTGGTATAATGATATTTGTCCTCTGTTCTGCTCTCCATTTTCCAAAAATTCTTAACATTTGATGTGCTTTTTTGACACTTGCTGAGCACTAGGCTGACATTATCTTAGAACTAATGTTTAATTCAGGGAAAAACCTTTTAGAATCTGAGCCTCAGAGTAACCATGCCTTTCTCCTACTTACTCTTGCTCATGGCTTACGTGTCTTTTAGAAGACAAGGTGATCTGAGTCAGGTATCACCAGCTCAGGTGGTCTTTCTGCTAGTCCCTCCCAGTACCTCTTCTACCACAACCTTCTAACAGCAGCTGATGAAGGTGTGCAAACTCCATGTATTTTGGTAGGACTGTCCCAGACTGGTTAATGCTCCTCTCCTCCCATCATTTAGCTGGCTTTATTTGTTTAGTTTTGTAATTTCTTACTTCCCTTCCATGTTCTTTTTAATTAGCCATATTGCACTTCTTATATGGCTTCATCTCTTTCTTCAAAGACACATCTGTGTGCCTCTTGTATTTCTTTGTCTTTGTTACAGTGGCTTTCCTGATGGGTATCTGAGTTTTCCAGGCAGCAAAGCCTTTGACAGGAGTTGGTGGTGTGTTTCAATGTGAGATTTCTTTTAAATTTGAATACGCTGTATTACCTTTCTAAAGGGAGCGTGGATACTGCCCAAGATGCACATGTAAAATAGTACCCTTTTTGAAATGGTAAAGAATATTTTTTTTCATCCAAATCTACGATTTCCTTGTAACTTTAGTTTCTAATACTGGCCTGGGGAAAAAAAAAAAAAAAAGTCTTATCCTGAATAAATCATGAGTGATGAATGTGATAGAGTGAAGAATTCTTGCTTCTCCTTTTGAAGAAGGGGTTAATTGTAACTCACAGTCTCTCTCCTCTTGTAGAACTACTCAAGATAAAGCTATTTCTTGGAAGAATACCCTTAGGAAGTTAGTGACCTAGAATGAGCTTGGCATAGAATTGCCTTTTAGCCTTAACTGTGATATTCGCTGCTGAGATCTCCATACACAAATGGTTTTTGACAGGCTTTGCAAACAGCCTGTGGTCAGAGCCTACGAGCTTTCCTTGGGCAAGTAAAAGCTGTGGAGTCGGGAACTTAATCCGTTTCCTGCTGAGACGAACAGCAAAATTCCCAAACCCTGGGATGGTGCACAGTGGGACACGGACAGGCAAATGCAACCCCTCGTTGTAGGACTGTGAAAAGGACATGGCAAGCAACAAAACATGCTCCCTGACAGGGATGGTTCATGAACTTCAAGCACTGCTGTTAACTGGAACCAAGACTGGTTTTTTAATATCCCTTGACATAAAGCCCAAGGAAGAGCAGGGGATGGCACACCAAGCTGGCATCCTGCCTTGGGCATCAAAATGTGTTTCTGTGGCCTCTACACCTCCACTGCAAGCTGCTTAGCAATCTAGAGATGTGATTTTTCTGTGGAAGCAAGGGTGAGCGGGAGAAAGGGCTGATGCCTAAGCCTTTCCTATGAGGATTTCCTCTATATGCACACTGAGAGCGCATGGTAGTGGGGCACTTTGGGGGGGATGCACTGACACAGGGCCCTCCTCCTCCTGCTTATGAGAGGGAGGATTTTTTCCCCACCCCAGCCATTTGTTCCAGGCACTAATCTCAGAATTTGTTTCTTGCTTGGTAAACCTAGGAAGTAACCGAGCGGTTAGGGCTGCATGGTTATCCCCTGTGCATACAGCAAGTGAGGGATGGTGTACAGAAGATAAGATACCCACTGGAAGAATTTAATCTGGTCCCTACAAAATGCTCTGATCCTTGCAAATAGGGTTGGTTTTTTTTTCCTTGATAGTTTTTTCAAGTCTGGGATTTTCATAACTGAAGGAGAATTCAAATAAATCAGCAACTGGAGAAAACACCAAACAACCGCAGTCAAACTTTCTCAGTGTTTTAAACTAATAGACCCCCTTCTCAAGATATTACGCCTAACAGGATTTGATTGCTCTTTCTCAGCCAGAGAATTTCTGTCAGTACCTCTGCCAAATGCACGGTCTCATGGAGGGAGGATTTGATAGCGATCCAGGTTAAGCCAGCCTCTTCATTCAGAGACAGTGACTGCCAGCCCCACACAGGCTGCAGCGGGGCCACCCAAATGTCGAGTTTCCATTGAAGAAGGCCAAGTTCCCCATACTCTTTTTATTTTTGCAACCGTAGCAGGGCCGTGTCCTTGGTTTCTTTCCATGCCAAATAAAGCGTCTGCACATTTTGTCTAGTTCGTTTTTGTACGGTTGAGGCATTTATACCAGGAGCACCTGCAAAAATAGAAGTCTCAAGAAAGAGATTCATTTCTGACAGGTTAATCAACCCAAGGAATAAGAAATTACCGTGCTAGGTCTGTAAACACACTTGCAGGTTGCCTTGCAAGGGCAGCTTGGGAAGATTAAACTGGCTGGTGATACTCTGAGCTCTAGGCACAGAACCCTGTGAGACACGGCTAATGTAAAATGCTCTGAGGCAGATCCTGCCTTCCACCACAGCCACGTAAATCTGGAGTAACTGAGGCTGCTTCGGGGATGTTACTCCAGATCCACTTCACCCCCCAGAAGGGCAGAATTTAAATGAATTACCCATGAACAGAGAATAAAGGACGTGCAGTAAATAATAAATTTCTGGGTTTTCTGCCCTTCATGACAATCTCTCATAAATATTTCAGACTCAATTGCTGCTTCACCATGTCAGCCAAAAGATCAGACTGGGCAAGTGCATTTTCGTGTCATTCACATCCGAGGCTGTTATGGCTCAGGGTGAGGCAGAACCACAGAACAAACCCCATTTCTAAGATCGTGACGCTGTCCTGACCAGTGCTGTATTTGAAGTGCCACCGGGCACATTCTGTGACTGCTCTTGATCAGCTCCGGCTCCCGTTTTGTTTTTTCTTTATCTCTTGCTGAACTGAAAAATAGGGAGGAGAGAGGGGAAGTAATTTTAAATGCATAAAAATCAGTTTGGTCCAAAAGTGTTAACTGAAAAATTTCAGCGTTTATTAAAAGAATAATTTCATTCTGAAGAAGTCAATATAAAATATCACAGTATTTCTCACCCTGCACAATCCCTCCATGCAGGCTGCCACTTGACATCAATCTGTGGGTCATTTTTGATTCCCCAAAACTTAATTTTTCAGGGGACTTCACTCAGTAAGTAATGAGTCTGATTCTCTTTTTTGTACATTACTGCTGGGTTGTTTCTATTCACTTATTTTGTTCGGCAGCTATACAATGTCTGTTACAATACCCTCCAGATGCAAGTTATCTGATTATCTCAATCGCCCTAACTTGCTTCATGAGGTCGGGCTGTCGGCCCCACCATCAGATGCACCTGAACACACCCCTGCTGTGTTCTGCACACTCTCGGTGCTCCTGACCGGCTGTGCAACACCAACTGAGGAGCAAAATGCCTCCGTGAGATTGGAAGAGCTACGTCCGTGCCTGGAGGCGTAATGCCTGTTAAGAAACATCCTTTTCAGAAAATCTGAAACTACTCAGTTTTAATATTCTGCTTTCTTACTGAGTTGACTGTGGTATTTTAAACCTGTCAAGTGTGTTTTATCAATGTGAAAGACTGTTTACTTTTGCTCATTCTTGCACTATCCAGATCTTTACCATGCAGACTCTTTCCGGTATTTTCTCCCAGATGTAGCATATTCTAATTCATTGCTCCTGACTGCCAAGAAATGACAATTCCAAGACTGTCCATAGTTCACAATGTAGTTATTTTGCTGGTGGAAATGTCATCATTTTTTTCATTATAGCCAGTCCAGCAGAAAGCAACCAGAAAGTTAAGCGAGATGAGCCTCTCAATTAGGGCAGGGAGGAAACCTCAAGTATGGGTTTGTGCGTATTTCTGACATGTCCAGCCAGAAAACGAGAAATCTTGGTCTCTGTAGAACAAATGCCCACCTGCACATTCTCATAGTCTGAGAAATAACCTCCTCCGTCCTGCCACTTCTCCTGCTGTTATTTGCTCTCCTGTGTTCTCCATTAGGATTGTCTTTCTACTGCCAAAATAAAAAAAGGATGATATGTCTCTCCTATGTTCTTGCTGGATGTGGACTTTGTCCACATCTAGGGGTTTTATTCATTTTACTGTTTATTTTGCAGGTGTATTTTAAACATTTTTAATAATGTAAATGCACTGATGAGACCTAGTATAGGAGCAGGTATAAATTGCTCTTGCCCTTTTTGCAGCTTAATATTCTCCTCAGCTCAGAGGTGGAAATCGCTGGCCTGGCAGAACTAGATCCACACAGGGTGGGGGGTTTTAATGGTACCGGCACAGCTGGAATGATCTGGCTAAGGGCTGCAGACAAAAACCAACAGTTTTTTGTTGTCAAGGGTAAAAATGAGGGTTACCTGGAGGATGGAGTTTCATGGCCTGCTGTACATTTCCAGTGTTCATCATGCCAAGAGTATTCCCATTGAGAAACAGAAAATTAGGGGTTAACCTGTCATCTACAGAGTCACCTTGAAACCCCATAATGAAATATCAATAATTGAGGATGGCTGTTTGCTAAAAAGATTACTGACAGGCATAAAATAACAATCATCAGTAGCTATAAATGTGTTTTATGTCTTGGATATTTTCCTGGCAGACTTTAGTCTTTCATTGAGTTATGCAGTAGCAGCCCTGGATTTGGACAATTTGTGCTCAGAAGACTAGTAGAATGTTTTTTGGGGTGCCAGAGGGGAGAAAGAATAGATTTTTTTTAAATCAGTGTACCGTAATTTTCCTTGGTTAGCACAAAAGCATACTTCCCTCCACGAACGGAGAGGTCCATTTAGGTTTATTTTTTCGCAGTATCCTGTATAACAAGGAAGAAGATGAGATAACTCTTCCTGGAGAAAATCCAGAATGTTAATTAAAGAAATGGCATTTTGACATTCATTCCTTACTGGCTGGAGTTCATGGCCCTACTGGTATTTCATGTCTTGCTTTCACGTTAAGAGTTTTCCAAGATGATCTTCTCTACAAATGCCTTTTTTTCTGCCACTAGAGGTCCTAAAAATAATAAGGAAAGGAGGCACAACGTACCCGTGTATTTGACACTAGAGCATTCTCACAAGGTGGACCTGAGTGTCAGGTCACCGAAACCCGCAGTGGGCTGGCTGACAGCATGGGTTAGCGCTAGGCAGACGGGAGCAACAGCATTGGACTGTTGGACACAAGAGATTAGCTTTCCCTCTGATCCAGAGTGATTTTCATGCGTTCCTGCTACATCCCAGAGGAGTGGGAGGCAGGCTTTTCTTACACTTGGGCGATGCTCAGGTAATTTGTCATGCCACCCAAGTTAGAGCAGGGAGGGTTGAGCTGTGGAGGAAGGCTCTGAGGCTGCTCGGATCTACCTGACAAGTGAAATGCTAGGGGGAACCAAGAGTGAATCAAATGCCAAGATATTAAACAGCAGGGCAGCTACCACCAGCTGAAACAGCTTCGAGGACTTGGTTCTGGGTCCTTCATCCCCCCCCCGCCTCCTGCTCTGTCCTTTCCCCTCCAGAGCTTGCTTTTGTAGGTAGGGAGAGATGAAAATCACCCCAGGTGCTGCGGAGAGCAAAGAGAGAGCAAATGGCCCAAATGCACGAAAATATAGAGAAGAGCTTTCCCTGCCAGGCACGCCATTAGGAGCCAGTACTTGCAACATAAACCTGAGGCTGCTGTTATTGTTGTAGCCCTGTTGGGTTGTTCTACAGTGCTCCAGTGCTGTGAAAAGAAATGGATGGACGTACTTGGGAACTGAAATTAAATTCAGCTTTCCCGTTTGCTACTCTTCTCCGTTCTTTCTGTCTGTTAAAAACTGAATATTGATTTTCCTAATTCTGCTGTGTCTGCAGTCTTTGCTAGCTTGTGATTGTTATAAACACTTTCACTAGAGCTGGCAAAGAAAATTCCAGCAAAACAATGTTTTATCAAAATTTGCTTGTTGAAAGCAAGACATCCCAGAGGAAAGCGTTCTTTCTTATGATGGGGTGACAAGGAAGTGGAGCCCGGCCCCTTGCCATGGGCAGCCTGGCCTGGGGACCTGTCTCGTCCTGCCTCCAGTGAGAATCCCAGCTCTGTTTCAGAGAGCAAAGACGGTCTCGTTGTGCACTGAAACCAAACCGAACTCAGAAACCTTGGAAATTCTGCAAAATGGAATCACCACTCTCTGCCAAGCCTGAGCATCATGTTACAATGTCTAATGTTGAATTAAAATGTACAAAGGACTATATTTTTCAGAAAAGATGGGCGTTTTCTTGTAATTAGCAAATTATGGTCTCATTGTACTTACTTTGCTTATCAAGTTATTTTTCAGTGTCAAGACCTATTTTGTTTCACCCTTCCCTGTCATCACTGATTTAAGAGTTGTTCTTGGCACTAGGGAACCTTGGGAGTGCTGTCACGGGCTGCACGCAGGAGGTTGTTCCAACAGCAGGAACTGGAGCTGAAACCGCTCATTGTTTATGTAAAACTAAAAGTTATTTCCCTAGCACCAGCACCAGGCTCCGTTCCTGAGGCTGTACGTGTGCGTATCTACGCAGACGCCACAGACTGACCGCCGTTTGTTATGCTAGGAAATTAATGTTTCCTTTGCTTCTGCAAATAAAGGAATCAACAGCAAACTGCCATGGAGAAGCGGCTCTTGCCACCATCCAGGAGCTTGCTACGGCAGCTGGTGATCCATCAAACGAACTGCATGCACTCACGAAGCATTCATTGCTCGGTCAGACCAAGCGGTCTTCCAGGCTATATGATTTCTTGACTGATTTGTAAGTTAAAACAGCTCTTGGCACCACGGATGATGAGTTTTCGATGGGTATGACACATACACAAATTAGATAAGAAGACAAAAAGCCAGTGTTTTAGATAGGCAACTTGGCCAACGAGAATTTTACTGCAAGGCTTAGTTTTAATTGACGTGATGAGTTTTATGCATCTGCCCACTTGAAATATTCTGATTATGAAACTGTCTCTTTGTTCACTGTTTGGCTCGATTTCTGAGCAGGCAAAGCAGGCAGTGTGTGCTAATAAAAGGGACAGAAAAAAAAGGAAGAAGATGCTAATGCAATGAACTATCATCTCTTCATAGGACTGTTTCGCATTAAAGATTTTGCCTTGGCTTTTGCTTACAGCTTTTGACCACTTTTGGTTTGCTCAGTAATCCCAAACCATATGTATAAAGAGTGATTGACAGAATACACTGTGTTTGAAGCAGCCTCCCAATGGCTTGTACTCAGATATAAATATCTGATGTTCAAAATCGTTAGAGATGAACTCCTGATGCATCAAAGTACAAGTTGATTTTCTTTCATATCTGTGATTAAATTTTTCATGTAAATGTCACATTAAATGATGAAAAAGAGACTGTAAAAAAAGCCAGTTTTCACCTAATAGGATATCAACTTAAGAAGTTAAGAAAAAATACTGTGAAAAACATAATACCAAAGGATGTAATCCTTTAAAGCTCATTTATGCCTGTACGACTGAGAGACTAATAAATATATGGCAAAGAATGGCGATTTGTGGCAGCAATCTTTTGAATAATTGCACAAAATAGTTCAGGTTATTTTAAAATATATTTAGTATTTTTATATAATGTGTATTTTAAAGAATGGATTATTTTCACCATCTTCTCAATTTGTAACACCAAATCACTGTTAGTGTAAATAAACATCATGATAGTATTACCATAGGTCATGGACTTTAACCAAGGTAATTGTGTAGCTACTTAGAAACTGAACAACATATTCAGCCTTTAGTCTGGTCTGTATGTAACTTAGGTTTGAGCTAAAAAGAACCTTGCTAACAATCCTGACACCTGTATCTGTTCCGCACCATGAAAATTCTGCTGTAACTTTCTAGCCTACTCAGCAGAAAGATATAGAAGATTTATCATTAATATTAGAATTACAGAGATTTTTCTGAAAATTTAAATTCTTATTCTGTTGGGCCCAGATCCAGCATCCTACACAGTGGGGTCTCTCAGTTCGTGAACAAAGAAGCTGTCTTGAAAAAAAATGTGCTGTTGGATGTAAGCTTATTTGAGGAAACTGCAGATGGTAGCAAGGGAGTTTGTTCTTGGCTGCCATCTCTGTGCCTAAAGCCAGATCCAGGGGAAATCGAAAGAGCTGGGCACTGGGGTTGGGCTCCTGGAAGGGATTTTAGCCTGGGTACCCTTCAGATGACATTCCTTCTACTTAATTCCAGCTTAAAAGCTACACATGCCATCTAAATTAATCATTAAGACTCCCTCTCTAATCAGTAGAGAAATCAAGCACTTCTAGATAGCAATTCACCCATCTTGTTTAAATACTTGTCTTTGGAAAGAAAGCTGTTACCTCTGGAAGTGTTCTCTGCTGACCAGTAGAAGAAGCCTAGGCTGTTAGCTTAGTCGTGACTACTGTTTAGGTGGCTGCAGTTAACAGAGGTGAATCCCGTCCCACGTGGCTAATGCATAATAATCCCCAAGTGGGATAGCTGTTTTACAAAAAAACACCATTTGCAGCTAGAAAGACAGCAAAAATGCTATGCCTGCTATCCCAAGTCATGTAGCCAGATTGTTTTTCTAGTACATCCCTCCAAGCCACCTGGGGAAGAAACAGCTGTGAGCTGTCTGAAGGGTGTGCCAGAGATCAGGCTTTCCAGGGACTCCACTTCTGTAGTCCCTATTCAGACCTTTCCACTGAAACCGATAGGAATTATGGCAAAGGACTATAAAATCAAACCCCCTCTAAGATGTTAGCGGAGGCAGAGTCCTCCTGTACATTTCTGTAAGACCATTAGGTGACAGCTAAATGAAGGTATGGCCACTGGAGTCTTTGCGACAGGGATCTTTGCGGACCAGCTATTCTGCAGCATGAGGGAAAAGAGGCATTAGCCAATCATATCACAATGAAGAGGAATAAAAATACAACATTTCACTGTGCACTCATATACTTTATTCAGGGCAGAAGAATGCAGTTTGCATAGCTTAAAAACATGAGCCAACAAGTCACCAATATTTGCAAAACACTCCTTTTTTACTCTCTTCTAATGTGTTCGTAATTTGAATCAAACTACTGGAGATAAAACGAGATGATACAAAGGCAGAATCTGAAAGCTCTCACTCACGTGTCACCTTCCAGCTGTTAAGAAAATCCAGGCTGTTACTGTTCTTGCCTTGGCTGCCTCAGCATAGCCCCATTCCTTCCTAGGGAGATCTGTAATGGAAGCTATTGCATTTTAGTAAGCAGACAGCATTACAGCTCACTCAACGTCTCTAAGGGAGGACCTGGAGGCACCTACACGTGGACTGAGAGATACCCTGAACGTTTCTGTGCTACAGGTTTTAGCTAAAGGTTGCTCTAATCTTCCCCCTGTTCAAATGTCAGGTTAACACAAGGAGAAAAATGCTGCCATTCTGTTTCTCTGCATTAATGATAACACCTCACCTAACAGGACAAACCCCAAACTATGGCCAATACCAACTGCATCAACTGGGTCTAGGTTTAAAAGTAAGTTGGATAATACTGCAAGCCTTTATGTTCCTCCATTTCCAGTCAGCTGGAAGAGGAATAAACCAGGCTATTTAGTAAGCGTTGTCAACCGAAAGGTGACCTGTTCTTGAATCTGACCTTTTAGCTCAGCTTCATGGGTGGGTTTGGCTCAAAGCATTCATTATGCTTGGGTTGCCAAATTCAAAGAAACAGGTGGAGTTAGACTATAAGATGTTTACTCATGTTATGCTGGAATTCCTTGGCTCTTGCCCAAGGCCCTACTTCGGAGGCCTTCAAAGGTAAAACTGCTACTCCGTTCTTGCCTGAAACATTTTGTTCTTACCTTTCTCTCCTGTCAATGGGAATTAGAGGAACCTGAAATATTGTTCCTGTCTGAACACAGAGCTAAAAGTAATTCCGTGTTTTGTGATGCTCAAAGCATCGTTGTCTGCTAGTGTTGTGTGAAAGATGGGCAAAAATGAGGAAAATGCACTAGCACCCTTAGCAGAGAACCTTTACTGAGCCCCCTGTACAACCTACGTGAGGAGAAGGGTCTAGTTGACACATCCAGCCGCAGGGGCAAAGTGGAAACGACCACAATGGGGAAACAGCATTGGTACAACCAACCAGTCCTTTTAAAAGGCACACAGGAAGGAAACTAGGAAAAATGGGGGACAGATGTTTTCCCTTTGTTTTTTTTTTTTTTTTTTTGTGTGTAATTTAAAGTTATGTTTCTATTGGAGGGAAGTGTGCTCCACGGTATGGCCCACAACCCGTGTCCCCTGGCTGTCCCTGTACAGAGACCTCCTAGACCACACCGCAGCTCCCTTCTGGCCTGTGCTCTGGCGTTTAGTTCCCTTGGAAACCACACACACATTTACTCTGTTACTAAAAGCAACAAGTATAATAATTATGTTTTAAATGGTACTGAATCATATATTTTCATTTTATTGTTGGAAGAGGTATCATGTAACATATTTTTCCATTGTACATATATCTACAGCAAACTTTGTTTTCTAGGTTTTTATCATTATGTTAAAAAGCAGTATAAGATGAGGATGTCCACATCTCTTAAGGTTAATTCCAAACATTTTCTCTCTAAACCAAAAATATTTTCATTCTTCTTTGTGATAAATCCCACTTGTGATCAATTATCATATTTGTATACACATTTTTTTAACATTAAGCTAAATGCTGAAGGAATGATATTCCCAGTGTAGAGTCCAAAATATAATAAATATTACATAATTTAAAAATATGGCATACTTATAATTTAAAATAAAGGAATCACATGTCATTAAAACAGCATTTCACTCAGCTTTTATGCAATTTTAGAAATTCTCTTTTCTTACCCTAGATTTGGGCAATGATCAGGGATCACTTGGTGTTCTGGAGGAAGTTGCTACCATCCTTTCAGCTGAAAGGTGAAGCATTTTCAAGAATGTCAGAGGAAATTTTAAATGACACAGCAGCAAATCGTATTAGATTCTGATGCTATCAAAGAAAGAGCAAGTGGTAATTAGGGTGATTGGAGTGATGCCTGAACATGGTGTGGAATCTGCAGCACTCAAAGCAAACAGAGACCCCACTGGGAAATGTTTTGGACAACACAACACAGAATGCTGTTTGTGTCTTCTGTTGTAACCAATTTTATGTGCTTGAAACCAATTTATTATGATTTACCATGAGTAGGTGACTGGAAGGCTCTGAGCAGAATATTCTGTTACTCCTTCCTTTCTCTAAAGTTCAAACAATGATGTGCTGCACATTTAAAAAAAAAAAATTGTCTGTCTCTTGAAAAAAATCTCAAAACAAAATTAAGTTTCATTAATGATGCCTTTCCCCTTTAATAATTACATATGGTTATGACTGATTTATACTATAAATCACGTGTGGTGCCGATGTGGGAAGACTCCCAAATCTTTGTTCTTCTCTCTTAGCAGGCTCTTGGAAAGTGTCATCATTATTGGTTTTACCTCCAAAATTGAAAGTACCCTAACAAAATACTGACAGAAGTTTGCTTTGCTCGTGCATACTGCATGAGACCATTCTCATTACCTAACATCGACTCTCATTCACTTCTTTGAAAGACAGGAGGTCAGCAGGGATGCAGGCTCTGCAGAAGAAGCTTGTTTAGAAAATTTTGTATGCTACTGTCTTTTGAGGATCAGCTTGGAGACTCATGACAGCAAGAATCTAAAAGATCTTCTTGGCTAAAACTGACACTGTGAAAGACTTACTCACTTTCACAGTGTCAAAGACTTAATTCAGGCTGCAAGCAAGTGGAAGTAGGCACCAGTATTTTCTTCCTAGGTAGCCACTGTTGAAACCTGCTGTTTGCCTTCATTTGCTGTTTTCAGCCAGCACTTCCGTCACTGGAATAATAATAAGTTCATCCCATGGTTTTATAAGAGCAAACGTATGCCACTGATACTTTCCATTTCAAAATAAGCAGGGAAGTTGTTACCCTTCTTTCTAACCTAGTTCAATCTTCTTCCATATTCCACAAAAGTTGCCTGAAGAGTTGTTCTTAAATTTCACTAAAGCAAAAAAAAAAGTTGTTCATATTTCAGTCTCATTCTCCCATCCAAATTAGACTGTGGACAAAGAATTTAAGAAAGGGTGTGCCAAACGCTGAGGACTGTTGGTATTCCAAGTTAATTAGAGCAGTTAGTACCTAATTAAGTGCTAATTTATGCTCTGTGCAATCTCACAGAGGGTAGAAATTTGGCTTGGGTCGGTTGGAAAACAAAATTTTAGGTATTACACGTGAAAACTTCTACTACTTTTATGCATACAAAACCTACTTTGTTTTATATGAGTTGAGTGCACTGTAAAATAAGGCTAAACTCTTATCCTGGTTTGGCTGGCTTCCTCTTGCAGTTCCAAAAGTTTCACAAACATTCATTTTCCTGTATCCTCAGAAGTCACAGAACATGCTAAAGACAAGCTGTCTGGCAGCCAGTTTTCCGTGTTTCCTTCAAAGGGCAAACTTAACTGTCTTCTGCAATAGCAGAGGTGAGAAGCTATTGACACTCACAGTATCTTTATTCCCTGCTTCACAGAATAAATAGAAATTTTAGCTAGAGCTGAATAAACCAGGAACTGGCGGCAACTATTTGAGCCAGGCTTTCAAAGGAGAGACCTTCCTAACTTCCCTGCATGCTACAGCAAACACAAACGTCTGTCTTGTCCGTGCAGGAAATGTAGCTTAAATCCCAAACTGAAGTAATGTTAAATTTTGGAGACTTGACCTCCACAGAGAGCTGTCAGTCATCTCTGATGTAGCAAATGGGAACGTTCAAATTGCCAGACCTGATTTGCATTCTTGTTACATACACACAAAAACAAGTCCTTCTCATCTTCACTCTTCGCTGCCTCTATGCATTTGCCAGAAAGGACATGGACAATCATTCCATTCTACAAGATGAGAAAAGAAGGGAAAGAAAGAACAAATGAAAAATATGGGATTTCCAGTAAAAGCTAGGCCATATTTCTGAAACTTTTTACATACAGCAGATCACCAGTAATGACTGGTTGTTCAAAATTTTTTAAGTATTGCTCCAAACATAATGACTAGGTTTAGCTTTCAGCCCAGGGCATGGTGAGTATTCGTAATTCCATTCAAAGCTGACAGGAGTGGTAGGTGCAGAATTCAATGTATGTCTTTTCCAGCACTATTTGTTTCCTATGGGTACAGGTTGTCATCAGCATCAACTACAGTACTACAGGCCACAAAATTTCAAAAGGTTCAGTGCTTCCTTTAGGAATCAAAGCAAATTACAGTAGGAACTGCACCAGAGGATTGAAGCATCCCTACAACTACAGTAACTGCTATTTTCCCAGGCTGTCCTAGAGCATGACATTTTTCAGTCTTGTAGAGGAGTTCCTGCTCTGCTGGCTGAAGTCCACTGAATAATACCAAATTCCTCTATTAGGAAGTTTGCTCTTCTCTTACAATGCAGGAAGAATTTTAATGTTTCTCCTACTCCCAAAGGGCTCTCATCTGGGAGGGTTCAGGATTCCCAGACCATTCCTCTATCCAAAGGAAGTGGGCAACTATTTGCCCTGATCTTATTTTCACAACCACTGATTCTGATTCTATTCCTATAACGCCAGTAAGACAAACAGTTAAAACAAGGACATATGAATTTAGGTAGGATTCCTGTAATTTGTATTTTTAAACCAAATTTATTTCACATAGACAGTGTAAATGGGCAAGAGGCATCCTAAATTTCCTGGGTGAAAATGGTACAGAAGTGAAACTTGCCTTTCAAATACCTCATCCCTTCCCCACACATGAATCCTGTCAATCGCCCAGTGATCTCACAGTCACCGTCAGCTGCTTTCCCCTTACGGCAGAGTCACTACTGACCTCCTGGAAATCCCAGTGCTGGTGGCTGTTGTCTGTCTCCTTTGTACAGTTTTGAGGGATAACCTTCCCGTGTCTGACATCAAAGCAAAACAGCGGAGCAGAACCAAGCCGGATTTCCTTCATGCTGTTATATTCAAAGTGCTGGAAAAGGGAGGGTTTGTTTGAACAACGATGGAAGGACATCCCAATTAATTTTTAAAGCTATTTCCAAAAATAATTTCCTGTACATGTTTGTTAAGATGCAACCCAAACATGAGTGCTGGAGACCCAACAGCCTTGACCCTGCAAAGCAATCCCCCTCGCTAGCCAATTCCGGCGTAACTATTTACCTAAGGAAAGACTTTGTGGACTGTAATTATGTATAAAGTAAACCCATCCTATAATAAAATTTTCTAGTTTAATAAATATTTGAAGAGAAGGGTGTTTCTGACAGTGTCCACACACACAGCAGTTAGAAATGTGCCTGCAGCTCACCCTGAGCTCAGTGGGAGCAGCAAAACATGTTTGGGACTTGGAGTAAATATCTGTAGTCGGTCTGTATTGGTTTGGCTTCTCTTAAGGCATGAACTTGCTAGTCTAATGCCAGCTTGGGAGTCTACATGAATTTCCCTCCTGTCTTTGACGGTTTTAGGCACTGATGGGGAAACCCATCCCCATTATTCTAGAATTGTTATATATTTTTTACTCCCAGGCTTTCTGTTCTCCAGACATTACCAAATATATTAACAAACAGGCACTTAATGATGTCTGCTGGAGCAAAGTGTGGGGATCTGGCCTCAGTGACACATGGAACAATGCCATTTTCCAAATGACACTCAGCTGCAAAAGAGTGGGCATTGTTGCCTTAGCACATGCCTAATTTTGAACACATCAGTATTTCCACTAATGTCAACCCAGCCATTTGCATGTTGGAGTGCCCGTCTTCTGGATGGTTCCCTAGATCTGATACAGTGCCTATATACTTAAAGTATACAGTACCTGGGTGAGACTGTCACTGCAAGGGGAGAGTTCAATAGAGCCTTGTGCAGTGGCTCTTCCAGGTCTGTAATCTGCACAGAAGCCAACACCAGTATTGTAAAGCTGTAAGTAAAGGTTTATACTGAAATAAAGCACCATCAGATACAAACAAAATATCCTTCAGCTAAGTTTTTTGTGAGTGTATCCCTTTATGATATATGGTTTTGCTCATAATTCAGGCAATATTTTTTTCTTTCAGACTAGATCTTGCATATTGATCTTGCAAACTGATCTGATATAAAAGATGGAGTCTCACCAAAGGTCGGTGTTACACAGTGAGTTTTAAGTTACTCACTTATGTTTTTAACCATTACGATAGTTAAAAGAAACCTGTCAAAATTTTTATGCTAATGGAAAATTGCACTTCAACTGGACAGTGTAGTCAGAAAAAACCCAAGATATTCCAGAAGAAAAAAATGTGGCAATTCCTGTGATCCACACTCAGTTCTTACACTCTTCTCAAGCAAACTTTGATAATAAAGAACAGACAAAATAGTAAAAGTACAAAGTAAAATCTGTCTACAGATAGCAGAGTGTGACTTAATTAGTGGACCTTGTTGCTTTGTTGGGGGAAAATCCTTTCCAGTAAGGCTGCCTGGAATAAATTCATATTTTAATGAATGATAATTATCAACTTTAAAACTTATGTTTTAAAAAAAACATTGAGAATATTGCCTCCTGTATGCAGTCAGCCAAGGAGCTGCCATTGCTACCACCTCTGCCCTTGAGGGAAGTGCAGGACTGAAGAAATACTTTTTTCTCTTTATGCATATGGGTCAGCATAGAGATATCTCAGCTGCTGTTGCAACTGCCAGCTGCATGAGGCAACACAATTCTTTTCCTTTACTAAGGGCACCTAAAGGACCTCAGGTTAGGATCCTCTGAGCTGTGACACTGAACTGAGTCAGACAATCTGGGTTCAGCTCCTGGCTGGCTTTCAACATTTATGTGAGAATTCGGACCAGCTGTTTGTCTCCTTTGTCCTTTTCTTTCTCCTCCCATCCTTGTTGCATTGTCTGTTTGGACAATAAACATTTCAAAGCAGGAACAGCCTCTTACTGTATGCTCACTGAGTACTTAGTACATGTAAGTGAAACTGCGGTCTTCAAACAATGCAAAAACTCTAATCATGCTTTATAGCGTGTTTTCTCTTACCTTGCCAGAGAATCTTGGTGTGTCTTCAGGTTGGGAGAGTTCAGGGTACACATTTGATACAAACCATTGGAAACTTCTACAGCCCAGTCTCTTTTGTAGCTGAAGGCGCTCACTGCAGTCTGGCTTCTCTGCCTTTATGGAGAAAGCATAGGGTCAACATGGTTACTAGTGATTTTGTGTTAGAGATGCTAGAAGTGAAAATGACTACACAGGAATTATTTCTACCACCTCTTCTATCCTGCATGTTATCGATATTGATATATATCTCTCATGAGCACACAAGGGAGGAGCACCAGCCTTCCTCCAACTTTGTGCTACAACAGCATTTAGTCTGGCATTGTGATGGGAGTAAATGTTTCAGAAGTAGCATACACTGTGAAAATAAATATTTCCTCTAAAAAATATTATTATACTGCAAGATAAGTCAGCTTTGTCACCTTTTTAATTAAAAAAATCAGGGCCAAGTTTGATACTTGTTGCACTGAAATCAGTGGGGTTGTATTAAATGATTGTCATTCAGTATAGAATTTGCCCCGCTGATTAAAATTCAATTTCCTGGCCTTAAACAGCCCAAGTTACCCAGTTATTGTTAGTCCTCCATGATCAGAAGGTGTAAGTGATGACAGAATTTAGCCCAAAATATAGTCTATCACATTGTTGTCTGACAGTTACTAAATCTAGTAAGTGAATGTGTTTTGTGGCTATAAAGGCATAAACCCTTTCCTATGATTTATGTGTTTTCTTGAATTATATACACACAATATCAACTCACCCTTCCTGGTAGCAACTCTGTTCTGAAAAAAGACAAGTGCGTTAACCCTTGATGCAGCTACGGACATCTGCACTGCAAAGGCCTGCCTGTCTGAATATTTGAGGGTATTTAGCACTGAAGATGACTAACAGGGTTCTGAAACCCTCTAAGGAGGTAAGTGTCTAATCCTTCAGTTTCAAAACCACACAAAACGCTTTTCTAAATCTCTTAGTGCCCAAATCCGAAAAATATCTCGCCACCCTTAAAAGTCTCTCTCCTCTTTCTTGCCAGCAGTATATCTCCCCCTTCACATTTCTACTTTTTAAAAATGCAGTTTTGGATTCCAGGAAACTGGTCTGGATTCCTATGTCAGAAATTAAAAATGGTAACATAAGCAAAGAATTGCCTGTAAATAACCTTTCCTCAGACCAGCTATTTCTCTGCATCCATAAGAAAGAAAAAAGGACTTCGTGACATGCCTGGAAAACACTGACAAATGAAGGGCCTTGGAGATCAAGGGAGGGGTACCAGTTTCTAAAGGCAGGGATCAAGCATGCCATGTGGCACTGTTTGCAAGCCCCTGTAAGCCGCACAGGCAAGGCTCAACAGTTGCCATACATTAAAGAGAATCTCACAGTTTAGTATCAGTCTTAGATTCAATAAGCATAACAACAAAGTTCAGCAATTCAGCACCACACAAACCTGTCCCCAAGAGGTTTTCTTGGAAAAGGGAAATAGAGAAGTAAAATGCTTCTCATAAAAAGCGATGTTTCTCATGAGACTCTGCTTTGGCTGAAGAAGGCGATGGCAGTAAATCTCATTTTGTCATACTAGTTACAGTCCGCATTTGATGCCGAATAAATGGTGTAAATAATGTAAAGAAAGTCCTTATTGCTGTAAACCAATCTGAAAGGGAACTGTGCTTGTAAATGAAATAAACAAACCACACAAGAAAAGGAGAAAAAGAGATGGTGGCTGTAAAGGTAGAGAGCTGGAAAGAGCCTTACTCATCTGCATTAACGCTCACACCACAGGCATCCTGTGCAGGATGCAATTCAGACCATAAAATGGGAAGACTTATAAAGCAACCTAAACGGGGGTCACTCGTTATTTTCAGCAGCGGGCAATGTCGGCGGCCAAGGCTCACGGAGATTTTTGTAGTGGCCAATAGGTGGCTCCGCTCACCCTCTCAGTGCAATAAAACCCCGCAGGGCCCATCTGCAGCTGAGCGGCAATAATGTCACGGCTTGCTTGTGTCTTTTCAGTAACATCCCGCTGCACTGACATACTGAAAATATTGGCTGTGAAAGAAAGGAACAGAGAAAAGGGCCTTTTATGTTATGGTATGCTGAGCACAGAGATCGTAAAATTGATCATTTGAAGAAGCATCATACTCAGAAGTACTAAAAGTATTCTGCTAGAACAAACTCTCAGGCAAAAGGTCACAGTGCTTACAGCTAGTAAACTGTGTCACTGGTGGCTGTAGTTCTTCGTACAGAAAATTGCTTCTGAGTTGACCAGAAAGGCCTTCAGGAAATTATTAAATGATTTAAGGACCTAACTGCCCATCTTAAAAGACTTGGCCTAGTGTCCTCCTTTCAATTACATGGCTGTAACCCTTGTGAGTCAATTCACGAACTTCTGGCCAGTGGAGTTCAAACCTACAACACAGATGAGGACGGAGAAGCTTTTTAAAAAATGTGAAAATGGAATAAAAAAAGAAACGCAATAGTCTCAGACTCTAGGATTAGCACAGCAGGCTGACTGGAGAGGCAGATTCACTGGTAGAACGTAAGGAGGTCAGAGTAGGTGACAGGAGAGGAGCCACCCCGACGCACAGCCCTTTTCCCGCTACAGTGCAGCTCCTGCTGCATCTGGCTTTCTTAGACGATGGCCAGCCCTGCAATGACTGAAGCATGCAGGACTGAAATGCAAGAGCAAAACCGAATGGGAAACTTTGCACAGCACCGACCCGTGCTCTGCCTAACTGTTTTCAGTGAATCTTTTTCTTCTTAAAAGTGCGGCATTGTTAAATGAACAAGAAGATGAATGACACGTTTTCATTCACAACTGCTCACAAGTTTGTCCACTGCCTTGTAGGAGAGGATATCGTTACAAGAAAAGGTACTGGAGCCAGAGAATGCCTGAGAACTGCAGCAACATTAACATCTTCACATTGTTAACAACTTAACATTAAAAACATTAACAACATTAACTACAGCTGCATGACTCCCAATAAACAAACATCCACTGTTTTGTAATACATGAGATATACAGTCCCTTGACTGATCCTGATCTGCAATGCATTATACAGTGGCTTAAAAACAAGTGTGGCTGTTCTGTAGTTGTTGGATGGTGCGTAGCCTGTAGACGGTTCAAGTGTGGCTACGCCGCACACCTGGCTGCAAGCGTGCCTCAGCCTACAGGCTGCTGGGAATCTGAATCCCTGGAGACTGGACTGCTGTCTGTGCGATGCTTCTAATGAAAAAGTAACTTGTAAATAGTGGCTATGTTGAGATCTGACTTTCTCAGTTACACAGTTGCTCCTGGACATCTGTCAGTTCAGGAAAAAAAATCACCTTTTTTTTTTGTCACTAGACCACTCAGATACATTCCCTTCCAGTAGGAGAGACACCACAGTTTGCCACTTGCCTGTGAATGTTACTGAATATCCTCATGAATCACATGAGGAAGACCTTCAGTAACGAAGAATGAATCCTCTAGGAGGGCCCTCTGAGCACGCAGGGCTACTAGCTTCCACTTCAGATGCACTGCAACCCTCCATGTACTATCGGTGGAAAAATAAATCACAGCTTGTTGGGCAAGCTGCAAAAGGAGTCATTTGGAGAAGGAGTCATACTCTAAGAGATTTGGTAACTTCAGTAAACAACTCCCAGGCACAAGTTTCTCTCTTTCCTTCCTGATCTGACAGCTCTTCCACAGGAAGGTTTCATAAAAAGACTATCTCCAGCACCACGCACGTTGAATGTTTGACTGCATACAGACACCCCCACTCCTGTTCCACCCCCTTCACCTACCTCAGCGCACCCTCCTTCCCTCAGAAACAAACCACTACAGATGTCTTTACCTTGCTGATTAAGAAAGCCACTGTGTCGTGCTTGTAGAAGTTCTCTTTAAAAGAGCCCAGCCAGGTCTCTGCTATTCGGATTTTGTTCCTCACAATGGCGTCTTCATAGGAGAAAGCATGGGGAAAGTGATTTCGATAGACATGCCCAACTCGGGAGCATGGAATAATTTCTACAGAGCCACCACAGAGCCAGGTCTGAAACACAGATGAAAGCACAAAAAAAGATTACCTTATTTAGATTATCTAAAAAGGAGAAACTCTTTTACTATAGGCTCTGCCTCAGGAAATCCTCATCTGCACATTGCTGGAGACAGCAAGAGCATTATTATGTGCTTCTTCATACACTGTTCCCCACAGACACAAAGACACAGAGAAGATACTGGGCAAGACAGACCTTTGATTTGACCCAGTATGTCTATTTATATGCTTTTATGTTTTTCCGTGCAGAAACAGTGCAGTGTAGCGAAGAGACCTGGGGGCGTACCTTCTTTTGTCTGGGACATTAAAGACTCTATATGCTTTGTGTCTGCAATTTTCATTGCTTTTTAATATCAGCTACTCTGCAGTATTCAGCAAAAATCAATGCAAACAATTTAATATAAACAATTTGGTATTAAAAATACAGGTTGGCAAAGAAATAAAGCTACTCTCCCTTTGGTGCATGTTACATGCCAAAAAAAGAAGAGGCAGCTTTCAGAAGGTGCCAAAACCAGTGACTCTGCCCTCAGGCAGATGGTGATGGCCAGTGAAACTTCCTTCTCCTGACATAATGCTCTTAACTCACAGCAGCTGCATGTTCTTGTATAGTCCTCGCAGATCACAGAGCATGGCGATAGATTTCTGCGAGGAAAGTGATATTCTCCATACTCCAAGATGTTCTGCATGTAACTGCTTTTATAATTTGCTTCTTGCCTTTTCATTCAGGTTCCTTAAAAGCCTAATAGTTACCACAGCTTGATATTTTAATTAAAGTTTATACCCTTATAGATAGCTCCAGATTTTCTGCTCCCCACATGGTCATGTCAGAATCATAAGCTCCTGTGTTTTGGAAGTAATGTCGATCCATGGCCACCACTGCACCAGCTACCACAGGACTCCTGTGTAGAAAACAGTTTGGAAGTGAACACCTTGAGTTTTCAATAGGGAATTATGTGAAGGCTGAAAACCCCACCATTTCCATAGATATAGTATTACAAAATGATTGAATACTACTCCATATAAGCTTGAATGAATTGATTATCTAACCAGAAGAAAGAACAACTGGAACATAATTCTAGGATTTGCTTGGGGAAGGAGAGCCAAGAGCTGAATTATGTAAGGCGGCTCAGAACAGTGGGAAACATTACATGCACGTACACCCAAAACAACAGACAAACAGATCATGATTAAGACGTCTCTTTTAACTCTGTATGATCCATCTTTTGCTTTCCCTACAAACCTCCACACCTTGTCTGGTCAGGTTGTATACTAGTTGTGTCAATGTGTGGAAAACACTTGTCATGTTGAAAGTATGACTGCAATCTAGTTAGAATGACTACTAAAGACCAAACAAACTCAGTGTAAACCAAAACCCTGTCCCTTCAAAAAATGTTAACTGAGCATATGCAAGTAACCACGACTCTCTCCTGGTAGCTGGAAGATGACCCAAATTGTACAGTTTTGCTGCTGAGCTGAGTGGAGGCATATTGGCTGATGGACTGTTACCTGATAGGGCTGATGGGAGACTGTCGTACCTTCTCTTCACGCTCTGGCACTGGTTCCCAATGAAAATCTAGTTTCCAATCAAAAACACCTCGATGTAGGCGCACAGAGTGATAGTACTGAAAAGTCTTCCAGTCTATGACATCTATGACAGGGGAGACGACACTGTTTCTGAAAAAGACAATATAATTTATTTTCAACCCCAAAGCACAAATTAAGTTCGCTATTCTGTTAGTAAACAGTGGTTCCTCCCTTTGACGCTGTCAAGCACAAGCACTCCTCTAGCTGTTGAGTGCCCTTATTTTCCCTGCTGATAGAAGCTCAGGTGCTCAGTGCATGGGAATACTGAGCTTGCAGTGCGAAATCTAAAGATCAATAATTTATTGATAACTCGTACCTTGCATTGTCATTTAAAACTATTCAGGATTCTGCTATGAGTTAACCATTAGGATTCTTATAAAGCTATTTCACACAGAGGTACCGACCTCTGATGTTATAGGATCTGCGCAGATGCAAAGTTTACAGCAAAAGATTATTTTGGCCTCACACACTTCACCATCCTTTGATTTTCCTGTAGATGTTCCACACACTTCATGACTTTGTCACTTCAGGCCAATGAAGAGCGCACTTATCCTTATTTTGCTCTGCCGGTTGTTTTGCAAAAACATTTACCACCAAGTTCATAAACCAGTTTCTGTTTGTATTTTATCACAAGCTTAAAATGCTCTTGCAAATGCACTGTCACAGTGTGGAATCTACTTTTAAGAGCCAGAACAGAGCCATTGCACCATAAGCAGCAATCCTCCAATTCATTTCTAAATTGAGTTAAATTTGGGTTAGTCTAAGAAGAGGTATTAGACATTTCCCCACAGCAAACATTTCACAGTATTTCACAGTGTGCTTGTACATCATCTTGGAATTAACTGGTAGTTCAGAAGAGCCACCAGTGTTGCTTGTTTCCAGGTCAAGGACATATCACATTTGGAAATTTTCAGAGTATTAATGCAATGGTATTAGGGACTGCAGGAAAAAAAGTGTTGAAGAAGAACATTATCCATTTCTTCTCTGTTATGCAAAAAGGATAGCCTCTGGTCTCAGTGTAAGGGCTTGTCTATAGACAGAAGTTCCTCTTCAGTAACATTTACTAGGGATTAAAGTACACTGGAAAAAATTACTTTTGTTCTAGAGAACTACCATATAGGAAATTATTCTGGAGTAGCTCTTTCCCTAGAAAATAACTTCCTGTTAAAACTGAGAGAGAGAAATTTTGGGGTATTTTGGTCAATTTTGGTCAATTTGGGGGCAAAAAGTAGGTGGTTTTATCTCCTCTTTTGAAGATTTATATGTTGGTCAGAGATCAGAGAGAAATATGCTTAAAACATAGTACTATCAATGAAGAAAGGACATCTCAGAACTGTCTCCAACGCAGTGAGCCCTTTGTAGTTTTCCACGGCAGAGACCAGAACCAGCTGAGGAAGATGGTAGCTCTGGGTGATGTTAACGTAATCTTGACCTATCTATCTTCTCTGCCTTTCCAATCACTAGAGTAATGTTTTTTCAGTATCAGGGTGGGGGGAAACTCCAAACTTTGTTTTATCACAGTTGCCATTTCCTGTAGAGAATTTTAGAAGCCCATGGAGAAACAGAGACTACTGATCGTCAGTGAATTGTATGAAGATGAACTTTGCAGCCGATAGCATTAAAATGACTCAGTTATTCCTTTGTTTCCTAATAAAAGCAGACTGCCCTATGATGAGCTAAAGGCAGAAAGATTTAAAATGGAGAAGTGATTATATTTCTCCATTCCGGTGTAAAACCAGCCTTTGTAATATGCAATAATAGGCACTCTCAGAAACAAGCATTGGGTTTATAAACAGACGAGAAAGTTTTATGGTCACTTCCAACATTTGTAAGCATATACATTAAGGCAATGATTTACTGTCATTCTCCCACAGGACTCAAGAAGAAATGGAAAGAAATGATACTAAAAATAATAAAGCTGATATCCTCCCCTGATTCTCTTGATGATACCCCTGTGATGTAGTTTTGCATCCAGGACAGGAGCAACCACCTCAAACTCAAGTCAGCAGGAGCCGTTCTATTGAAAGCTGTATTTAACCTTTATTCACTAACAGCATGAAAAGGAAACTAACTGCTTCCAGAAGTTACTAAAAGGTAGTGTCCTGATGGACTCACATAAGCAGGTGTTTTTTCTTTGATATGCTGAGAAAAATCCATCTAACAAGTTAAATGGATTTTATATGACTAAACTTTAAAAAATGGAAAGTCACTGTAATTATAATTTCTACAGCCTGCTGCATTCTCCAGTGTACAAGCATCTCTGACAACTGTCTGGTTAGGAGTGTAGTTGGAGTTGTACACTTCTCACCTGAGTTTGTTGCTACTTGCTGAAATGCATGCTATCTATTGCTTCTTGTTTATCCATTCTCATCCAGACAGGACTGAGGAACTAATGACCTCAGGGTAGTTTATTTTACAATTTTGGAGTCAGGAGGGAAATATCAAGAGGGCATATTTGAGTGGAAGCCAGAGGAGGCAATGTAGACTAAACCATTCAAAAAACCTTGACCATGAAGACTAGACCACATGTGCATATCCAAGATAGTTCAGACAGAGACAA
Organism: Nipponia nippon; assembly: GCF_047370975.1. Classification (NCBI taxonomy): domain Eukaryota; kingdom Metazoa; phylum Chordata; class Aves; order Pelecaniformes; family Threskiornithidae; genus Nipponia; species Nipponia nippon. The sequence goes on from NW_028262290.1 coordinate 128,418,131, forward strand.
TTCGGATACTCAGTTACGCTCAGATATATTCTGGATCAGATATATTCTGGATCAGATGACCCAAACATTTCAGACTACCCTACACTTTCATATAATTTAATCCATTTAAAACCCATCCTTCTATTTGGATCCACCTTAAATTTGTTGCCACTACAAAACTCCAAACTCCAATGATGCTTCTAGCATCAGTGCAATTGCTCATAAGAGTAAGCACCACAGTAGTAGTTCTTGTCGAAATAATCCTTTATTTTTAATGCATGCGTTTGCTTTGCTTGTTATTGGGCATTGATTCTTCAATGCCATTGAAGAAAAATACCTGCAGTGATGTAATGGATTCTGATGGTTTGGAGACCAAGCAATTATCCAAACTATCTGCAAATTATGACATGGAAAATTACAGTATTTAAGACAGCTGAAAATAACTCACCGGATAGGTCACATTCTATGCTGGCTAAATTCAACAATAAACCAGAACAAAATAAAATGTAATCTCCTTTCCCACAAAATTATACAGTACAAACTGATAACTGTGTTTTAGAGCTATTACTCTAGTAGCTCTTTCAGAATGCTAAGATTAACAGTTTTCAAGAGTATGTTTGTAAGTGTAATGCTAGATCTTTACCTAGTATAAACTGGTGTAGCTCTGCTGAAACCAATAGAAACACACCTTCTTAAAACTTTAAATACTGGGAGTGTCTTTCTGATCTGAAATAGAGGAATCCAGTAACTTTATCTTGTGTGAAAACAGGTCAATGTCCAATTTTAATCTTAATCAAGCAGTGCTTTACCTATCTTTTGGTATTAATGCTTTTTTTTATAAAAGATCTGTTTTCTGCATATGCAGTGATGGTTTGATGTTTGTGCAGTTCTAAACGCAAATTCGCAGCAGAAGGTAATTGGAAGTTGGAAGATGTTCTTAGTTATTCTTTTTGGTTTTAACTGGGTAACTGGCAGACAGTCAGCAGCTTCTCGGCACTTTGAAATGAAACATACACTGGCAAAATACTGCTAATTTTACTCTGTGGAATCCAAGGAAAGGAAAAAACAGGAAATTCAAATACAACTAGCAGTGAAGCTTTGAACTGTTTGACTAATTTGTGAATATTTCAAATGCTTGGAACACACATGAACTACAAAAGGTCACAATTCCATGAAAAAGAGCAACCCAAACAAGAACAATTTCCTGGTTTGGGATTTCTCAACCAAATACAATTGCAAATGAAATGTCTTCCCATGACCCTTTACAGTAACCATGGACATTATGTTCTTTTCTATTTTTAGAATAAGTAACATGAGGAGAGGAAGATTTAATTAACACATCTGTTTGAAGTTTTAGATACGCTGTTTTTTGAAAGTGCTTTTTATTGATTTATGCTTTCTTTTGCTGGGAAGGGAACAGATTTTAATCTGCTTAAATCCCCCTTTAAGTAAGGAGGAACAAAAAGAAAACCAATCATGAAAATGATGTATTTTCCTCAGCCAGTTTCAGAGTAGATCATTCCCTGCAAAAATCAGATAGCTAGGAAATCCAGGCAGTCCAAGTTCTCTGGCTCTGCACGTAGTCAAAACTTCCGTAAGTAACTGAGAACCCAAGCTGGTTCTGCAGCACGCTGAATTTTCACTGAAAGCACCTGGCTGGCTGAAGTCGTCAGGGAAACAGTAATGCAAAATATTTAAAATGAGATAGGGTTAATAAAAAGATAAAATGCAGTGATCAGGAATGGTAAAGCTATGATATAAAGGATTACTTAAACACTGCCTTACAGACCAACTCCAGACTAACTTAGGGCATATGAACAGTCTCCTTGAATTGATGGACTACTCATATGCTAAGCACTAAACATATACTTCAAATCTCTGCTAGGTAGAGTGCTAAGGGAATGCTTTATTTAAAAAAAAAATATTTTGAACCTACCTTTTTTGTTAAAATATTGAAATTGGGGGGGGGGGGTACAAAAATCTGTAGGAGCAAGTGACACTTTTTTACACTGGACATTCAGGGCACTCTGCCACGAATCATGCTTAAATCCTCATCGCACCCGCTTTTGGCAGTAATATTTGCTTTTGGCTTTAGATTCTCATCTTCAGTTTCTTTACCTCAACTTCTTTAAAACAGGTTGCCTACTGATCCTGATCAACTGTGAAACACTGTGAACAGCATATCTTCACATAACATACCATGTAAATGCAGAACATTAAATTACTGAATATGAAATAAGCGTTATTGACAAACGGAGGATATAAAAGGATCAGACAAAAAGAGAAGTCCCAGGAAGCAGGCTGTTATATGTGAAGTTATATTTTTGTTTATATTTTTATATTTTATTTTTAAATAAAAATTTAATATAAATATTTGTATATAACATATAAAATATATATTTTATAAATATTTATATTTTACAAAACATTTTTATTTTTTATATTTTGGAAGGTTTTCAAAACAAGGAGAGTAGCACGGAAGTGCATGCTCAGATGCTGGGGTTGTGTGGGCTCTGGATGGATAACATCATGCTTTCCTGAGCCTGTGAGAAGGCAGAAAACAGATGGCTTATGTATTTGGTAGCTCAAAAAGCTGGGGTATGGGCCACTGAGAAGTGGAGAATCAGATGAAAAGAGATGAAGGAGCTGTTATGCAAAATATTTCCCTTCTCTCCAGTGTATTACCATAAAACTAGAACCACACAGAAATTTTCTGGACAGCAGAACTCTGTTTCTGTTCCTGTGTCTACAAGCAGAGGCTTCCATTCACTCCTGAATGGGAGCAAACAGCAGATGAGATACCTTTCCACTGCTATGTTAATTTCTTATTCTGTTTAACAGCTTTTTCATTAAAGATTAGTGACCTAGAATCACAGTGCTAAGTAGAGGCACTTTGCATTTTAGAAACTAGATAGGCTTCTTTTAATAATATCACAGGCTTGTTTCCTAACATAATATTTGAGCTGTGGTATAGGCAGTGCACCAGCACAGAGGCAAACAGCCCTTGCAATGAGGAGCAGGGGAAAGGTCCTAAGGGCAAGCTACCCCTTTGCAAGCCACCCCCCTGCCACAGTTATGGTGCCCATACCTTTTTTAGAGGTGGAATTCCTTGTCAAGGATATCATCAAGGCTCATTTTGCTTTCATGCAGTATTCTCAGGAACCACACATTGCGATCTTTTGTTTAAAAGTCATTCTGCTTCAGCATGGTGGTCACTGGTTTTAGGTTAAAGGAACAACCTTTTCAAGGCTTCATGGCACAGTTCATTATATGCCCCCTCTGCCTTTCACTGCCTTTGGAGCAAATACAAAATAGCAGCTGTCTCCTGCAGTCTCCTGGAAAAGGCAAACCCCTCGAAAGACGACTGCAATAATTGCACAGCTGCATTACTATGCACCATGCTACTCACCTGTAATTATCCAGGAACACAAACACTTGTCAAATGAAATGATCTGTGGGGCATCTCATCTAGTTTTCTAATGTTGTCCAGGTGCCTACAGTATTCATCCTTGAACAATCAAAATGTCAAGGGATGCTTTACAAACCGCTGAACCATTCTCTAGGTGATACACTAAGCTGATGCACAGGTTCCCAGTCAATTTGTTAGGTATGGTTCACAGAACAAGTCCCAGTCAAGGTGCCCATAAATGCATGTGTAATGATTTTAGAAAGACTCAATACTTTTTCAGAAAATAATTTTGACTGGGTTAGTGAATAAAACCATCACATAGGGAGATGAAATGTCATCATCCAGAGCAAGTCAAATATCTGTCAAATATTTCCATACTTGTAAAACTGGGATAATTTTTCTCGTGTTTGTCCTGTCTGTCATTACCACAGGCTACTCAGAACTGGAGGTATCTCCCTTTTTGTGAGTATGTTCAACTCACAGTGAGGTCTCAGTTTGGGCAAGATCTCTCAGCATCGCTCTAAGACAGGTCACGATAATAGTGGTAGATCTGATGAGGAGTCTAGAAAATTGGGCTTAATCACAATTTTCAAAGTTAAAATCTCCCTCCAGCTCCACTAAGCTCCTGCAAAGGTTTGAGCTTTGGAAAGGCTGCATTTTTCCTTGCCAGAAAACAACTCATTCACTCTAGGTGATTAAGTGTTTTCCCATCCTGTTTCTCCAGCAAAAGTGCGTGAGTTGCAGCTCGATTGGTACATTAAGAAGAGGAATGATGGATATTTCACCAGTCACTGTAAGCTTTTTTTCGCTGTACTTTCCTCATTTGGGTAGTCTCGGGGAGTGCACATGATTCAATTTAACAGCTCCTCAACTGCTAAATGAAGCCAAGTTGACTATGCTAATGGTTTATATTTCCATACTGATCTCCATGCAAGCATTACAAGCAATTTCGGAAAAATCATGAATTACCTTCCTTATCAGGTCAGTGTTATTATCACCATTCCTCAGCTGGGGAAAGAAGGACAGTGAGGGGAAGTGATTGCCAGATGCCTTAGAGCATGTCTTCCCTGTGCACTGGAGAATGGCACAGGTTCTCCACACTAGCAGTGAGAAAGCTTCCAGGGTCAGACACAGTGACTGATACAGCATGCAGAAAGGGATGGTTTAGACCATACCATTATCCAAACATCCTTCTACCTTTGCTCCATGGATCCAATTAGCCATTAGCTAACTCAGTGTTAAATTCTGCTCTCCTGGAGGAATGAATGAGCATATGAGCCCTATAGGGGAAGAGAATCCCTTTCTCACCCCCTGGTGATAGGGCTACATAAATCTCAGAGCTATAGTAGGCTTGGTGGCTTTGCATTCCCTTAGCAGGGATAATTTTTGACAGTGAATCACTACAATTGTGGTGGGGTCCTAACTTCTCTCTCGCCATTGTAATTCCCCCTTCACTATAGCTCTCATCTGAGACTTTGTAACTCTCTTAATTTCAGCAATACAACCTTGAATAAGGACTGGCCAATTGATATGGATAGGAGTTTTGCAGGAACATCAACAATAGACTACACCTCAAGGCAGAAGAATCATGAAGTATATTCATAATAAATCATCTAATAAGTCAGCAGACAAAAAATAATCTGCTTTTCCAAGGAGGATCTTTTAGAAAAGAATAGTCCTGACATCCTAGGGCAGCATTACTCTTGCTTGCAGTATTTTTAATGTTTTCATCTGAATGATGTAATCATTTCTAAAAATTCAAATTAATTCTCTTATAAGCAAACATAATCAGCCATAAAAGCAGCTTGTTCCAGTGCCTGGGAACAGCCTTTGAAGGTCTTTGGTATGACTATTTAATGGTCTGGTAAGAGTTTTAAAGATGTATTTTTTCTTTTACCCCCTCAAGTAATTATTCATTTTTTTTCCCAAGTGGCTTATGGGTAATGATAGACAAGTTAATGTACAAATTTTTCTTTCGCAGAAGTCCCTTTAATAAAGGATTTACTGCCATGTAATTCTTGAAACATTTTCAGTTATTTAATCTCTTTGAAGGACTTGGGGACTGCATAGATGAGCTCAGCTGTACATTAGAGAGCAGACCCAAGCACAAACCTAAACATGAAAGACTCAGAAAATATGAATCTGTATCTTCCTCTGTCAGTCTGGTGTCAGTGAAAGTACTGTGATTAGCTAGAACTGCCTAGGCTGCCCAGAAAGTCTATTTTTTCTGTGGAACAGAGACAGTACAGGTGACATCGATATGCAGCCAAACTGGCTCAGGAGGACAAAGCATTTTATCCTCGGCTTCATGACTGAGACAGCTAAAAAATAAAAATAATGGAGTCTTGCAGTAGTTTCTCTGGTGGATGTTTGCCAATTTCCAAACAGCTTGAGACTGCAACCTTTTTAATTCAGACCACCAGGAAGCCTTCTTATAACTCTAACTGGATACAAACTCTGACAGTTCAGTGATACTATGTGTGAAGTGCGGGTTATCAATCAGCTGTGTGACCTATCCTGCTTCCCACACATCAGAGTGATGCATGTGGTGATAAGGTAGAAAATAAAAGCAATGTGACCAGAAGGAAGAAGGTAACAAAGAGAGGACAAAAAAAAATACCCAAATCTTTCCAAGTACATGTCTCTCAGTCGAAATTAGCATATGCAGGGAGCCCAGAGGTCACAGGGATATTTACCGGTTGCTGGACAGCCTGGCTAGGAGGGGTTCCAGCCAGCCCTTCTGACACTCGCAGTGTGAATCCATGAAGACGAGCACGTCCCCCGTCGCCCGTGCAGCTCCTAGCATCCGACCTCGGATGACTCCAAGCCTCTTGTTGCTCCGGATGAGTTTCACACCATCCAGCTTAGAGATGTATTCACTCAGAGCTGACTTTAGGGGCCCTGTCAGAAGCAGAATGGTCACAGAAATGTTTTAGCCTTGATTCAAGCTGTTACAGAAAAGCAACAGGTAGCAGGAGATGCTACTTCTTGCTGGTAAAATGTTTTGGGGGCATTTGTTTTACACAGCCAAGTGGGCCATGGTCCAAATATTCCCACAGAAGTGTAATGTCAAAGAGAAGTAGAGACTAACGGAAACTGAGATTCACTAGGTGTGAAGCTATTCCTGTGGGAAACTTCATAGCCTCCTCTCCTGTTTTCAGCAAAAGGTGGATTCTCTCATCATCTAATAAAAGGCGCAGATCAGAGTGAGGTACTACAGGTGTTTGGCTTTCCCAAGTGCTTTGGATGACTTTAGCAATGTGGAGTTTTCCACTCTATACTTCAGCCAAAGTCCAAGTCTGGAAATTATTACAGCAGATCTGGTCCAGTGGGAAGGCTAAGATTTGTATACTGTGATCTTATTTTAACATAAGAAAGTTCAGAGTGATTGGAAATGATGGGGAAAAAAGAAACATATTTCAAAGTTGAAAGGCTAAGCTGAATTCTAGGGATGGAAGAGTGAAACCTGGCAGCTAGCTCAAGACTGCTTAGCTCTCTTCCTCAGGGTCTTCTTTGCCTTCTGCTCTCCTCACACGCTTCCTGGAGGCGGACACTTTCTTCCCTGAAGCTTTGGACGAAAGAGCTCACATACAGAGAAATGGGGACTACCTTGCTGGCTGAGATCATCGACTAGGATGATATCCTTGAGGGAGGCCTTCGGGGCTGTGTCCATAATGCTGTGCACGGTTCTCAGCAGAGTAGACCAGGCTTCGTCATGGAAACAGATGATGACACTAGCAGTAGGCAGACTGGAGTCATATTCTTGCTGCAGGCATCTGCATGGGATCAAATGAGGGAGACACTAGAAACACTGATACAACTGGCTACTTATCTCTCAAAGTTGTAAGCTACACCTAAACCTTTAAGGATGGAATGCAGTTTAAGATATTGGCTCACTTCTAACGAAGCAAAGGAAGTATTAAGGTGTCCAAGACTGGAATACAAAGTGAAAATATGGGAATGACATTATAAAAATTAAAATGCAAAAATAGGAATGTTTTGCTGTATTCTGGGATACTTTCTTCTGCTCTGGCTGCTTGAAAATACACAGCTCAACAGAAATGGCCCAGAAGGCAAAGAAAGAGAAACTGAAGACAATTAGACAGAGCACAGCAGAGAGGGGGATAAAGCAGGTCAGTCAGCCTCCACCGATTTCCACATTTTCTCAAGTAACACAGAAAAGAGTAAACTGAAATGCAGTACCTTTAAGACTAACAGGTAAAATAATTCATCTGCACAACACATCAGTATACCTGTGGACTGCCTGACCAATGAATGAAGCCAACATCTCAGTTCTGTACAGGAAAGAAAGGGATACTTACATGGCCAATGAAAACAAATATAGATATATTCAAGAAAATAAATATATTTTCCCTATAAACTTTGTACAGATTGCTTTTTTTGAAGAAAATGAATCACGGATAAATGAGGCTCCCAGCTGGGTAGATTATGCCATTTTCTGCTATTTACAACTCCAGGTACTGACACAATCTACTGTAAGACACCTGACTGCAGGGGTCACTCTATGGCATTTCTAGAGACGCTCCAGAGTGCCAGCTGGGACCCATGGCTCCTCAGTTTTCCATGGGGCCAAGATTTCACACATGACATCGCAAAAATTTCCATCAAAATTACTATGAATTAGATGTTGCTTTGACAACTCAAGCATTTAAGAATGAAAAACACTTCCTATTCATCCTCACAGAAACTGTATATGAAAACTATAAACCCTCGTCAAACAATGGCTGTTTCATAAATGTAAGTAAAGGATCTACAAATCACATTCACAACAGTGTTTTCTGATGTACCAGTCTTGGTTCAGAGAGACAGGGCACACTATACTGGCATAATGAGGCACATTTTCCAGAAAAGGCCTTCAAATGTTCATTGTAGAGATGCAAAGACTGTGCCTATATATCTGCTTTGCTTACATTAGAAAACACATTTTAGAATTTTTTCCTTTCCTGAGGCACAGTCATCCAGTTTCCTAACTCATTTAATCTCTAGCAACAAGAACTTCTTCAAGGAATTACAGAATTGGCTGAATGTGGCCCATTGCTATTTCAGCATTTTTGTATTGCCAGGCAAATCATCGTACAGATTTTACAGTGGTTGTTGAACAATTAGCTACTCAGCAGAAGCTCATGTAAGGGATATAATTTTAATACTGCTATGTTTATTACCAATTTACTTGGTGCTTCTATTATGAACTGAAGCCCTATGATGCTAGACACTATCCAGACACAAAGCTGCTTATCATTTAAGAGAATCCATAGTCTGAATGATTTAATAACAAATACAAATAAATGAATACTATAGATACACTTCTGGGAATATACATTTAAAATGAGCACAATCATAATAATTTATTATAGTTTGTAATATTTCACATGAATATCTTTTTGTATAGGGAGGCAAATTTTTTTCATGATTTTTAAACGGTAACGAATCTATGTTGTCCTTGGTTTACTAATTTTCTGTAATCAACAAGGCTGTTATTTCACAATTTCATATGGGATAATTGTTTCCATTTTCAGCAGGATGGAGAAAAGGATACTCTCACAACTTGGCAGTGTTTGTATTTTCAGGCAGAAGAATCTAGAGGTGATTAAGAAAAGTGAAGATCTGATGCAGTCCTTTTACTACCAGGCAGCTTCCAACCAGGAACTATACACTAATACAGCTATAAGCACCTATATTTTGGACCGTAATACTACAGTGCCTTGTTGCTAGTACTGTGGTTACAGCAAGAAAATAAGGCTGTTGTGGAATCTTAATTGGAAAAGAATTGAAAATAACTGTACTTGAATACATAACCCGGGTGGCGAGTGTTTAGTTGCCATGGAGATTGGCAAAGACTTGCAATATAGATATCTAATCTTCAGAAAAATGTGAAAGGATACTGGTATACAGAAATACCTTCCCTGTAATTTGGAGCAGTTTCACAGACTGTCCATCATAAATCGGCATTTCAGAAAGTCAGGGCTGTGACTGATGTGAGACATAGTGATTTAATCTGATTTGTGAAAAATAAGGAATCGTCACAAGCAGCAACGAACAGGAGAGCAATTCTGACATGGCAAAGGCACTGCCGATGGGGACTCCCACCCACCTTCAGGAAAATATCTTGTTGAGATTTAGCTCCCAACAGCACTCAACTGGAAGCTATGCTTCTGTAATGAAACTTAAAACCTTTTTAGACAGCTTGTGAGTTTCTGTTTGCCTGGATACGTTTGACACTCAAGCCCAAAAGAGGAAAACAGACCATTTTTCAGGCAGAACCCCATCATAAAAGTCACAATGTCAGGCTTGATTTGGGTCCACTGTCCCACGAGGGTGTCAACAGCAGCTGGACTAACTGATAGCAGCAAAAAGCCCTCTGAGGGACGAAGGTACCTCAGAGGATGAATCTTGAAGTGGAAGAAAAACTTTATATTACAACTGTACGAGTTATTAAAACGGGTAGTCCAAGTAAATGGGGCAAAACAAGGTACCCGATTCGTCCATTGGGGTAAGTTTTCCTGTGGGATCAGTAGGTGTGCTGGAAGAGATACGGTTTTATGCATCTACTTTCTGAAAATTAGCATAAAACATTCACCTGGAAAGGCATGCAAAGAGATGTGGGTTATGTTAGAAGCTGGCGTCTGGTGAGAGAGGTCTAAAGTATCACTTTCCAGGTAAGGAAGTTAGATCCCGGGCTGTCAAGGCACAGCCCAGCCCACAGGCTCTGGTTTATTTCCAGCAGAGCTCTGTACTCTTCACATAAAAAGAAACTGTTGTTATGCTGCTTATTGCTGCAATGCAAAGCACAACAGACCTCTTTATGTAAATTTCTAAGGAACAGCAGCTAAGTATATCTTATGGCATTTACCTTACATCTTACATTCTGGTTTAAGAGTAAAACTGAGGTTTGTAAGTAAGTGTGAAGTTTGGCCAGCCTTATTTTACAGTATCTGGAAGTGCTTCACAATTAGTAGGCGTAGCTTCTGGTACCAAGAATTCGCCATCTAATTTCAAGCGAAATGAGAGAGATTGAGTCCATGGAGCTAACTCACTAAAATGTCCTAACTGGTTGGGTTCTCTCTAACTAAATAATAACAGACATTATTAGGAACAACATGATTCAAACAGAATAGAGGAATAGACAACCTGGTTCATTACTGGTTCACTCTCAGTTTACACTGGTATAAAACTGGACTGATATAGTTGTGAGCTATGCCGCCAGAGTAAATTACGCCTAAAAAATATCATTGTGGTTTGTGTTTTGTGCCATAAAGGACAGGACTGGCTTAGAGGTAGACCTCTGCTGCAGGTTTATGATCTGGATTTAGATCTGAACAATTGCAAAGCCTCAGATGTTCAGATCTGCGGTTTCAATCTGGGCTCTATAAGCTGTGGTGTTGATAGCTCTTTAGGCTGTAACTAGTCAGACAGGAAAACCCATCCAAGAGCTCTGAGACCATGGCTTAAATCTTACCGAGATTAGTATTAACTAAACCTGTCTCTTGTTGGATGGCCCTTCAGCTGCCAAAACTGGTTTTTGGCTGACATCACAGGCAGTAAACCAGGGTCATCATTCCTCCTTTGAACATTACATAGTTCAAAGAGCTGCCAGTGAAGCATGGTGAAAAATAACTGAAATAGTATTAGCTTCTCATTATTCAATGGAATTACCCAAATCAACATCGAACCTAGTCAGCAAGTATAGAAAACACTCCATTTCATGTCTCTCTCCTTAAGATTGTCCCCTTAAATTAAAGCCACCAGCTGTCTTTAAACATGTGCAAACAACCACTGGAAAAATTATTATATATATATTCTGCGTCTTAAAATGTTTTCTGGCACATCTTTCCACCGTGTCCTGGGGTAAAGCTACGATAGCTTTCATTACAGGAGGCAAGAAAAAAAAAAGATACCCACCCACATCCCTTTCCCTCTCCCCTGGGCAGGCGAGCATAGATATGCCTCGGCCCCCTTCTAAGAAGTGTAATAAATTGCCCCTCCCGGGCTGTTGGAGCTACTGGATCTCAAGTCTCCAGGCTTCAAACGCAATACGTGGGGCTCCAAACGCAACACGTGGGGCTCCAAACGCAACACGTGGGGCTTCAAATGCGACACTTGCTCGATGTGGCCTTACCGCCCGGCTGCTGGTAGCCACGGTGGTGTTGGCAGACCTGACCAGACGCACCGACCTCCGCCTTCCTTCCTCCCGCGAGTTTCCTTTCAGCGTTCTTCGGGTCACTTGCTATACGACAAAAGCTGAAAGGCCCAACTCCTGACTCCTTTATCACCCCGTAATCCCGGCGACCCCACAGCCCTGGCAGCGGCCCACCGTGAGGTGACCCCTGGGGCCTTCGAGCGAGTCGTAGCGGCGGGAAGCGGAGGGGCGGCCGCTCGCTCCCCTCTGCAGCCGCCTTTCCCGCTCGCCCACCCCGCACGCCCCCGCCGTGCGGACCCCCTTCCCGACCCCAACAGACGGACAGACAGAGAACCGGGGGGACACAGCCCGGGCCGGGGCACACCGAGCGCTCCCCCGCCGCCGCCCGGCACCTGCTGCGGCCGGGGCGGCGCCCTCCCGGGGCCCCCGGCAGGGGGCGCTGCCGCCCGCCCACAGGCGCCGCGTTGCCGTGGGGCCGGGCCGGGCCGGGTCGGGCCGGGCCGCCCTGTGGCCGCGGGGAGGCGGGGAGGGGGTGCGGGAGGCGCCGGTAGCAGCGTACATCAGTCGTCAGCTGGGTGGCGGGGCGCTCCTTCGTCCTCCCCTTTCTGTCCCGGCGCCCCTAGGAAGCCGTAGCTGCCCCCCCCCCCCCCCCCCCTCCGCTTTTGCCGTTTGTCGGCCCCCGAGAGCTTGAAGCACCGTCGGTGCTGGGTGCAGCCCCTGCTGGCTCCGGCAGCACCCGCCGCCGCCTCGGGGTGCGCGGGGGCTGCGGCCCAGGGCGGGGGCGGCCGTGGCTGGGCAGCCGCGGGGCGGCTGTGGGAGCCGGCTGCGGGGCCGGGGCCGGGGCCGGCGGAGGGGGGCTGGGGCGTACCTGGCTGTGAGGCGGGGGTGTTCCTCACCCAGCGCGGGGAAAGGCGTGATCCCGAGCCGCGGGGAGAGCTCGGTAGGCAAGGCGCGGGGTTGAGACGGGGGGAGGTTCGCGGGGGGACGGCGGCGGGGGACGAGGGAAGTTTTGTCCCGGAGATGAAAGAGGCTGTTTTACTTACAACGGGTGCCGTACCTCAGGCAGCTCCCTGCGCAGAGAGAGCCGCTCGCTGAGCGCTTCGTTAAAGCCGTGGGTTTCCAGGCCGAGCGGGCGCTCCCCCGCAGCAGCCCCTTCCCCAGCCTGCAGAGGACGGGGCAGGAGCTGGGGCGCCGGGCCCCCCTCTGCCCTCGCCTGCGGCCGCCGGCTCTGCTGCTTCACCACCCGATAGCCCTTCCTGGCCTTGCTGTGGTTCCTTTTGCCGGTGGGCGACACCACGGCCACGATCAACTCATCCTCCCGCAGGGAGATGAAAGGCGATAGCCCATCCAAAGGGTAATACTGCTGGCTCTCCTCCTGGGTCTCCAGCATCTCTTGGGTCTCCGCAAAGTCCACCTGATACCCTTCCCGCGGGCTGAACTCCACAGGCTGGAAAGTCCCTTCCTTGCTCTGGTTGCCGGGTGGTGGATTCAGCGTTGTAACCATCAGGAGCAAAAAGCCCAGCATCAGCAACAACAAGAGAAACTGCAGCTTGCATGATCCATATCTGCACTTCTTCCTCAAGAACATACTGTTGGTGACAAAACGATACAGATGGTCATGTTAAATATCACTTGGATCTTTCTCAGACTCCAGTCCTCGGGTTGCAGCAAAGCCCTGGTTTTCACTATCTGCCAAGAGGATTTTTTTGCTCCCCTTGCATTTCACTGATGCCGTTTCATGCTCTCCTCTCTATTTACAGACAAAATATAACATTACTATTAATATTGCACTTACTGTAGTAAAAGGTAGCATGGATCCAGCGAGATAAAGTAGGTCCTTTATCATACAGAGTCCCAGCTTAGTTAGGAAAGCGCCTGTTTAGCTGATGAAAAGAGTAGCTAAAGTTTTTTAAATTCTAAGTAAAAAGAAATTCCATTTCTTATTGTTTCCTTCCAGAGCAGTTTCTCCTTCTTCAAAGTTTCCAGTTGCTGCCTGGATTGAAGCGCCTTATCTCTGAAAGCAGATCTGACAGTTCTCCCCCGTTCAGAGGCTTCAAGTTAGCTGTGATCAACAGATGAGAACTAGTCGGTCCCTGACTTTGTTTCACACTTAACTACGGCACTCAGTCAGGAAGCACTTTGCCAGACATAATACAGAGCAATGTGTGCGTCTTTCTCTTGGTCCTAATGCCCTCGCTGTTCTTGTCCTATCAAATCAAAACTTTGCAAAAGCTGTAAGAGGTGAAATAGAAGAAGCAAAACGTTGTATTCTAAAAGAAATCAAGGCACGCCACGAATCACTCTACTTCTGAATAGCCATATTAAGCTAAGAAATGCTCACAGCAAGAAGCAAGAATTTTATAAACGGAATAAAAGATGGAGTGCACATGATTTATTTAAGGTTAGATTTATTCATATGGTAATGTGCTAGCTGAAGTATTTGAGTATATTTCATTTTCAATAAATATTTACAGCTGTAGGGATTTTAACACTGACATAAGGGTGCCAAATTATCACCTGGCAGACTGAAGTTGTCTCCTCATCCATAAATTGGTGTTGCAGGGGAAGCAGCACTTCAAGTTTTCAATAGTCCAGGAACAACATGCAGAAAGGCTGGGCTGGAACAACAACTACTGACACTGAGAGAAGACAACGACTTCTGTGATTAAAAGGGGAGCTCAGTCCCTGAGGTCTGTTTGCTAATATTGTTGGCACGGGTGCTAGTGGGCACGGACTGTGGCATTTTTTGCTGCAAGATGGATGCTTGTCCAATGGGAAAAGGGGTGAGAAAGTCCACATGCTTCAGCGTCACATGCCTCTTGGTCTGGCAGAGATCAGGTATGGATGTAACTCAGGTGTTACCAACCCTTTGGATGCTGGGGGCATGGGATGTGGTTTTTTGCATATCTTGTAATATTCGATGAGCAGAAAGCTCCAGCTCCAGGAGGCATGTGATTACTGGAGAACTTCCACGTTCACCTTTTGTTAAAAAGTACATTTCTAGATATTATAGGTAAAAGAAAAGCCTGAAGACATGAATGCAGTGTACTCTAAAGGGAACCAAGGATTTGTTCTTTTTTTCTTTCCTCCCCGTTACTTCCCTGTAAGATTTCTGTAAGTTCAGCCTATGGTTCCTGGTAAACAGCTTCCAAAAAATTAAAAATGAGAGGACGCCTACTTTCAGACTAAAATGAGTCATGGCCTTCAAAAGGAAGGACGGGATAGAGCACCTTAAAATTGCCGGAGGCACGTAGTGTCTCTCACTTCTGTGTGTACTCCCCTAACCATCTTACACAGAATGCCTTGAGGTAATGTGACCAGTCTGCTGTGTCTTGGCACCTTCCCTACCTCAGCTGTTCTTTAAAAGATATAATACTGCTTTAATCATATCTTGGGTAGAAGGAAGATTGAGAGAATATTTTTATACTTCACCAGTGTGTCTCTTCCTTTTTAAACTTAAATTCACAGAAAAGTTACATCCCAACCCACCTTCAGCCTTGAGAATATTGCTCTTTATCCTGCTTTTCATAGGGAAAAAAAAGTGTTGATGTTTTCAATTCAACAGGGAAGCAGCACACATTTGCATTAAAAAAATCTGAGTTCAAAAGCATTCATTTAAATAACAATATGTGTCAGCCATAGAAAGACAAAATGAAATGGAAATGGAGAGACCTGTCCGAGGCACTCTGCAAAAAGCTGGCACCAGCAACTTGCAAAAGGTTCAGTTCCACAGAGTCCCTTTATCAGGCATGTGGAATAAAAGAAAATAAAAGAAAAGAAAAGGAGAAACTTAAGACTGTGTGGAATAAATGGGAGAAAGTATTACTGGCTTTTTTTTCTTTATTTATTTTTCTGATCTACCCAAGTATTTTGATTTGATTTAATTTAATTAATATTTTTGCCCTGGCTAAAATATTTTAACAGGATGCTGTAACAACTCTGATCAAGATAATTCTAGCCTGCAGTGGTAACTGCTGTGTAAATTCTGTCCTGGTGTGTTCTGTGTTGCTGAGCAAATCCACCTGGGTCTCTTGTGCAGCTATGTTTCAGCTACAGATGAAAAGAGACCCAATTAACAAATTTATAGCAATTTTTGCTACTTTGGCAACAGAGCTGATAGGTAACATTATCACAGAAACACATACATATGGAATCTGGCCTTTGAATATATCCTGACCATTTTAACGAAGAAGAAATGAACGATTACAGAAGATGTTTGGAGGTCAGGCTAATCAATTAAATGTGCAAGTATAAAACACTGGGTGGCACACTTCCAGCAGCCTCTGTTCCCTGTCCAGCATGGACCTCTCTGTTGAAGCTTTCTCACAAGCATCCCCAGTTCTGCACGACGAGCCTTCCTGAACCATCATGTGCCAAACAGTCTGTTTTCCAACCTCGTCTCTTAAACATGAGCCAGGAAAGCACTGTGATTTTCCACTGCCAGCATACAAAAGAGAGATTGTCTTTCCAGTGGATGGGCCCTTCAGTGTCTGAGAGGAAATACCTTGTTTCCATAATGCACTTGAAGAATAGCATCACTTTCTTATCATTTCCCCACCTGGAAGTCAAGAAGACCACGTCCATGGTATTTTATTTCTACCTTTGGTTACTAAAAAGCATGCTATAAAGTAGGCCCTTCACTGACACACAGAACGGGTTGCTCCCTGCTGCCTAGCTGTGGGGGAGTCCCTCTCCCCAGGCATCTTAGGACACGTTCCTGTGCATCCTTTGATGGAAGAGGAAGGAGCACTGCATCTCCCAGGCTCTGTCCTCAGGCCCGGAGGCACTGCCTTCTTCCCCGTTCCCAGTCTCTTAAGTGCTGCTTCATGCAGGTAGCCCACAGAAGTGGCTGCTCCCAAAAGGTATTGTTGTCCTTGGACTGCTGTTCATACAGCAGACCCTAAAGCTCCTCAGCCAGTGGGAGAGGAACATGTTACAAGCTGTGCCAAATACATCAGCGATTGCTCCAGAAAGGGCCAACCTCTGGTGCCAATATTCACCAGTGCCAATATTGTGTTGTCTTTCCTGCTGGTCAGCCCATGAAAGTGCTGAAAGACTTAGGCTCCTACCAGCCCTGCTCAGGCAGAGTTGGTTGTGGAAGATGTACATACCTCCAGTAAATACAAAGTCAAGCCCTATTGACTACTCCATTCTTTAAGGCTTGCTCATGCCTCCGATTGATGAGGAAGAAAATATTCATCATCCTTCACTGTTGTAAATTTTGCTCACTAATTGCCAAGAGCTAGAACATGAAATCAAATCTAGGTCGTCTTATTCATTTGAAAAGCATTAGGAAACACAATTGCCTTGTCCAGAGTAATAAACATTTCAGTCGCTGTGGTGTAGCTGTTTGTACTTACCCTTTCCTCCCCACCTCCTTTTGGCTTGCGTTTTTGTCCAAACTATTCCCCATCACATACTTGTTAAATATTATGTGACATGTTACGTTATCCGTACATGAAGAAACAACATATACTTTCAGTGTGCAGAGCCCATATTTAACTGCCAGGAAAATAACAAAGAAAGAACAAAAACAAGGCTAGAGGGAGGAAAGAGCGTGTGAACAGGTTGTTACTTACTCTTTAATAAACATCTTGGATTGATTTACACTTCTATGCCAAAAGCAGATGTGCCACCTTCCATTTAAAGACTCAATAGGTAGCAGCACTCATGGCTTCCTAGCTGCATGTACTATATGCCACAGCTCTTTGTACGTTGTAACAATGGCTTTATTTGCACAGATATGAAGAAAGTCAGTGCATAAAATGAGACTGATTACATGGTGCACGGGATTTGTGGTCGTTTTATAATCAAGTTACTTTCCCCATTCTTCCCAGGATACAATAAGAAATAAGTATTTTTAGATTATAACAAGATATAATTTATTTGCAGGTGTTGCAGATGCTTTGTGTACTTGGCATTGCACCAAATATTGTTCGTGCAAATGACATTTTCTGATAGCAAGTTAATAATAAATTAGAACAAGATTCTGTGGAACCTGGTTTTGGAGGCTATGAGAGTTTGATAAAATCTGTTGATCACTGGCAGGAATTTTGATGCTAGCATTGCGATTTATGAGATGTTTGCCAACCTGTCAGTGAAGGAAATGCAGCTGAAATTCCATTTTTACAAGATTTCTGCTCATAAATCACGTGGCCAATGTAAAATGGAGCATGGAAGCCATGGACCTCTGTGCTGCTTTGCAAAAGCAGTTCTGTGGGCATGAAGGTCAGCAGCACTTGATGGGAACCTATCACAGGAGTGACAGCTTCTGAATTTACTGCACCACAGCCTCTGGCTAACTCAGAAATGGTGGCTCTCAGGACTTAAAGGGCAGTAGTATGTACTCCGTGCCTGAAACCTAGCCTTTAACACAGCCTTAGACAGTTACCAGCTATCTGGGAGGGGTGAGACCTTCGATCATTATTAGCCAACCTAGAAATGACACATCTCAAGCACTATGGGCAATACACATACCATCGCAACCTCCTGTCTCTTGTACTCAGCCGTTATTAATATCCTTAAGCTGGAGAGGGTTCTGTATACCTTCAACCCCCAGTAACCCAACCCAGGTAACCTGAATCCAGCTCTAAACTGGTTGGGACTATTTGTTGACTATTGTCAACATCCTTCACTAGAAAATCATCCCACATTGACCATAAAATCTAACCCACCATTAGAGACAGTGGGACAGGTTCTTAGCTGGCTCTAAATTGCTGTAGCTGCACAGGTGGAAACAAAAATAAGGTGGTTTACTCTTTTGGAGTGACTGGCCTGGCCTTTTTGGCTTTAAAAATGAAACAAATGAGGTAAGGGAAATTGATCCCTCATGTGATATTAACAACATCAGTAGAGTTACTTCAGGGATAAATTCAGCCCTATGGGTGGAGGCTCACAAGGAGGAAATCACCACAGGTTTCTCCTGGGGGCCTCTGCCTGTAGAGTTTCATCTGTGGTCAGAAGTTTACTTCCACAGAACAGGCCATGAAACCATTTGCAAACAGAGCATATCTAGAAATCTGGGTGATACTAAAGACAAAGCCTTTTTTCCCTACCAAGTACGCTTTCCCTGGTGGGCAGCTCTAACTTCACATCTACTCTGTTTTTTTCTGCATGTACAGGAGATACATAAACAGCACATGCTTTCCAGAAACTTTAAATGCAGACAGCATTTAAAAGTCACAATATTCATATGGAGAAGCTGTCCCCATAATAAGTATTTTTAGTTAAATGGTGTTTAGGCTAAGCGAAAAGAAAAAGAAAAAGCTTTCAGTGGTTCTTGCATCTCTTGACACACTAAAGTATTAAATGACATGCAGTTACACAACTGATGGCACCTGTTTCAACACAATGGTCATCCACATCACCTAAGCTGAAAATTACCTTTTTTTTTCTAAATAAGTTACATATCTGTCTGTACTTGGTATAGTAAACAGCTGCTCTTCAGATACCTGCTGAATATTAGGGGTTTGATTTATCAGGGAAGTTGGCAGAGAGTATCATAGTTGTGAAAAACCTGATGAGAAGATAATACTTAATAGTAGCGTGAAGAGCAAACAATTTCACTGTTGCTTGGGTGGGTTAAGAGCTGAGTGAAGCCCAAGTTAAGTCACTGCAGGTGTGCAGCTTAATGAGCTGCAGTTAGGGAGCAGGTGAGCATAAACTGAGAGCACAGAGGGCATATTTGGGAATGCTGTTATGATGGAAGAGCTGGAGTGAATGTGGGATGGATGTTTGAGGTAAGGCTGCAGTAGATACTATTTTTATATGTTTTCATTTTGAATACGAGGGAAATACAGAGAAAATGAAAGTAAGCTATGTTAATATAGCAGGTGTGTGAGTGGGGCATATGACTTCTCTCCATGTCTCCCAAACAAGACTTATATTCTTTAACTATTTGTTAAGAGGAATGTGGAAAATACGCATTTTTGCAAGCCTGTTGCCTTTGTTAGTTTGTTTGTTTTTTAATATCAATTTAAAAAATATACTACATTCATAATAATTAACACTGAAGTTATGATGCAGTTCAGCTGTGGGTATGTAGAAGTTAACTTTCAAGAATAAAGGCCTAGATTCCTTCTCCCCTCCCCACCCCCCCACACTGTTTAAGCGCAGCTCATGATGGGATGGATATTCTATAAAATATGAAACATTGTATACTGATGTAGATCTTGGAAATGTTTGTTCAAGAATCCAAAACAAACCCTGCACTTTTCTTTACATTTGTTTGGGATCGTTGATGTTCATGTAGAGTGAACAAAAGTCAAATGTAAAGTAGTATTAAAAAATGAACTTGGGTTTCAAGCCTAAGACATTCTAGATAAACTAGGTTTAGCCCAAAGATGCACGTGTGTACCACCACTGGTATTTGTGGGAGCTGTGTGTGTGGCCTACATAGTTAAGAGCAGGATTGAATTTAAGGAGAAAGACAGAAAAGAAATGTGTGTGTGTATAAAACTTCAGTCTGTGTATATACTCTACGTATATATGTGTGTGGGTGTATATATATGACAATATAAACATATAAAGTAAAAACAACCTGGTCTGCTCTCATGGCTCACGCATCCATTCCCACCTGGATTATCCTACCATCCTGTCCTATGTGCTCTGTCTGGTTTGTGGCAGGGTGACTAAAGGAAGGAGTAAACCAACTGCTAAAGATACTTCCTTCCTTGACCTTTTTTTTTTTTTTAACTGGAATAGATAAAAACTCTTATTCTCATCCCTCTAGCAGTATAGAACTGAATTCTGCAAGCTGGATTAAGTATATGGTTTTAATTTGTTAATATACTTTTAAGGCTTGCTATCTATATACATTTTTGGTTAACACTGATGCTCTGGGAAGTTGCTCAGTAATGGCTGAAACTTAGAGAAGAATTTAAAGCAAATTCTCCAGCAGAAGCAGCCCTGCTTTCATGTTGTGACTGTCATTGTGAGTCTCGGTTTGGATCAGCTCTTTTCTCCTGTCTTAAAATAGGAGGCCCAACAACCTTACTTCAGGAAATCTGCTGAGGGACATGAGACCCCTTTGTTTACTGTCTCATGAAAATATCTTCATGTTGGCAAGCCATTAAAAAGAATAACAGGGTGGAAGGAAGTGGCAAGACAACGGAGATATGTGTTAATTTACTACATTCCCTATACAAGTTTGCGTTTCCAAAGGAACCCATCTGGTAGAAAGGAAAAGAGTGTCCTTCCCAAACATAGCCTTTGAAGGAGGTAAGGCACGCAGCTATCAGGGACACTTGCTACAAGAAAAGCCTCCTCACGTCTGTAGTTTGCAAGAGTTGTCTGCATGATTTTCTGAGTTTTTTTCTATTCTTAACAGAAACTTAGGCAGGAACAGGGATTTTGGAAACTAAGCTATAAGAAATAGGATTGTCATACCAATAGGCTAAATCTCTAAAACTTCTGGCTTCTTGGCAGTTTAGGAAAAGGGCAGAGGTGGTGGAAGGTACAGGCTGTGGTCACTTCTGACTGCCAAACAAGAAGCAATAGGAATAGACACAAATGGTTTTATTGCTCCCATCACAAGCAAGACAGATCGTTAATAGACATGGATTAATCTTTTAAAAGATATGCCTGCAAAAATATCATCTGGGTTGTAAAGGTCATTGAGGCAGGGATTTCTGACTGTCAAATGCCAGGAACACTAGTGCCATTCACCAGACTCTGGGTGTGCTTTGAGCTGCAGAAGAACACAAACTGAGATATGTGACTGGTTATTCCAGTTTGTTTTCTCTGTGTTTGTGAGTGAAGTAAAAGTTTGTTTCTCTTCTCTTACTTAATTGCTGCATATCGCAGAAGACAATCAAGATTTTTTTCACTGGCTCCTTTCCTCTTCATGTTAAGTCTTGATTTTTTTTTTTTTTTTTAACTTTTTTTCTGTTTAGGGAAAAAAGCTTTCTAGGCATAGATGGGATGCTTGGTTTGTGAAGGTGGTTAGCAGATGTAGTCTGAGAAGCCGGCTGGCTGGTTAATGGTCACAGAAACTGAAACAAATGATAGAGCTGTTAAATGGGGAGAAAAGGAAAGTTCAGGAGGCAGGCTTGCAGTTAGTCATTTGAACAAAGCCTTTGTTCAAGGTTCTTGAGTGCTCCTCAGAAATCAAGCTTTTTGGCATCCATACAACAGAGCTTGCAAATGCTAAGCAATTTTGGTAGGAAGAGTACTACTTTTAAAGGTGCATACATGGAGATGGCATCCTTCTTGGAAGAGCCTGGTGACTGTAGATTTATATCATGGTGCGGGTACTAGGAACCTGGGCTGTTCTTTTGCTAGCACTAACATTTCTGTCAACAGCCTCAAAAGAATAAGCTCATGTGAGTTTTGGGACGCTGTTTTGGGAAATGGTGATTCAGAGATTCTGCACCAAAAGGGAATGAGAGGGAGGGAATTTTTCAGAAGTTAAAAAATGGTTCTGCAGCCTTCTCGGGATTTTTCCTATGTAAAGAAAGTCATCATGCAAAGGAAGAAATTATGGCTAGAATCATTGTGGGAGATTTCTGACTGGGGTCAAAGATGGTGAGAATTTGGCACTGCCCTATCTGAACCCAAACCCACTGGTCCATGGCCTGGACAAGAGTAAAGATCAGCATCTGACTCTGAACCTGGTTGGCTGGATCATCTCCATCTATTAAGATGTTGTATTGCTTCTACGTTACGGTAAAACTGTGTTCCCACACGGCTGTCTGGTTTATAGAAAGGCTGATCTATAATCCTGAAACATACAAGAAGCTGTACACCAAAAGCTGGAAAAGTGGCCTACAATTTTAAGAGGAATTCTCCAAGCCAGAAAGTAAAGTGAGTGTGCATGTTCAGGGGGTGCCCTTAAACTTCTGGAAACCATCACTCAGCAGGTATATGAGCAAAAATAACAAGTCTTTATAGTGGTTTTAATAAAGTGCACGTTATAGCACCTTTCATCTTCAAAGAATGAACCAAATTTATTGTTGGTATAAACCCACTGGGACCAATGAAGCTGAAGAGGGGGGTGCAGTTACCCCTTTACTAATCAGGGTCATGATTTCACAGGACTATAATTTTGTACCTTGTCAGTAACTATTACAAAATCTGGGAGGCTGCAGTACAAATTTAGCAGCAAAAGGCAAACTGAATCTTGTGACTGCAGGCTTAATGGCCATCATTAAGTATAATATATATGCATAGCTGCAGTACACTTCTTTTGCCAAGTTTCTGGAAAGATCGGCTAAGTAACTGACTACAGGAGTGTAAAATTTATACTTCATCTCACTAATGACTACTTTTATTCCTACTGCATGCAGTAGGAAAGTCTGTAGATCATATTACGTACAAAACTGCACCTCATTCTCTCTCTCTCATCCTCTTGCACAGCATCACTTTTGGTGCATTCCTTGATAGTATGGAAGCTGTCAAACTTCAAGTTATGGAAGGTGAAGCACTGGACATCATACAGGCACCCAAAAAGAAGCAATGCATTTGTGCCTGTTGCTAAAGCAAAGGCCTTTGGAAACAAGGATACAAGCAAGCTGGCCTGTACGTTTCAGCAGGCTACAGAGAACATTTCTTCCATGTTGCCTCAGTCATTTTATGGTGTGGAAAGGGCACAGGGCCAATAAGTGAGGCTAGCTCTCTGTTTGTTTTCCCCTTGGCCCTACATACTGGGAGTGCAAGCTAATGCATTTTGCTTGGCTCCTGCAAAGCAGTTCAAGGATCCCCTCTTTATCTGAGCAAGCTTTGGCAAAATCTGTCTGCGTTTTACTTTCTTAGTGGGAGCTTTACATAGAACTCCATTCAGATTGCTAATGACTGGCAAACTAATGTGCTGGAATATCTCAGATGTGACTAATCTGTGTTATACCTCTGATGTTTTATTGGGGGGGGGGGGAGAGGAAAAAAAAAGCAACACTAGCAAAGTAAAGCAATAAATTTACATTGAGTGCTTAAATGCAATACGCAGAATCAAAACCATTCAAGTTAGATGTGAAACTGTGTCATTACTACCAGTATTTCAATACTTTGTGGATGGGATTCTTTAAGAAACATATTGGTCTCATTTCACTTAACTTGCATGAATTCTTGGTGGAACAACTATCGTCTATGTAAAAGTAGCTGGTTAGTGTGGGACTTCTTGCAAATACTTTGCAGAGCTCTATCTTAATTACAGAATTGTTCAGTAAGGACAGATTCCAGCCTTATCTTTCAAATTACCTTCTCAGAGTTTAATTTAAAAAAGAATGGGTGCACATTGTCCAACGTGGAAAAAATTGTGTTCCTACAAATAAATATCAGCTTGCGTATATTTCTTAAATGCTTAAAATGCTTTGAGAATTTAACCTACTCTGTAAGTGTAATGCACCAAGTTTTTTGCTCCACTGCAAATTGTCTCTGCACTTGGTTAGGCTTTTTGGTTTCTACGAAATGATCATCTGTTCTT
Source organism: Nipponia nippon (assembly GCF_047370975.1). NCBI lineage: Eukaryota > Metazoa > Chordata > Aves > Pelecaniformes > Threskiornithidae > Nipponia > Nipponia nippon. The sequence continues at coordinate 128,442,095 of NW_028262290.1, forward strand.
GGCGTATAAACATTGCAAAGAGAAGTAACCAGGAAACACATATTGGTATTATGATAACCGCAGAGTAAGCGATGAGGAATTCCTTTGGAAGCTGTACAGACTACTCTGTTACTTGCTGTTCTGTAAACAACACTAGAGCATATGCCTTGTGGTACTATCTATGCATGGAGGAAGGTGGAGGGAATTAGTAAACTCCTTGAAAGTTGCTTCAGAAAGATATAGCTAATGGTGGCACTGCCCTGGAAACTGCACAAAGGGGGGATATGAAGAGATGTGGATTCTCCCCTCGTTTAGCCATTGCTGGTGGAACACTTAACTTTGTTTATTTCCTACATTTCTGTCTGTTTAGATTTCCACCTTCTCCAGATGGTACCTGTGTTATGTCAACTCTTGGCACAGCATCTCTGCAATGTTGGCCTTACTGTAATGGTAGTCATGTAAAGGCTGGAGTTACTGTGGACAGCAAATTGAGGAAATGCTGAAGTTCAGGGGATGCTGCTCTTAGCTTGGATCAGGATGTCATACCTTGAGTCCCCAGTTACAGTAGTGTAGCATCAGACATATTAATAGATATAATGAGGCTCTTTCACATAGCTGTAAAAGAAAGTAACCTAATAACTAGATGTAGGTGGAACTGACTGGTGTAAACACCTGTAGCTCTGCATGACAGATCCCTCATAAGAGAAAATTTACTAGTGGAATGGGATTGCAGCCAGAACATCCTTTCTACTAAGGGCCTCCAAATGGCTCTACATAGTAGGATAAGAGATTTGTCTCTACTAATCCTCCACATTTGGAAGAACCAATGGGTTCACTAACTGGAGCTTTCAAAGTGCTGCAGAAAGAGATTGTGATGTGCTGGTACCCTCAGCTCAGTGTGTCTGTTAACATCTGCAAAAAATTACTTGTTCTCCTGCAATATTTAATTATTTACTTGCTGTCCACTGTATTTTTTTAAGCATTTGCATGGATGAAAGAGGTGTTCACAAGGAATCTGTATCCTTCAGACTTGCTAACAGACTTGTTCATCTCTTACAACAGGACAATCTATGCTGTTGCTTAAAGAGTATCCTTCTAAGAGTACAGCACTAAATAATATAAGGGGAAATTGCATCGCTTATACAGAGCTTGTAATAAAATTTCCTAGGTCTATATCATTACAGGTAGTATTCCTGCAAACGATCAGAGGACTGTGTAGTTTGCTTCTCTTTCCTGCAGATAGCAATCACTACCACAGGACTCTGTCATCTCCTCTGTTTCCTGACAGACTTTTGTATTAGTGTGCTAAAACAGACTGTCCCATGCTATCTTCTGGTTCCACTGAACTTAAAGCAAATCCACAGATTCCCAGGTTCCCAGGCTACCTCAACACCTCAGCTGCTCCACGCTCCTGGCATGGTGTGGAGAGATGAAGGACCTGGGATACGTAAAGATTTTGCCATTGTTTCACAATACTCAATGTTTGGTGTGGAAAAAATGTCTGACATGGCTAAAAGGCCAGCCTTAAAATCAGGAGAACCTTGATGAGTGGTAATAAATAATGCTGGATATTTTGTAGTTCTTGATGCATGGGCTGCCTGCTAGTCAGCGAGACATCTATTCATAGACTGAGGAATTGCAGCCTGTTCTTGCAGAGGTTTGCACCCATGATACATCTGTCTGTGTGATTTGTGCTCTGTTGAACCTGTGGTAGTGGAAATATGAGATCCATGCACTATTGCTCAATTATTGCTTAGTGCCAAGGGTGGAATGAGGCAGAAGACTGAGTTGGAAACAAAGAAATAAGCAGCAGTAAATTTATTTGGCCGAACCTGTTGCCTCAGTTGATGTGAGGGGTGTGTCTAGTGATAGGATGCCAGGCCAAGTGACTGAGGCCTACAGCTGTGGTGATGTGGTAAATAGGAAATGCAGGATTTTTTTTGTGGAGGCGACTTTAGGCTCACAGAAAGAGATTCTTGATTACTGTTGACTGGGGGAAATGTGCAAAGGGAGGGGCAAACTGGTTAATCCTGGTGAGAATCATAATTCTCAGTGCCTTCTCAGGACCCTCAGCCCATTGAGATGCTCTATATCCTTGCTGCCTTCTGCTCCTATATGCCCTCACCATCCCACCCTGGCCTGCACTTGCTCCATTTGCTCTTTGTTCCCAGCCAGCAATCTTCAGCTCTGTACATGGCTGCACAATTTGCCTCTCTTTTTATCTACAGTTGCTCCATCTGTGTAGGCGCCTGGGCAGCAGTGTAGGCAGTAGCTGGCATGCATCGTCAGCACATGAGTAGTAGTGGTGTTGGCTTATCAGGCCACTGGGGAGAAGATTCCTACCTGTCCTATGATGGGGCATGGCTGGATGTAGCTGGAATCTGGAAGCTGGAGAGTTGAGTGCTGCCTGGAGAGCTGGACATCGCCAGCCACATGCAAAGCCAGGCTGCTCTCTTCTTCCTGGCTTGGTGAATATGGAAAGGGGGTGCTGGCGTGGCCTCTCCTAGTGCTGTCATCAGTGTGGCTTGTTATGCTAGGCAGCAACAGTGTTTGGTTTGGGTTTTTTCCTTTGACCCAGCAGTGGCCTTCTTTCTTGTGTTTAATGCAAGTGCATGCACTAGTGATTACAACAGTGGGGAAGGAGGGCGGCCTGTAAGGGGTGGCTTCTCCAAAACCTGGATGGAGCTGTGTTTCTGTCAGATGTGAACCTCTGCAAATGCTAATGTCAGGTCAGAGATGGTAAGCTGGCAGTTTGGAAAGTGCTTCTATCTGGCCCTTCTATTGTGCTGAAGGCTTTCTGTTGTGGGCACAGTGCATAGATTATGGGCACTTAACTTGTGTCCACATGTCTTCAGAGAGCTGTTTAGTACATCAGTGTTGATGGAGAGTCTTGGGCTGAGTGTGTCATTTAACATAAGTCTAACAACCTTTCATACCTCTCTACCCAAACAGACCATGTTGCAACAATATTGTAGTTATGTATGAGTAGGAGTTAATCTCTTGCAAGTTGTTAATATATTAATTTCATGTGGTCACTTAAACATAATTTGAAGTTTTATTGCTTGACAAAGAGGTCTTGCACGCCATCCTGCATCCTTCTTTAGCTTGACTTCTAACCTCTTCTTCCTAGAAGGTAATTTTTACATGGGTATAGTTTGTCATAGGTATAGTTTTGTTGCACTGAACCCAGTAGCTATCTGACCCTACTTTAACCAGACAGTGCTGACAGCTGATAACCATTCAGCTTCTTTTCAAGCTTTTTCTGGGACTTGTCATATTTAAGTAGTAACTTACTAAGGGATCAAATTTACTGCTTTTGATTGTAAAGCAAATCTAGGAGCTGCCACTATCTCTTTGAGGACAACAGCAAAGACTCAGACAAACACAACTAAACTGTATCCCACCTACAAACCTAATTGGAAGTCCAGATTTATTCAGGCAAATGCTGTTTGAAATGGTACTTACTACAAATGGTGCAACTGTGTAAAGTCACCGATTTTAAAAAAAGAAAAGGGTGGTGGAGGGGAACAATTTTGAAGCTTTCTCTCATCTAGCAATAAGTAACTAGCTAGAGGAACATGCGTTTCGTGGTATGTGTTCTGTTCACCCAGAGGTGTATTGATGTGCCTTCATTAAAGTGTCTTTAAAGTTAATCTAATGGCAAATGAAGTCAAAATAAAATTATAATGGTGAAGAAAAGTGTTTTCCTGTGACAGGGATTCCTCCTTTTAGGGAACTTTTCCTGGAAATGCTTGTTTCAAACAAATATTAAACTCCCTGAAAACAATCACCCAAGTTGTTCCACACTTGTGTTGGTTAAGGATTTAGTCTGCATCTCACCTAGATTAGTCTCTGGAAGTTTTTCCATTGATTTCAATGGATGTGAGATCAGGTTTCTAACTGGGAACTCCAAGGTTTCAGCCAAATCATGTTCTGTGCATCACCATGGGCTTGTCTGCTCTTATGCCATGCAAAATGCACCTTTATTCCTTCTGCTTGTGCCAACCTCATCTCAGCCTTACAGTGGGGGGTTTTTTCTTATGTTTTTCTGGAATATAAGTGTATTGTCCTGATGCTCTTCCTAGAGCAGGAGACTCTCAACACGTCTCTGAGATGCTTTTTGACTGCTCTGAGAATTAATTTATCTTAACAACAAGGCAACTGGCCCTGCGTGTTCTGCTCTAATTGCTGTTGTGCAGAATTTGTCAGAAACTTATACTGGAGAGAACACCCCTGTGTACTTTGCCCTGTGGAAGTGGACAGGGAAATTTGTCTCCCGTCACCTGCTGCCCAGCAGGGCTCTCCCTCAGGGGAGACCTGGGGCTCTTGTGCAGCTTGAAGATGGCTCCTGCATTGGGGCTGCGCCCTGTGTCGCAGTCCCAGCTAATGAACGTTGCCTAACAGGAGATCTGCTCCTGCCAGTCTTCCTCTTCAGACCGAAAATGTACTTACTTGTATGGTGTTTCTTGAGACAAACATCCAAATGAGAGTAATTTACAATCCACATTGATGTGATGCAGAACTCCAGATGCATTAGAACAACCTAAGATCCTGTTATGCTCAATTAGTCTCTGGGGTGTGCTCTGCTGTTTATTATATGATCTTTTGGTCTCCCTAGGATCATCAGCTGTATTGCTGCTGGGTAAAGTAAGACCATTTTTGCCCTGCCATGCCAGGGTGGCTGGCTGCCACAGCCTGCTGCCTTATTGCCCATCTTGCAGAATGAATGGCTTCATGCCCGATGATCTCACCTTTTCTGGAACAAGAAAAAAACTCTTAGGTTTTCCACACACCAAGTTCACTTGCAGTGGTGATTTTTGTATGACCAGTGTGTTATATCTTGTGAAAAAAACAGACGCTTGGGTCTTATCGTGGATTATACGTACAGAATCATTCCCAGGACACTGAAAGGTCTTGGGGTTCCTAATCAGATGCAGGGCTTCATTTTGCCTGTTTATATCTCTTTAAATCCTCATCAACTCTAACATCCATTTGTAACAGTGCAGATATTCTTGTTTTCAAACTTCTAGCAAACGAAGTGTCCTCAGGCAACCATCCATTCTCCACTGGTGCCTTTTAATTTAAGAGTATTAAATATGGATCACAGTCTCATTCTGTAGTTTTTACAGTAGGCATTTTATTTTGACATTGTTTTCGACCAGCCCCTTAATTTGGGCTAATGGGAATTCCTTGTTAAATTTCTAAATTTGCACTTTATTGCAAATGATTTAAACTCACACTTGCTAAGCTGTAGCCTACTGTCAGACATAATCTCAGTTGTGCCATTTCTAATGAAATATTTTTTTATGCCCTCTACTGTAGTGTGGTCATTTTGTTAATGCTTTGCACAAAGATGTAAAACAAGTACATTTTTTTTTTCTCTGCTAATATAAAAAAAAAAAAAAATATCTTTGCTTATGTTGCTCTTGAAGCAAAGATGGGCTCATTTACCTGAGCTGGTCTCTGTGTTTTGGAAGAAGTCTTGCCAGGTTTCCTCTGTGTCAGTAAGTCTAAAAGAAGTCTGCTTCATTTGTGGTCTGGGCTCTGGCTGATTAACTCTCCCTGTAATGAAAGAGCGGGTACAGTACATCAACTGGTTCTTAACAGTATGCTTTACATTTACTTGCTAGTGACTCACCTAGGCTTAGAGACATCCATACTATTTCTAGTCTTTTAGCTCAACCAATTTGCCTTATTCCTAACGACATTTAAGAGATACGCTTGCCTCTTTGGGCATGGAGTTCTTAGCCTTGTTTCTTCCGCAAGCTTCAGGAGGGGAGCTTAGAAAAATCAAATCTGGCTCCTCTGCACGCCTGTGTGTTGTGCCAGGAGCTTGCTAGCTTCTTAGGTAGAGTTTCATCATTAAAGCTGGGAGGTCTGAAGACCCACTGCCAAGTATGGAGTGAGGGAGGATTAGAAAAAGCAACTATAGTTCAGGTTAAAGTTTTTAATTATGTCATGTTCTCGGTATGTTCAAGAAAAACATTCTGTACAAAATCGTCATTAGAGCACCCATCTTCCACCATCCCATGAGGCTGCAGAGCACATTCATGGGACCTCATTTGTTTTGTCTCATTTTCCTGTGGAAGATGCCATCCTTGCAGTCCACTCAATGGGTAGTCCCAGCAGCTGCTCTCTCTTCTCAGATAGTTATTCCTCCTGGAAGATGCTAGCTTTCTCTAGCAAAAGGTGTTATACTTCGAATGCAAGCAATTATCTCTGGCCACTATATTGTCTATTCCTTAAAGACATTCATATAAACTCTTTCACTTAGCAATCAAAGCCCCAAATTTAGGAGCACGGACAATCTTGGGATGCAGGGTTCATGTTAGTGTTTTTATGCAGGGCTGCTGCTTAACCAGTTTTGCATATTGACATGCAGTCATAGTGGGATTTTTTGTTTGTTTTGTAATCTTGGCAAAATCTTCCTTATATTTTGCTGCCTTGGGGAATATGACAGTGATACTTGTTTTAGGTGCATGTCTTACATAGGTGGTTTTGAGCTGTGGGAGACAATCAGTGAAAAAAAAACCCTGCAGGGCATCTTTAGATGTTAGTAAAAAGCAGCATAGGAAAATGTTTCTCCTGTCTGGAGGTTTCCCTATTACATCATCAGGGTGATGGATTGTCTGGAAGAGGGAAGGCTGTTGAAATGCTGGGATATAACCTGCTCGATTCTGTTTATGTAAAACATCATCATTAGCTGTATCTAATATTTGTTGTTTCTGGTCTAAACTGCTCAATGCTTCATCCCACTACAAAAGCCTGCTTTTGCTCAAACATGGTGTGCCAATATCTTCTTTATTTCAAGGGCAATTTTGCAGGAGTTGGGAGTTCTGTACCTCAGCTTGCTTGGATATATTCCAGTTTTTAAAAATCATTCAAGAGTTCAGAATGCCTGAGTAACACTGTGAGGTTGTGGGACCTGCTTCTATCTTTTTATATGCAGTTCCTGTAGCTGAAGAGGCTAGGTTTGGCTTCTCCTGCAGAACCAACATGGCTTTAAATTATGACTTTCCTCCATTTTATTGTAGCCACTATGCCATTTATCAGATCTGACTCCTCTGTGAATACAGCCATATCTGGTTTTGGTACTTAATTTTACTAACCATTTCTTCCTGGATGAATTTATGCTACTTGGAGACATTCAGCTGGGTATTTATCTTGTCTACCGAGTTCTTGGTTGCAGATGTTTAAGTTGTGTAAACCCACTGCAGTTTGCACGGCTATCAGAAGGTGCAATATGAGATGCCAGGGTCTGTACAGCTGCAGTATAGCTGTAGTGATGCTTGAGAAGAACTATAAGCTATGATAAGTTAGGTTTATTTTCACATTTCAAAGAGTGTTTATAGGGACTGTAATCTGGAAAAAAAAAAAGAAAGGCTTAAAGAGTTAATGGTTGACATGGAAATGACAAAAAGAAATGGAACTTTGCAGTGCTACATTAATAGAGTTAAAGTAGAGTTGGCAATCACATTTCATACAGAAAATTTTATTTCAGGCTGATCTACCATATAAATCATGAGCTGGAAAATAACACTCTTGCATGATGATACAGGATGCTTAGTAGGAGAGCCAGCTGGGGCAGTGCAGTATGGCTTGCTTGCTGCTTTAGTCTTTGTTTAAATTGCCTGCCTGCGTTTGTTGTTACCATTCAGAGTAGCTATTTACTGAACTCTTAAAAGATATTTGATATCTCTGTATTTGACAACTGAGAGATACTTAGCATATCTGCTGACGCTTTTTATCTGTGCTTTTATTAGTATGTATTTATCTCTTTTTGTTCCATTTAAGACTGGATTACTTCATCCAAATCCATCATAAATAGATAGTGTTATTGTAGCCACAATCATCTAGGGTATAAGAGAAACAAGCCTCACCTCCTCCTATAAATTGGAGCTTTCTTATACAATTGTTAAATGGCTTGATTTGCTTCCATCAGATTTTTGATTATTTTGACAGCTGAAATAGTTTGAGATTGTATTTTTCTGAATAATGTATCTCTGATTATTTTAAGAGGGTGTTTTCTTGCACATAAATGAAATCCCATCACAGCAGCTGTAGTTCTCCTTAAAATGCTAGCTACATAGCAACATGTTCAATGTTTAATTAGCCTTGCCATGTTATTAACATCTCTTTAATATTCACTCAGAAATACTCGGCTGTTAAAATGTAGAAAAGCTAATGTATACATATAGCTTATTTATATGCATAAATTAGTATAAACACGAAAAATACGAATGAAAAATGTAGGCTAAATGCCCAGATAATCATCTTTGACAGCCAGCTTAGCTAGACTGTGGAATCAAGCCTCCTCACAGGCAGACTTGAACACCAGAAGATACCCTGTGGCGCACAAGGGGCAGAGATCTGGGTTTGCCAAGCTCTGGATCTGACACTATTTGGTTGCCTCTGTAGTGGCCTCCCTGCTGATGGCAGTGCTCAGGCGCTTGCTTTATGAAAGGGTCAAGGCTTGCTGCCTCCAGGTAACAGGGTGATTTACGCTTTGCTTGACAGTCTCTGTCTTCTGAGTTCAGGGTTGAGAAGAGGGACACGTAGCACTCACTGGGGGTAGAGAGTGGCAAAGTCTCTGGTGTCTGTGCAAGTGAGCAAAAGTGGAAGTAGTGACTGTGGGAGGTTCTGCTGCTGTCCCAGGTGTGCTACAGGGCACAGCACACTGCTCACCATGGTGGTACCAGCAATCGTGCTGGATGCATTGCCTTAGGTGTACTTGTGCCCTCTGGATCTCCAGACAAGGTGCCACTTTGGAAAAAAAACTCACCCCAAAGTATCTTTCTGGAGCAGAAGGACTCGTGGCTTCTTCTCATTATAGGACAGACCATTTGCAAGATCTGACATCTAATTCATGTCAGAAGTGGTGGTTTGTAATGAGATTTAGATCTACTGACTTACAGCTGTGACTTTTCCACCTATGTTTGTTTCTGAAATCTTTGAACTATTTTCAAGTGGACCATAGAAGGCAACTTAAAAAAAAAAAAAAGTATTGCCTGTTGGTTTAACTTTACTGCAAAGGGTCGGTATCTCCCCTGGAGTTTTTTTAGGAGTCTAGGGGAAAAGGGCAAAAAACCAACACCCTCCCCTACAACAAGCTTTTCAACTGCCAGCATCGTCATGCCAAGAATGCCATGGAGTACACGTTTCATGGCTCCTTTGAGGATTCATTATGCTGCATTACTCGCTAATAAGCCCTGCTCTCTGGGAGCAGTTCTCGGGTTTTGTATATCTGGTAGTATTCCTGTCCAGAGGCTTTCAGGTAGGTCTATACTAGTAAATCTCGTGAGCCGGCCTGAGGGCAGGGAGGGGGGGAGGTATGGCCTAGCTTCCAGCTGCATGGCTAAACAGCCTCGACCCCAGGTGCTGGGTACCTCTGGCTGCCTTCTCTCAAAGGACCGCTCCCAGGCCTACGCTGTTTGAGTTCAGAAAGGCCAAAACTATGGCAGGCACTATGCTAGCCAGTTAAATGCTACAGGATTATCTTGTGCCCGTGGTTAAGGCTTATGTCCTGGTCATGTCTTGTTTATTACTACAGAGTAAGTTACTATAAAGCCTTCTAGATGTTTCAAAATTAATTTTCATGGCTTTTTGTGAATGTCCAGACGGAGAATCTTCATAAGACATCTTGCCCTGCCAAACTCATGTTCAAATTCAGTTGTCAAAGCTCTTGACACTCAGTCAACAACTGTTGTTTGCGATGTGCCTTTATCTCATTCACTTTCCTTGGATCAATTGGAGATCAAAGGAAAGGAGAGTGACTAATGCTAGGGGTGTGTGAATTGCACGTGTGGTATTTAGATATGGCCACAAGCGGACACCTCTGGAGAATCAATGGAGAAAAACACTTCCCCCAAAACTTGATGTAGAGTGGGTTGGGGATAACGCTCCCTTGTAAGCACTGAAGTGGGAGAAGGAAATAGCTGGGCTTTACATTACAACTCCCAATTTGCTGAGAGAGGAAACCTTTCTGACCTTTCAGACACTGCCAGGTCTCCTACTGCAGCTGCTTATGGTGTGCCTCTTGCTGCCTTCAGCCAATTACCGTCTCCTCTCCTATGGAGTGGTTGAGACTGGAGGAGGGAAATGAATTGGAAATAGTTATCCTTCTTTCTTGGCAAGTTAAAGGTATGAGGACATGGTTGAGATGGTCACATTTTTTTTTTTCTCCTTCTGCTGTTCTTATATTCTCCTTCCTCCCTCTAATAGGAGCTGCAGGGGAAGAAGGATAGGAAAATTTACTTAATTTCTTTCCAAAGCAAAAATTAAAGGACACAGGAACTGAAAAAACCTCCTTTGTTTCTTCACTGCATAAATAGACAAAACATGGTGGCAGGCAGTCAGAATGGCAGCTAAGGTCCTCAGAGGCAGATGACTGTAAAGCTATTTATAATGCAGCTTAACATAAAGGTAAATTATGCACCATTCATATTGGGCAGGGGCTAATTGAATCCATATATCTCTGTTAACTCATATTCCGAGAAGAAAGCTTCATCCATTTGGATTCTGGCAAGGCAGCAAGTTCATTGCCTTAATTTTGTAACTTTTGCTTTGTCCACATTCATAACTGCTTAACTGTAACAGAAAACAAAATGTCAGTGGTGGGTCTTTACCTTTTACCCAGCTGCCCTGACTCTCATGAGGCACATTACAATATGTTGAGGAGTTGTATTACTTAACCCAAGAAGCGTATTCAAACATCCTGTTTTGAGCAGGATGGAAAGGTTTTGTCAGCAAAGTGCAAGGCTAATCGGTGTCCGTTTAGAGAAACAAGAACAATAAATACTATTACTCTGAGTTTATTGGTGTAACCTTGGAATGTCTCTGACAATTGCATGCAATTATTTGCTTCCTTCACTCTGGAGGCAAAACTCTGCAAACTTTCCCACACTACTGTTTGACAAGGCATAAATGTGGCACCCGCAAGGCAGAGATACAAACTGTTATCTTTGCAGGCTCAAGTTGTACTAAAGCCAAGGCTTGCTGCCATCTCCCTGATATATTTAAATGCCAAGCAGTTGAGAAGAAGAAGCTGTTACTTCATCCATGTTTGTGACTGAATGCCCTTGCTTCTCTTACATCTTGTTTATTCATGAGCATTTGGAGACATTCCTCAGTGTGGACCGTGTAGCTGCAATATTGTCTTCTTGGAGTTTGCCTTGTGTCCATTTAGTTCATTAAACATTGTCTTTGCATTTAAGGCAATGTTGCTCATTACTTGGTTCAGGCCAGCCTGTTTCAGGAAAAAGTGTAGGAACTATATCTAGAGGAACAAGCATAAAGAGGTGGGTGTACAAGAGGCCAGGGGAAAAGGATGGCAAGAGCCTCCATTGAAATAAGCTCAAAGAACTGGGAAGGGAAAAATAGGGACAAGTATTGCTGGAAAGGGGGATGGGGGGAAAAGCCAAAACCAACCTCCTAAAATAGGAGGCTAGAGATGATGGAAAAATATGAATTCCTTTATTAGTATGTAACATCCTTGTTGGGCAGTTTCATTCTTGGGTGGTGAGACATGGTTACCAGTTAGAGAGAATGAAAGGGGGAATGGACTGGAATGGCTGAAGTTGCAGAGTAAAGGAGTTTGGCTCCCTTTCTGGTTAGCCCCGTGATAACACTGGGAGCTCTCTGGTTTTCCATCCCTACCCGTTCCCCAGTGTAATCAGAGTGGCCCCAGTTGATCAAGCACGGAAAGGACTAATAAGCTTTGTTTCGCTTCAGACTTGTGATTTCCTCTAGAATTGTTACCAAATGTTGTAGTCTATAAGTCTGGATATTTATTCGTTGTTTTACATCTAAAATTAATTTAGTTCTTATTTCTAGCTATTTTGGAAAAGCTAAATACACTTAAATAGACAAAATAGCCAAAATACCACACGCAATTTCTAGTATAGTTAGCAGAGGCCTAAGGGCTCAGTATTGAAAAACTATAGGAGCGGTCCAAGAGTGTCAGGCAGACAAGGAATTAAAATACCCAGATTTAACACATTTTGAAGTTATTTGCATCCAAAGTTTAAAATCAGCTTACAAGTAAACGGTAGTATTTAGCCTCCATTTCTGATACAAGATACTGAGATAAGTTGGCCTCCTGGCTGAAATGAAGAACAGCAATTGTCCTCCTCTTTCTCTGTGCTCTATAATCATGCCACAAGTATTTAAAGAGAATATTAGGTTAAAAAAACCTGCAGAATAAAGTCTACCCATTGAAAGGCAGAGCTGTCTGCTCCCGTTATCTGCCTCAGCATGCAGAGCTGACCAGGCGACAAGCTGCACCCCCTCAAGCATGAGCAAAGTCAAAGGCAGGCAGTGAACTACGTTTCAAAAGTAACCTCAAACTATGCAGTGGGGCAAGGGAAGACATGGATACCTGTAGCATGTCTTCATGGCACAGTGAGGGGTAGATGATACCTGCAGCTTTTAAATGCTTTGTGCCAGAGCTGGAAATGCAAGTGCTGGTGCATCACATAAAGCTAGTGCCAGGTGACTACAGAAGGTGGAATAGAGCTCCTGGGTAATGTGGAACATAAAGGATGCAAAAATCAGTGAAACGGCTCCAGTTCTCGTTTCCCTGTGCAAACTAACAGATCCTTCACAATGTGAGTGTGGGCTGGACCGTTTCCCATAAGGACACCATCCTTTGGTGTCTTTATTGCTGCCACTTTTCAGGCTCGCCCATGTGATGGTGAGTAGCGGGATTTGTCAAAGAGGGGCAAGAAATGACCTTGAGCTTTCTCAGGCCAGGCATTGCCCTGGTCTTTGTGTTGGCGCTTGAGCAGAGCAAGGTGGAGGGCCAGATCAGGTCGGCTGAGGGCCTCTGTCCCACCTCACCTGTGTGGGCTGCTGTGAGCAATGTGCTGCTGCCTGCAATGGGTGTGGAGGAGGCTTTTGGGACAATGGAGCTGTCAGTCCCCATGTCTGCATGGATATCCCAGGCTGTGCCTCAGTGAGGGCATTCAGTCTTGTTGGATGAGCCTAGCCTCATACGGAGGCGGACCTTTTAACCATACGCTTTGTGTGCCCTATCTCTTCACTTGTATATGCCAAGTCCCATCAAAGCAGCACGAAGTGGAAAGTCTTTACCTACTTGCAGGTTCTGTCCCACTATATTTGTCATGTTAGTATGTTATAATGATGCTGGCCTTAGCACATCAAATACTATCATGGTATTTTTATGTTCCTTTCCTGAATTAACTGTCTGGGCTGGATTCTGATCATGGTTACAAGGAGCTGTTCTGGATTTAGATGGTGTATATTGTAAGTGAGATCCAGCTGAAAGGCAGGACGAATATTATGCTTAGCCGAAAAGCATGTGCTTAACTGTACCCATAGAGTAAGCCACAACTTGTCAGCTCAAGAATCATGAGAAATTGGGCTGATTAGTTCTGGGAAAACAGTATTTTGTTGTTGTTGTTGTTACCAAAAATGTGAAAACAAAACTTGCCATGAAAATAGCAACCACTGTTATTCTGGTGCAGACAGAAACAATGCCAAATCAACATCAGCAAGTAGGAAAAAGATAATGAAATGCATGTTCAGAAAACAGTTTAATAGAAATGAAAGTTTATGCAACCAATAAAAAGTGTGACTCATCTGTACTTCTTCCACCCCAACTGCAGACTGATGTTCCAAAAATCTTTCCCAGAATTAGTATGTGGAGCGTGTTTATAAGTTGAAGTCTGTTTATAAGTTTAAAACTCAAGAGCAGGCAGCTAGTGCACAGAGGGTTTTATTCTTTCATCCTACTTGATGTGTTATCCATAAGAAGAATGACCACTCGGATCAAATGGTCTATAAATGGTCCATGAAGATTTCTGGCCTGTAACCTGACTGAAGTAATTCTCTCTTTCCTAATGGCATTGGATTCACTGGTGTCTATGGAAAGTAATGGCTGTGTAGCGTATTTGCAGGCTGATTGCGCCCTATGGCCCTGCCCACCACCAGAATAAACCACATAGCCTGCCAGGCTGGAAGGGGTTGTACCTTGCTGGGCTACAGCTCTGAGCAGTGTTTCTGTCTTCTTCTGGCTGTTGTCTTTGGAGCCGGTGTATTTGTGGCTCTGTGCAGCCATCAGTAGTGATGTGTTGATTGTTCAAATCTGCCTTTTGTCTCTCTTATCCTTCCATCTCCTAAAACAAACAGGTAGTGTGAGTCTACTCCCCCAGCTCCTCATAAATTGCAGGTCACTCATTAACAGCCTTTTCAGGGTCTGTTCCAAAAACATTATTAGAAAACTTTAATTTATTTTTATTTAGTATTATTTAGCATCATTAGGCAATTATTATGTTAGTCATGGAATATTATTTTTTTTGAATAGCTAAACCACCAGGTGTTACAGTGAAAAAGATAAAGATCGCACTCTTAGCACCCTGCTTCTAGGACACTTCTGTTGTTCTAATGCAGTGATGCGTATAAGTGTTTTCTTTGTTGGAAACAAATGTGAAATATCAGAGGTTAAAAGATGTTCACTTCACTGATTCAGATGATAACAAAAGGATACCAACGTCATCAGTCCTAACAGATCAGTTCAGCAAGAAGTACTGATAAGCTCTTGGCTAATGGAAATTCTTCATGATAATATGAAGTGGACAAACAAAATGATCTTTTTTTTTTTATGAGCAAAACTGTTTTCAATTGGTGAAGCTTCTAGTTTTTCACTTTCTAGAAGGAGCAAAAGCAATGCATCAGCGTAATGGAATGATAACTGCACAGTTGTTCCCCTTTGGGAGCAGTGATATGCAGAGATGAAACTTGGGTCTGGCAAAACTCACTCATTTATGTCATTAGCTCATGGTGTCCTTGCACTCAATGACGTAGTTTGTTTGTTTATTTAATATTGGCCTTTTTACAAAGAGAAGACATCAAATTAAATAATTTTGCGTCCATTTTAAGGGCTGTTTTTTTTTTTTTTTCTTTCAGTGCAAGCAAGAAGAAAACATTTCTCCTTTTCTTCTTTGATATGTGCTCTTTACTGTCCAAGTAATCCCCTCCAAAACCATTAGTACAATGGGTTAGGCACGCTCATGCCATCTGGCTCTGGTCAGATCAGGATTTGTGATCTATCAGTATCTGGAAGGGTAAAATCAGTAAAAGTGAAAGCTTTGAACAGACTTTGTTGACATTAGTTTCTTAACTTCCTTGGTTAGAAGATCATGTGGCTTGAAAGAGTGGGAAAGGTTAGGAAACTTTATGAAAACAGAGCCAAAATAAATATATCTAGTCCAACTGAGGTAACACTTCATAGGTAATGCATCCACACAGCAGGTGTATTTTATCTAAACCTCAAATATTTTATATGATCCTTTATAGAATTACTGCATACTCTTTAAAAAAAAAAACAAACAAAAAAAAAACCCAAAACACAAAACAAACAAACAAACAACAACAAAAAAACCCAACAACAAACCCTCATGAATCATTTATATAAAATAGATAATACAGAATGGGAAAAGAACTGGCTTAACAATTTCACATGCAGAACACAGCAGGCCAGCTACTGATTTATTGAAAAGTGACTTTTTCTGCTGGTGTTAGAATACTTCTTCTCCCATAAACAAGATTCAACCAGTGCTCAGCAAGCACCAAAAAGGCGGCACCAGGAGGGGTTGAAATGGGAGTCAAAGTGCAGCTGAAGGGGCTATACCAAGTGTCACCTCTAAAGATCTAGAGAAATGTGTGTGTGTCTTTTTTTTTTTTTTTTTTTTTTTTAATATGTGTTGAACTGATATCTCAGCATCAGGCCCACTACAGTTGTATGTAAGAGAGTTACTCTGTGAAGAAGCCAAGTAAACAGTCGTCTTCTGACTCCACTGGCTTGAAATTTCCTGGCAAGCATGTTCTGGTAAATAGGCCAACAGCAAACTGATAAAATCATGGTGGTGTGGTGTGTTTTGGTTTTTTTTTTTTTAAATATATAAATTTTCCAATCTTAGTGACTTCATTTTCTATTTGTGTTCATTCTAGGTGGTGGAATTTCATTAAATGAGTATTGAATTTCTAGCTTTTTGTACCAAATTCTTATGTGGCTTTTGGCATTGATTAGTCCTGATGTGACTGTGATCCTGAACTTTAATCTGACATTATGCCAGATTTGCTATGTCTGTAAAACCTTTCTAATAATTGAGTGGATGAGCGGTTGTGGAGCACTCTCTGAAGAGACCTCTGCGTGATATGGAGAGCATCTACTCTCCTACCCCAAACAAGAAAATCCTAGGCGTGAACATGTGCGATGCATAGTATTAGGAAATGTTTTGTGTTGAGTCACCACAGCAACTAATTATCTTAATATTTTCCTTCTGAGTTTCTCTTAACTTGGTACTTCAATTATGCCTTGCACCAAAATGGACTTAACTGATGGTGCAGCAGAACAAGTTGATCCATCCCAATGGTCGATCCATCCAGTGGATGGATCCCAATCCATCTCTTAGATTGCATTTAATTGGTCGTAAGTGCAGTATGTGAAAGAAGTTCTCAAACTGTGATATAATACTACTGTTGTAATGCAGTGCAACTTCTCTGGGTCATCAAAACAATAATGCTTCCTGCAATGGTTAGGAACTGGATAGATACCTCAAAATATATTAGGAATCCTCTAATGGACCTCTTTGCTTCTCATTGTAGAAGTCATCTCACAGAGACATAATATATATAGGTAGCCAGGACCTTTCTTTGGGATATTAAAGTTGCCCAGGACAGCAGAGGAAAAAGAAAAAAAAAAAAAAGCCATAATCCTAGTTGGTTTGCTTGGGAGCCCTCAAAGGCCAGGGTGCTTGTGCTGAGGGAAGGGCAATAGAGTATCTGAGGTGTGACTCAGGAGTTACGGACCCCCAACTTTTCCCTTCTCTCCTTAGGACAGCAGGTAACCCAATTTCAAAGGTTCACAGGTCTCTTTCTCTGGCTCTGCATCCCACCTGTGGCCCCTTTTTCTTTTGTCCTTCCTGGGGGTACGAGCAGCTCAACCTCTGGTTCAAGTTCCTTATTCCAGGAGGCAACATCCAATTTTGCCTACCTTGCTGAGAAGTCCTGAGATAGCCCTGTTTATAGCCATGATTCTACGGAGCTAGAGAGCATCTTACGGGTCTTGCTGTGTCTCCGTGGGTTCTCCATGTTTCTGATGATAATTTGACAACAAAAGCTTGATGTTTCCTCTTAGCTGAAGTAACATCTGGAGCTTGCCCCTGAATATTTTTACAGGCATTGCTAATCAGCTCTCAACACTTTTCCTCATAGGGGTTCCTTTGGAGCTATTTCTTGGGTATAAATGATCAAGTTTGCAGAAGACCTTGTAATTGGAAAGGAAGTGAACAGAATCAGACTTTATAGAAAGTCTGATTCTTTTCTATAAAGACCTGAAAAGAACAGAGTTTTGAGACTGCAAGTGAGAAGAATAGTCAATTATTTGAAATCTTATTCCTGGGGAGAAAAAGTAGTAAGCACTGTTACACAAATGGGGGTAGGAATATAAGCACTGACTGCACCGTTACAGCCTGGAGTTGTTTTTAACTTGTTGCATTTCATTGAGGCGCTAGTATTCTAACTTTTAGTGGTGCCTGTCCAGGGAAGTGTAACCCAATAGCATCTGGTCCTTTGCTGCGTACAGTCAGTGATCACTTTATACCCATTATTTCCTGGAACAAATATTCAGCTGTGGGCCACATAAAACCAAGCCAAAATAAAGGAGGCCTTTCCCATAGTCATGCTCACATCACAACTGACTTCTGTTTAGCCTCTCATAGCAGAGCATCTACGCATATGAGTTGCAATCTAATTTTGTGTTCCTGATAAGCTTTTGTCTAGATTGGAGGGGGTGTTCTAAGCTTCCTGGGAACATGAAATGCTCTCGTAGGGAAACAAATAGCAACCCTGAAACTGTGGCATGCACAGGCTATTGTAACCAAGACATTTTCTGTGGATTTTTTTCTCTTACCTTGCTGCTCTGGATCAGAGCACAGGGCTTGTGTTCAAAGACAGCACCATCACTACCCTGCTTTAACTTTCTTCTTCCCTTCGTCTCTTGTTTATTTGGATTGGAGCTTGTTTGAAGCAAGAACTGTGTTGATGCAAAATCTAGCCCACAGGTCTCAAACTTTACAGGAGACTCAAGAGGCTGTTTGTAATTATAATTCTCATTTCTACATAATTCCATTTCCTTTAAACTTCTCTCACTTTCATTTGTGAAGTCCTTGGAGAAATAAAACCAGAAAGCTGAACCATGACTTTTTTTTCTTTTTTTGGACTTTGGCTGAATTTGTTCTGGCAGGCCACTGGTAGGCTCTTAACTACTTTGGTAACCCCAAACCAGTTTAAACCCATTTGAGATGGAAAACAGACCATCTCCGAAGGGAAAGCAGCCAGTGATAGTACACAGCATGAGAGTCCTCATAGGGAGCAGATGCCAGGTGGGACCCTGAGCAGCACTGAGCATCCCTGTGGGCAGTGCAGGGGCTGGTGCTACACACACTGGGGAGCCCTATGGGTGTTGAGGATATAGGATATAACACAGCATCGCACACCTGCACAGGTGCAGACAGTCCTGGTGCTCAGCAGGTGCCTATCTGGAGACACTGGCAATAGCTGAGCTGTTACTCTGATTAGCAGAAACACTTTTGGAAGGCTGGTGTGAGTTTAACAAGACCTTAAAAACATTGCTTTGAATGGGTTTTTGTTAGGGTTAGGTCTGATTCAATCCCTCTTTTGCAGTCCCACCAGGGAGGCATAGAGACTGCTTTCTGACCCTGGGTGTTAGCAAATAGCACGTGCTCTGCAAGCAAATTCCCCTGAGGGAAGATCTGAACATGAGGCCCGAGGACAGGGTTTGTACATTGTCATGGCTCCACGTGCCAGGAGAGCTCTGGCTGTCCACAGTCTGTCTGCTCCATGTTTCCCTGATCACATCGACGCTGCCAGCCCTTGTCACGGCTTTGAAACAGGGTAAGCCTTTGGCTCTTCTTGGCTCTTTAGCTTGGGCTGGCAAGCCAAGCATACCCATTAGCTTCATTAAACAATATTAATTGGAGACAAGGGTTTAACCCTTCATAGCAAGCCTCAGTCCTGCGGCACAAAGAGCAGCCAGACAAGTGAGCTTTTCAACAGTAAACAAGATTATCCTCATCTCTGCAGGACAGGGTAACGCAGCAGGAGAGCCATGATTCGGTTAGCAGAAGTCTGGCTCAGACTTGCCACCACATCTCAGTTCCTGAGCTGGTTTTCGAAGATGCAGTGTCTCTGGTATCTGCAGTTTTCCGATTCCCTGAGAAACTCTGTGGTTCCTCAGACTTGCTGTTAACCTTTTTTTAAGAACTTGGAGTCTTTCAGGTTCCCTGCAGGAGCCTTCCTGAGAAGGTAACACATTGCTGGGGGGGCTCCCCCTTGTTTCAGCCTCAGTCCCAAGACTCTGGAAGTAGGCCACTACTTTTTAGCAATACTTTTTGCCAATTTTCATTGTTGTCAGATCCATGGAAGAAGTAACCTAATTCATTCTCCTTTAGGTTGCACCAGTCATTTCAAGCACTTTTTATCAGTAAAGATGGGGATAACTGTCTAGCAGAATTAAACCCAGAAAAGATGCCTTTGCTTTTATTGCAAAGATGCAGACCTCTTAGAAGTAGTCTGCAAGCCTCCAGCGTCCACTGAACTGTTTATCACTATACGCACAATTATGGGAACTGTGGGAAATGCATTATAATAATTTTCATATTTCCCATATAGCTACTGAAATCCCTTTCTCTAGTCAAGATCAGCATGCCCACAAATTTAAGTTGGAAGGTTTTTTTTAAATGTAGAGGCATTAATGTGTTCAGTGATGCTGCAAAGCCTGTGCAAGGTGCTGCATATTCTACTTCTGTCACTTGTCAGCCTTATCAGACCTGTATTGATTTACAATCCCTAGTTCATGACCTGGGGACCTATTTTCCACTGAATGAAGCACATTTAAAAATATATAGAAGATCCTCAGTCTCTTTGTTATTGTGAACTCTGAAAATAAAAGTTCACCTCTGAACTCCAACTGGAACACTCAGTGATGCTCCACATTAAATTCCCATCCAGAAAAATATTAAATTTATGCTCCTTGGAGCTTCCACTAAATGCAGGTTCTATTTCCCTGGATTTGAAGCAAATAATGTTGTTTTGGTTCATAGTAAAAGAATTCTTCTGTTGACACTCATACAACATATTTTGTGGTGAGCTGGAAATATGAGCAAACAACAAAGGCTGCAGGGTGGACAAAATAAATGATAGAAAAAGCTGAATAGGAAAAAGTTGTGCCATTGAAAAACAGTAAGTTTGAGATGTTTATTAACATCTGGATGCTGTTTGTGAAGAGATGGAATGATGGCTGATGGGAGTTGGGAAGTGAAAGAAGCTAGAAAGGCATTAAATTTCTCATGCCTGTTTTCATGCAGACTGAAGCAGCACTTGACTGAACTGGTGCATTTTACAATATCTGAAGCAGCAACAGAACAACTGTAAAAATGCATAGTGATGAAAAAAGGTGAGGTGGTTTTACGCTGCTTCTCTCTGAAAGTGAGATGGGAACGTGTTACTTAGCAAAAGAATGTGCTAAAGATTATGCAGTCTGTCTTATGGGAGGAAAACACCCGTCCCTTTCACAGGTTTCTGTGGACTTAGGGATCTATTTTAGCCCATGAGGCAATATTTTGTTTTGCTTCGTATTTGCCAGAAAAAATAAATAAATAAAAAAAAAAAGGTAGTAAG
The DNA here is from genome assembly GCF_047370975.1 of Nipponia nippon. NCBI lineage: Eukaryota > Metazoa > Chordata > Aves > Pelecaniformes > Threskiornithidae > Nipponia > Nipponia nippon. Next base: position 128,462,795 of record NW_028262290.1, read on the forward strand.
AAGTGAGGTCACTACAAGCAGAATGATTGCTGATATTCCTTCTAGCCAAAGCTCAGGAGCAAGGTGAGATACCAGTAGAGATGCGTGGATGTCAGTACTTGAGTGCAAAATACAGAGGAGGAGAAAGCTTGGCAAGATTAAATCCTTAGGGAGTATCTCATGTCTGTTACTGTCTGCTTCTCTACAAAGTCAAGTCAGAAAACGTTTCACATCTCTAGAGTTGTTGGACACTTTGGTAACCAGGGACATGTTATAAACGTTATAGGAGAAGAAGAGATCACAAAGCGCTGGCTCTAATGACATCTAATTCTGTATATCTACATAGTTACAGGAGAGCTCATAAAGCTTGACTTTGGAAATGCATTTAATGTGCCTTCACTGCCAGCCCCTCAAACAGCAAAACTATATGAACATCAGATTCTTCTGTCTAAGCCCCATTTGACGTTAACTAGTATGTTTTTACGCTGATTGCCTCATCTTACCATTTAGAAATACCTCCAGTTGATGGCTGAAATCCTATCCCTGTTCAACTCCATGATAGACTCCTGTGCATTCCAGAAGGGGCAGGATTTCACTCCGTATACTTTTGCAATGGAGATTAAGCTGTGATGCTACCTGTATAATAGATTTGCTGTTCCTTGAATCAGCCATAATTTCTTTTTTTGCCTATGAATCATCACCAGATCAAAATAAAAATGCAGTATGCATAAAGCAAATAGGGAAAAACATGAACTTTAAAAAAAAAATCCAAAAGATTTCTATATGCTAATTAACCACAAGGCTTGTCTTCTCTTTATTTATGACTGTAGTTTAGATCAGTGTTTTTTAACTGTTTCCTTTCCCAGAATACTACTACCATCTGTACTGATGGAGTAGGTTTGTTCTTGTGCCTAGCACAGTGAACAGGATATGACAGCAGTCACCTTGACATCAGTGTACAATATCAAGGTTGCAAAGCTCTGTTGCCCTGTTTTGATAGACAAAACCTGGAGGAAAGGAAGAGTATTTTTCCAGCTCAGAACATGGTGTCTTTCTTGTATGTAACATGATGCGTTGGTTCTGTTTTTCAAAGATGTAAGTTTGTGCCAAAACCGACAATTTAAAGGGCAACACTGGAAGGAGACATCACTTTCTAGATACATACGTGCCTACAAGCAACACTTTGTTTGCAAAAGATGGTTGCAGACTTTGCTTTATATTACGAGCAGTTCACTGGCATATTGCTGAGAAAAAAGCATTTCATCCAGTAGACTTGATAAACTGTGTGGCATTGTACAGGGGAGGGAGGAAAGAGGATGTTCCTTCTGAAGGAGAGATGCTTTAACTCTGAAGGTTTCTTTTGCTTTAAGTGAAGCCATCCTTTCCCCTTTTCTGTATTTCCTTTTCCCGGATTTAAGTAGACCATACTGATGTCTTGTGAATAGTCTGTGCTCTTGTCGTTCATAGTTTTCCTTCTGTTCCTAGTCAACAGTCCCTACAGGATAGAAATAAAATGCATAACAAGCAGAAGGAGTTACCACAGAGGCAAAAATAGCAACCTTATTGCCAAAGATGTGGTACACATCTACCCCCTACCATTTCTCTCTCCTTTTGGGTTAAGATATGTAGCTGTTATGCAGATAGCTTGTATTGAACATTTCACTGTGCAGTGTGTGCAGCTTGTTTGTTTTCCTCCAGAGCATGATTCATTTGGTGCTTTATGAGGCTTTGGTGCATGCCTTGTGCATGCAGCCCCATGAATTATGTCCCTGTAGGAATGTTGTCTATTATTAGCTCTGCAGAGTAGACACTGTGACTCTCTGGGAGGCTGCTGTGATAAAGAGCCTTATCAGAGAAAGGTCATGTGCTATTTCTATTAACTCTGTTGATGCAATTGAGAAAAGGTTATAGCCTAATAAACTGAGGATGAGACTGGAGCTGGGACTTCTTAATCTGTCCCTGAGAGTAATGCCTTCAATAGCCTTGCAAAGGTACGAAGGACCAGATCCTGTAAAGTGTTTTGGTATCTAAATCCCACCAAACTTGGCCTAAATGAAATGAGGAAGCATTTGGGTACTCGAATCATTTTGTGTATCTGGTCTTCTGAGCCTGTATCTACTTGTTGAGTGGGATGTGTAATACTCATAGTAGCATTGTTGGAATCAACCTATAAATATGGTTTGGTTGCTTTTTAAAGATATTTTAAAGAGAAAGTTGCTTTCGGTGACAGACATTGGTGTTAAGATTTAATTCCCCTGTCATATTTACTGAAATTTCCTAAAAATCTACCTAAAAAAAGTAATGATTTGATCTGTTAGGAGATAGCGAAGTGCAAGCACAAATAGTCCAGAAATACACAGAAAATGGTGGGCCTCTGGACTCCAGTGTTGGTTTCTCTGACTCAGGCTAATGTATGCCAGGTTTAGCTTAGATCTTTTATTTAAATATGTATTTGTGTCTACAGTTATATGGAGCTCTGCTTGTCAGTTTAGAAACTCTGCAATTTAATGTTACAGAATCCACATCACTTTCACAGCAGTTGGTGGCAAGAATCCCTTGATAAATGGTTGAGAGCATAAGTTTGTTGCCAAATAATAATGTTTAGTGACTCAGAAACTGCCATCTGTTATATAGACTTTTAACTCGAGCTCTGCATATTGAAATAGGCCCTGAAACATCGGCAGGTTTCCTCTTGACGGTTGGGCTAAAGCATCCACCTAGCTGGAATCTCCCACCCTGTCCACAACCCTTCCCCCAGAGATATTTACTTATCTGTTTGGGTTTTTTAAGCTATCATAGCATACTCTCAACCATATCCACTCTTAAAGATATCTCTGATTTCATGCTCTTAAACTTATGCTTCGTTCCAGCCACTATAGCCCAATATTTCTATGGTCTTCCCAAGGTGAAAATTACGGTCTTAAAGACTTTTGAAATCCTAAGGGGGAATGAGAGTTGTACCACCTGTGTGGGTGATACCTGAAGCACCATATGGTCCTGTCCAAATTGCAATGTTTGTCAAGTGGAAGTGGGGGAGCAGCTGTGCAGCCCTTTATGGAGCTGCTGTCTGTTCACTTGATGTTGGCCACCTGCTCTATACCTTGCTCTCTGGATGCACCTTTGAAGATTGTGTGTACCCCCAAAAATGCGCTGCAGGAGTGGATTAAGACACAAAGGGTCTTGTAAACTTGCTGCTTTTCATCAATCCGACTCAGAAGTCTTCCCATGCTTTGTAGTCAAAATTCAGTCTGGTCTCTCTTAATCTTCCCACCCTCCCTGCTGCTTGCCACTTTGCATAGCACAGAATTAACCCTGATCCCAGCATTTAAGAAATTCTGAAGGAGCCTACCAAATAGCATGGCTTGACTTTCATCTTAGATTTTCCTTCTTTTGGGGAAAGCGGAGAAGGAAGAAGGCAAGGGACAAAGGCTGGAAGCTGAAAATAGCATTAGATCTGATGGAGATCTGTGCAACATAGCTATGAAATACAGGATAGATGTATTGATGCATGGGTGTTTGTGAAGGCATGTTACACACTATATTCCTTTCAGATAAGTAGCCATAGATGAACATTAGAGGAAGCGACAGTTGTATAGTTTTGATGCTTGGGCTTATTTTTATACACTGAAAATTAAGCTCAAGGAATTGAGAGAGAACTCCAAATCACAGGTCAGCCATAGGGAATGCCTTTCCATTTGTTTATTCTGTAGTTGTTCCAGTACATATAAAGACATCGTAGTCCAGGAAAATGTCCTAATGCATTTATGTGATATGATACTGGCTAAGGATAGGAATAATCTACAGCAACAGATTTGTTTTAGCCAGAAACTGAACTCGTCTAAATATTACCACAAGATTCAAGTATCTTACCAGAAGAGTAGCTATGAATAAATCTCTTCAGAAGCACAGAATAGAGAGATTTTGTATCTGATGTTACAGAGAAATAAGATCCCTATAAAAGAGTAAATTCCATCTGGAGATAGATTCCCTTGTGGACAAGAGCAATGATTTCCCTAGAAGAGCTTTACATGACAGTATACTCACATGGATACAATTTTTTTTTTTTTTAATACTCATTACACAAAAGGAGACCTTGTTTAATTAATGCAATCAGTTATTCACATTTTGAATTCACAGGAAGATTTGAATTCTTAATGATGGTGATGACGCATGGATTAAACATCCCTGAGAAGCTTTCACCTGTCTCACTGTCTTTCCCTTATTTGCTGGTGGCATGCGTCCAGTGTGGGCACAGTGGGAGACAGATATTTAAGCAGCTGGGGCTGGTTTCCTTTGAAAGCACAGGTACAGGGAAAGATGCAGGATGAGGATTGAAACTGGGTGCAGGGCCACAGAGCTGTGGAGAGCCGAGATTTTGCTGTGGCCCTTGGGGCAGCCATGGGAAAGTACTAAAACATAGGTCCAGCCTATACTTTAAAAATATTGCTGGCATAGAAATGTCAGTGAGGAGTGAGAGCCTATTGCTGATGTAGCAATAGCAGTATAGCCCCAGTGCAAATGCTGGCCAAAAAATCCATTTGCTACCATAGCATGTTCTGCTTAAAGACTAGATACAAACCACATGGACAGAAGAACTTTTTTTGGCCAACTCCTAATTGTGCTTACCCTAGGAGGAGTTGCTGGTATGGCTATAGCTTTTAAAAGCTTTTTGCCATAGACCAAGAATTAGATGCATGTCCTCTCATTTTCGTCAAGGGCTGATTGTGGCATGTGGATTACAGGTTAATTCATGGATTAATTTATGCTGAGCCAGCGCTCAGATTTCTTTGCATCAACATTTAGTGTGGAGAAGAACAACTGTTTCGGTCTATAATATAGCACCTAAAACTTCCTTGGAACCAGATGATTAAAAAGTGGCAAATGTGACTTCAAGATATAAAATAGATTTTTCAGGAGGGTCTGGGAATTAGCCACCAATAAGTCTAATATCTGTATCAGGAGAACTGTGCAAAGTGTAGTAAAAAATAGACACATAAGGAGGCACATAAACAAACAAGGTATGATAGGAAGGAGTTATCATTGCTTTTCTAGAAGGATCTCACCCCTTGCAAATTTATTAGAGGTTTTTCTGGAGTAGTTACTAGTATGTGTGAAAATTTGATATGGTACGTCTGAATTTCCAAAGCAGCTTTTGCCAAACACTTGAAAAGGAAAAAAACTACTAAGCAATGCAATTGTCCTTATATGAGTCTGTAACTCATTAAGAAACAGGAAACAAAGAGTTGGATTCAGTGGCCTAAAAACAGGCACTTTGTGCCAGGTGGGATGCTCTGCGATATCCAAGACATCTGCATGGAGCTGACAGACATGACCTGGGATTTAAGGGAAACGTGTGCTTGTCAACACCATACAGGCTGTGCCGCGCACAAAATTACATGAGATGTTTTTCTTTATACACTGAATTTCACTCAAACTGTAGGAATAGATAATGAATTTTCACAGGGAAGGAGATCACTGGCGTCTCCTGGAGATCAATACTAGAGCCAGCACTGCCCAAATTGTTCATGGGTGATCTGGCAAAGGGGGATAGAGAATGATGAAAGGAAGTTTCAGAGGAGAAACAGAGCTTGCTTCAAAATGGTGTAGAAAGATTGCATTTCATAACTGGGTGATAAAATGCCATCTGACACTTACTGTTGATAAAAGCAAAGTAGTGTGCTTTGGAGAACAGCCTTAATTTCACATATACAGTGACAGGCTGTGAAGTAGCTATTAGTAATCACAAAAGATCTTGGAGTCATTTTGGATGGTTCTGTGAAAACGTCAGTTGAGTGCTCAGTGAGGGTCAAAGAGGTAAAAAGAATATTAGAATCATAAAGGTTGGAAAAGACCCTGAAGATCATCGAGTCCAATTGTTAACCTACCACTGCCAAGTCCACCACTAAACCATGTCCTCAAGCACCACGTCTACCTGTCTTTTAAATACCTCCAGCGATGGAAACTCGACCACTTCCCTGGGCAGGTTGGTCCAATGCCTGACTACCCTTTCAGTGAAGAAGTTTTTCCTAATATCCAACCTAAACTTCCCCTGGCGCAGCTTGAGGCCGTTTCCTCTCGTCCTATTGCTTATTACTTGAGAGAAGAGACCAAACCCCACCTCTCCTTTCAGGTAGCTGTAGAGAGCAATAAGGGCTCCCCTCAGCCTCCTCTTCTCCAGACTAAACCACCCCAGCTCCCTCACCCACTCCTCATAAGACTTGTTCTTAGGTGGTGGTAGAAAAGGAATAGAGTAGAAAAACAGGAGAAACAGTTGTGCTGCTCTAAGAGCCGATGGTGTGCCCACCTCATGAATCCTCCATTCTCAAAAAGGATGAGTAAAGAGAAAGCATACAAAGAGGGAAGGCAGCAATGATCAGAGATACAGAATGGCTTCCTTTCAAGGCATGACTAAATAGATTACAGGTCTCCAGCATGAAAAAGAAATTACTAGGAGGGAGGAATATGATAGAGAGCTATCAAATAAAGAGTAGCAGAGAAGGTAGACAGGGAACAGTCATTCACTGTTTTCTCTACTTCTTCTGTTACATGATGCCAAGTGAAGTAACAGGTTCAAAAGTTCAGAATAGGCAGAGGGATTTTCTTCCATGATCCATAGTTAAGCTCTGGCAACATTTGCCACAGAGCGCTGTGGGGACCAAAACTCTACCCAGGTTCAAAAAGCAACCAGACAAGCTCATAGAAGAAAATTTCATTAGCAGCTAGGATACATGAGTGTATGCTTCTGGTTTGAGAAGTCCTAAAGCTGCTGATTGCTGGGAGCGCATTCTGGCAAGGCATTGCTGTGTGCTTAGCCTGATCTTATAGTCGGACTTCAACATCTCTTACTGGTCCCTGTCCAAGAAAGGATATTGAGCTGGAGGATACAGCACCCTGGCCTAGTATATCTATTCTTACCTTTCTAACCCATGTTTTTTTCCCTGTGAGGAAAGTGCCTATTTGATCCAACAGCTCCCCTGAGACACAGGTGATAATAACTTGCTGCATCTGGATGTGAATTAAGCTTAAATCAGCAGTGTCCCAGTTTCCCATTATGCAAACCTGGTCATATTACGAAGTGCTGTGAGACTGCGAGCAAGTAATACAAGCAGTACAGGGTATTGATGCGAATTCTTACCTACTGATTCCTTTTCTTGAATGCTGCATTTCTCTAAAAAGCTTCAGTCTTCCCATCCTCTAGTGATCCTCAGAAGACTCTTGGGCTACTTGCGTTTTAGCTTGGTGTGAAAGTGAGCTCATCAACCAGAAGTGAAGGAAAAGGAACAACACCTTTTAGACTTAATTTGGAGTTTTGTTAACCCAGTTGAGAGAAATGCTCCCTTATTATATAAATTTTAAAAAGGGGGAAGGGTGGATAAAAACAACATCTTTTTAATTTTTTTGCTTTTCTGCAATGTGAGCTTCATAATCCCCATAGTGTTAACCTTGCTAGCAGCTATTAACTTCAGACATTATACTTCAAAATAATTTTTCTCCATTTGTGTTTCCTGACCCTCCAATTCTTCAGTTTCTGGTGCCTTTATGGTATGGCACAAAGCTCTCCGACTTCTCACTTGCTAAAAAACAAGCTGGCAATTATTAATCCACTTCAGAATAAACTTCTAGCTTGCATAGGTTTGTACAGTTATCATAATCTTTCTCAACCAGCAAACATACTGTAGAGTCTAAATGCCAAAGGAAGATACAACTACTAAGACGTAGATAAGATGTTATCAAGAAACTGATGGTTTCTTCATATAGGTGTTGCTTGGACTAGCTAAATGGGGAAGTTCTTGGGGAAAATTGTTAACAAAATACTCACTGTTGTTGTCTGGTTCCCTTTCTCTGCCATAAGCAGACAACGTGCAAAACAATCAGTTAGGAAGTGGCTCTATGTCCACCAAATTTCCATTGGCATAAATGACAACAAGCCCACCCTGTCCTCCCTGGTTTGTTTTTTGTTTTAGGGGTCTTGGGGTTGTTTGTGGGGTTTCTTTTTGTTCATTTGGGTTTTTTTTTTTGGGGGGGGGGGTGTTTTTGTTTTTTTAGTGCAGGTAATTTTAATGAGTTAGAAATGTTTTCTTAGAGGAAGTTAAAATCCAGATTAAAGCAGTTGTCACATAGGCCACGACTAAGTACAAAGCCAAGTTACAATACTTCGAGTGGGTTTTTTTGGTTGGTTGTCCTGTCGTCCCGTGTCGTCCGTCCCCCCCCCCCCCCCAGTATTTTTCTTGATCCTGGAAGGCTGATGTAGCAGAGATTTAATGGTAGCGTGAACTCAGTGATCCTCAATTATCTGAGTTCATAGCCCTGCAGAAGTAGATGCATTCGTGCCCTGGGACCATGAGGCCCAGAGCCTCTTATTGTGGGTTTGTATTATCTATATGTTTTGGGGGAACCTTCTGCCTTTCTCCTATTTCTATTAATGCACTTAAAAGAGAAGAGACAGGAACTCTCACAGGATTGGCTTCTTTGAAAAGCAGCAATCTTCTTGTCTTTAGTTAACTGTTTAAGGATATTGAGTATTTTGGGGGAAAAACAAACAAACCTACCTCAAAACTATGAATTTATTTGGAAGGAAAGAAACCACTGAGTAGGAGTATTCGCTCTTAAGTCAATCATCTCGAGAAGAACAACTGAGGATTTGGGGACAGAATTGCATTATTGTTATCACAAACTCGTAGATGGCACAATAAATAGAATTGTTCATTTGATGCTTTTTCTCCCTCACTTTCCAGAGTAACAGAGAAAGTTTCTTGAGAATCTAGATAATAGGTCTTGAATTTACATGGCCTCAGGAAAGGTATGAGTTAACTGTCCTCTTTTATGTCTGTCATGGATGGGAGAAGAGTGGTTGGAAAATTGAATGGAAATAAAATATCTGCTCTGCTGAAGATGGAAAATATAAGCATGGACAATCAAAGTGTTATTTGCTACTTGACTGCTGTGGTTAGACGGGACTGCTCACTAGGGAAGGTATATATTGAATAGTTTCACAGTGGCAAGAGGGCTAATTATGTGGGAAGTGTCTTGGAGCAGAACAAAATGCTGCAAACACCCTTGCTGTGCTATCACCCTCACCAAAGACGAAACCAAAAATCCTGCCTGTTTCTCAGCATTTCTTCCTCCTCTTGATTAAAAGTTGCTTTTGTTTGCAAATGTGGAGTGAAAAACAAAGCAGACATCAGTATAACGAACTAACACCTGCAGGCACTGCTTGCCATTGTGGTCTCGTCTTCAAGGTAAGAGCTGGGACTGTCATGGCCCCAGTGGCACCAGCAGGGCATCACTGGCCACGACCAGTCCTCCTGCCAGGGCCTCCCCATGCCCTGTCTGGTTTTATTTGGATTCGTTAACTTTTCTTTGAGAGAGGAATGGTAATTTAGAAGAGAGGAAGGGTTTTGGCTTGCATGCTGGGAGAAGAGTCCCAGTGGTTAAAGAACTGGGAAGCAGCCCTGAGCTGGTTCTATGCCATCCCCACCACGTTGCCACCACCCCAAAAGATGTTCCTACATGGTGACAGCAGCTGCGAGCCCTGTGGCATCAGGACACCCCAGGTCCCACCGGAACGTGCACCAAGGGACTTGGGCCAGCAGACCGGGTGCTGCAATGGCAAGAAGGTCTAGGTGGACACCAAGGCTGGATGGGGATGAAAGCAAACACAGAGTCTGAACCATTCTGTCGTAGCTGTGTCCCATTGTGGCTACATCTGCTTCTATCAAAAGCATTACATTTTCTCCCCCCCCCCTTCTTTTGTTCTGTGCTTGCCCAGGCCACGGGGCATCTCTACCCTCCTTCTCTTGAAATTGTGGTGGAAACGGCACACCGGACACCCTGGGCCTCTTCCTTAGCATTTGTCCCAGCCCAGGTTTGTCCTTTTCTCTGGCTTAGGACATTCAGCCCTGGGATGTTCTGGCCTCTCATTGGGCAGGTGTCATGGTTTAACCCCAGCCAGCAACTAAGCACCACACAGCCGCTCACTCACTCCCCCCACCCCAGTGGGATGGGGGAGAGAATTGGAAGGGTGAAAGTCAGAAAACTCGTGGGTTGAGATAAGAACAGTTTAATAACTGAAGTAAATTGAAATAGAATAGTAGTAGTAATAATAATAATAATACAATAATATACAAAGCAAGTGATACACTATACAATTGCTCACCACCCACCGATGATGCCCAGCCCATCCCTGAGCAGCGATCGCTGCCCCCGGCCAACTCCCCCAGTTTATATACTGAGCATGATGTCATATGGTACGGCATAGCCCTCTGGCCAGTCTGGGTCAGCTGTCCTGGCTGTGCCCCCTCCCAGCTTCTTGTGCACCTGGCAGAGCATGGGAAGCTGAAAAGTCCTTGACTAGTGTAAGCAACAACTAAAACATCAGTGTGTTATCAACATTATTCTCATCCTAAATCCAAAACACAGCACTATATGAGCTACTAGGAAGAAAAATCAACTCTATCCCAGCTGAAACCAGGACAGCAGGTAAAAGTCAGTTCAGGTGGTCTTAGTAAGACTGTGTGTCAGGTTCTTTTCAAAGTGCTTTAGAAGAAACGGGTGATGCATCTTCTCTGAGCTTTGCTTTAGTACTGACAAGTTAAAATTCCCACAGGAGGAAACTTGGGTAACAAGTCCCCAGATTCATCCCTAGTATCTCCATGGCACATCTAATAAGGTCCTGGTGTGTTAGGATGTACTGTATTTCAGCCTGAATCTGGATAAAATGTCCTTGATAAAGGAAGTCCAAGTATTTGTTGTTGAGGGTAGCCAGCAAATTGACAGATCATACTGTGCTGGCACAGCCATCAGTAAATCTCTATATTGAGTCTGGATATGGCAGCTTTTCATTAACTTTATTATTTCCCAGAAAGTTCACATGGGAGGGCTTAAACCTATTTTCCTTCTGTCCCAAAGGCTCCCAATAACTTACAGCTCTGGCTTTAGTCTTGTATTTTTCTCCTGTTTACCCCTCCACCAGTTTGGACAGTGAGAGAAAGTTATTGGTTTACAGTGCCTTTATAGCCCAATGCTATATTTGTGATTCTATAGCAACTAAAACCCTTGAAGAGGATGTGGGAATTTTCTGTCCAATTTTTTTGACAAATATCTGTCACTTGGTTTGCCTACTCATTCCCTTGTTACTGCCTACGTAGCCTTCAGTTCTGCCCTGGAGAGAAATGGAAAACTCACAGAGGCAGGAGAAAACCTACTCATTAGTACTGACATTTAGAAGCTGGGGGTGTATTACACAATTCGGCGGCTTTGTGGGGAGCAGCTTATGACATTTCTGCTTCCTCCTGCCCCTCACTCCTGTCCCTGCCCTGTGCTTCGTCGTTGCTCCTCGGTTTTACTGGTAAGATTGTTAAAAAAATAATTTTTTCTTGATGCTTTACTTCTGAAAGAGATGGCAGATAGAGAATAGCTTATATCTGCTAGGCCAAACAAGCTCAAGCATATGGATCCAGTGGTGCAAGGCAAGATGGCAAACTGCTTTGTCTGCTCCAGGCTGGATTACCTCCCTTAAGCTATGGAGGACCTATTGTGCCAAGCCCTGTCCGTACACACACATCCCTGGTGATCCCTGACCAGAACACGTGCAGTAACTAACTGCACGTAACCAGAAACAACCTACTATCAGATGAGAAGGTAATAGGAGAAATGGTCAGTTAGGCTGGTTGGACAGTCACTGCGTACTGACTGCATGTCACCCAGTAGCTAGATGTCCCGCTGCCTGTGCAATGATGTTGATGGTGGTGTCCTTAGGTAGGCATTAGTTGAAGCCAGAAGAGACATCAGTGATATTGCTAGGATGTCAAAAGGAGACAATGTATGGTGAGAATGATATCTGTCACTTCAGGCGCAGGTACGTGGGCGTTATTCTGTACCCATGTTCTCAGGCTGAGGATATTATTGGTAATTGTATGGCACCAGTGACGGAGATACTTATTTTTGCCTACATCTGAGTAAGTCTTTCTGATGAGGACCTCTCTGTGGTGACATATGGCGTCATTGTTTGGCAGGTTGCAGAGCTCACCACTTTGGGGCAGGAAAACATAAAATCTGCTTGTAACTGAAGATAGTGCAGACTGTGTTGGATTGCTTGGGTAGCCTTACGTGGAAAAATGTCATTTCGTGTCTGCGAGACCATTTCCTTATATGTTCACAGGCGAGGCTGGGTGTGTTGCTCTTAGTAGACCTGCTTTACGTTCAGGTGGGTGTCAGGCAGCCATCCGCTGTGACTGCTGCCTCAGCAGCTCACTGCTCTGCCTGTGGCTGTGCTCCCTGACTCGGCTCCAGACAGTCTCTCTAGACTTCTTTCTCATCTCTGTGAGAGGCTGAGTAGCTCTTGATCACAGTTCTCCACTTAACTTTGGCGTTAGGTTATACCGACTGCGTGACGGAGGATGAATATGATCATGGTAGAGCACAGTATAGCTACAGGACTTCCTTTGGCTTGACTTGAAGGTGGAATTCATGGAGATGTCTTGAGCAATTATTGCCCTTACTTCATGCCACAAACCTTTTTCTAAAGGTCTTTATCAGTGCTGGAGGCACAGCCAAGCAGAAATAAATGTGACCATGGGCTGCAGCTTGTAACGAGTGCATAAATTTGAAGTCAGTCATTTTATTTCATGCTAATGTGTCAGGCTGTAAACTGTGGCAGGTAGATACTCCACCTGGCAAGCTCTTCTGCAGGGGTGGCAACATTTGGAGCAGGGTAAAAAGGGCAACTGAAGGTCAGCAAAATGCACTTCATGTTATGAATCGGAAGCTTTTGTTCCGCAGAGAGGCGGATGAAAAGGTCTTGATTGTGGCTCAGGTTTTAAGCTCGCATAACGGGATCCTCTTTTCCAGAGAAGTTGACATTGAACTTGATGCAATCTTCTGATAAAATACTGAAAACTAAGGTCTTTGACCTGGCAAACTGACGGCCTGTAGGAGTATCCCATGGGAGCCAGCGTTCAAGCAAATAGGGCTTGCAAGATCAGGCAACGGCTGTGAATTTCAGTACGTCTGGTGAGACTGCCTTTAAGCTACTCATCATTTACTAGTAGCTCCAGGCCTGGGGTAAGTTATGCAGCCTCATATCCTTGTATCTGCTGGCATTATAAGAGTGCCCTGTACTTGGTGATGGGTTACATTCCCAGAGTGCTCAGGGCTCTCATCGGGATGGTGCTGCCTCAGGCTATAGACATCAAAGCAGGATCTCTCTGTATATGCATTTGGCACGATTTGGTTGGCTATAGGAAGGTTACACGCTCACATATGAGACTCTTCCAGGCTCTGTTGGAAAAGTCTTCACAGAATGTTTCCAGCCAGGTCTTGCTTTGAAAACTGCTGCAGAGCAGTGGCTTTCGCAGGTTTATACTGCTTTGAGTCATTTGCCTGTTTAAATATTGCATCCAGTGCAATGCTGTAAACAAGTGAGCAAACAGCCACATAACTATGGTTCCCAGGAGAGAACGATCTGTTAAAAGGGAAAAGTGCTTGCTTGGTCACAGCTGAATTACTAATATTCCTATAAATTTCTTCTTTAGGATTGTGTAACATGTTTGGGAATGTGGCAATAAGAGATGTTGAAATGGGGAACAGACTTAGAGGAGTGGAAATGGAAGGAAGCCAAGCCAAAATACACAGCGAGCCTTTTCCAGAGACAGGTCAGCAGTGATCCAAGTGTATTCCCGCAAAATGGAAGTTCAGAAGGGAACCGTAAGCAGTGGAAAATATTACATGCTCAACTTTTGTTACGAACCTCAGGCACTCTGAGTTCACTGCAGAAAAAATGTTCCTAGAGCTTAAAGCCCCTTCTTATTCTTTTCTTTTCCCCTTTTCTTCTCCTATGTTTAAACATTTTTGGGTTAGGAGAAAAAATTAACTGTTTTTCTAACATAGGAAACTTTAACAATAAAAATACTTCAGAGCTTTTCATTTATAGCATTTGTCAGGATAAACCATTCATTCCTCCTTAGGAGGAAGGCAGCTCAAAGGAGAAAAGTTTTGTGGACTATGTTTCCACTTGGCTTTTATCTTTTGTTTTAGGCTTGAAAATGACTTGCTGCCTTGCTGCTTTCTACCATCATTGCCGATATAGACACCGTCCCTCTCTAAAAACAGTTGCCCAGGCAGGGGCATGCAGCACCTTTGTGAGCGGCGGTGGGGGAAACACCTGGCCTGAATTCACTATTTGTTCTCGGCTGAACATTTTCACTGGGGGCCATCATGCAAACAGTAAGACAGCCTAGGTGTAGCTGTTACATTCACAACTCAGACTAGCTGTTCCCACATAACACTTGGCCTGGTGGTTGCTGTTTCTATTTCAGACCTGGAGAAGGGCATATGTACCTCAAAAAGCTCAACCACTGCATCAGATGTGCATGCTGGCCTAATAAAAACTATTATAGCCTTGCTTCTTATTATATCTTGCTTGTTTGAGACGGGCTACCTCTTGTCAGCCAGCCAACCATCTGGTGATAATCTTTCAGCAGAAGGTGGGATGTTTTTGTTTGCTTTATTTTTGTGTATATATATATAGCCTGTCTGTTATCTTTATTTTGAGTTCTTTAGTGTCCTAGCAGCTACACATCAACCCAGCTAGGGGATAGTACCAGTGACCACTTACAGTGATCCCTTGGGCTTGCACAGTCCTATAAGCTGTTTTCTGCAAGTAGGTCCCCATGAAGAAGACTTTGTGAAGTTTATTAATATTTAGCTTGTCTTTCCTTGTAAAACTATTGTTTGCTATGTGCATGCCAGTGTGTTGGTATCTAATCACAAACTAGATACAAACCGTGCTTTTCTTCTGTTTGGAAGCAGGCAGAAACCATTAGGAAAGACCAGAGAACAGCCTGCTCTACAGCTCTGCCACTACAAAGAGAAAAGACAACCTGGTAGTACTAACAGCACCAAACTTCTGGCACTGATTATTAAGTTAGGAACTAGACTCCTTAACATTATTAATGGAGGGAGACAGCGATGCTTCCTCCTATTGAGAAGGGGATTTATAGCAGGAGTGTAATTTATATAAACTGGCTGACCCTAGGGAGGTGCATCTGTCTCTCCCTCTCACTATTACCTACAGAGAACCTGAAAGACTTAGGGTAGGTATCCACAGTTAGGTCATATGAATATCCACCTCTGCCTCAATTTCTCAGTTAAGGAAATCCTGTATCACACTTGTTTGTGGGGTTTTATTACTGCTCTTCAGAAAGCAGACTAGACATCTTTGTGGGTTGCCCCTGCTCATGATCTCCCAAAAAGAAATAGGTCAGAAAGCCTTTTCTGTGTTCTGCCATCTGTGGCTGGTCAGGTTGCCCATCTCTGTTTTCTTATCCCAGTGATCAATTATTCTGTTGGCCCAGACAGACCATTGCATGTTGTACACTTGTTAAAGTGCTTCCAGGCTGGAAGCTTCTGTGCTTACTTTATACTGAAACTGAAGTAAAAGAGGGGAAGAAACATCTTCCTAAGGCTGATCTGAACAATCCTGGAAATTCAGCTGATTTGAAACTTGAGATGGGGAAATTCCCTTTGCAGGCCAGTCGTATCGAGATGGTCAGCCATGTTAGTGCTCTGGTCCCTATTCTGCTACCACGGGAGATCTGACATCAAACTCAGTCTCCTGGTTCATAAAGGCCTAAATAACCGGGGATTTTACAACTGCCAAATTCATCCTGCCACAGAGTTAACTGAGCCCTTTCCCACCCTGCCCTTTAGTGGTTATTGTACAACTCCTCTCTGTGGGCTTTTTCCTCCTGGAATGAGGTGTGTGATGCCCCGTTGCTTGGGTGGCTGCTCAGCCATGCTGAGGACGTGGGAACGGTGACTCCTTGCAGTGTCATCTCTTTCCCAGCTGCTGCCACAAGGAACGTGTTTTTAACCTTGGTAGAAATCTCCCCTTCTCCCAGCTGTGGGAATTCAACTTTTTACTGATGTAGCTGGTTTACAGTTACTGCTTTCTATACCTTTTGGCCATGCTTTTTTTCACCGTTCCTTAAAATTTGGTCTATTCCTGCTTTTCAATGACATGTTGCTAGTGTTCAGTGTGTGATGTGACCATGGGGATTAGAGGTGTGTTTTCCTGAAAGATATATACTAAGAAGGGCTCATTATTTGCCTATTCAAATTACACGCATTGAGGTCTCCAGCTACTCTGGAGAGCAGCTTCCCAGCTGCACGCTGAGTCCATCATCCTACCACCTCTTCCAAGGAGAGAGATGAGCTGCCCTTATTAGAGCTCATGGAGAAGTGAACTCTCTGTCTGTTGGAGAACCCAGATTATTTTAAAAGCAAAAATGTCGAGTTAGGGTGAAAAGCCTGAAATTCTATTTCATAGAATGGCAAATGAAGAAAAGCATTAATTCAGATTCATTTTTATGGTGCTGATCAAAATATTTTGGAATCGTATGTTGTACAGAGTAGGAATACTTTGTTCTAGCTCAGGTCAAAGCGAGCCTTTGTCCCCTCTGCTGTTGCAGTGCCTCATGAAATTTACAGTTTGACAGTCTCATGCTTCAATTCTATATAAGCATGCCTCCCCAGCTGACCTGCATTTCTTGTGCTAACCTATGATCAGAATTCCCACGAAACACAGCATTGATCTGACCAAAGTTTGTTGGTAAAATGCATTAGAGTAACATGGGAACTAATGCCTCAATCTGCAGCTTCCTAAGCCTCAAAAACCAGAAAGACCAAACAGTTTAATTCAAAAACTCAGAGATGTATGTAAGTCAGCTTACCTGTTAGATTTTTTTTTTTCAGTTTTCCCACAGATAAAAGAAAAACAGAAAAAGGAAGGTATCTTTCGTATGGTAGGAATTATTTTAGCTGAAAAACTGTTGATGAAATAATCTTTTTCCAGCTATACAACCACTCATCAAGCATCTTGTGTCTAAAATGCCTTCAGTTTGCAATTCAGACCTGCTTCCAGCTCACAGGTACTTGTTTCTTCAGTCTAGAGCCTTGCTAACCTCCTCCTTGTTACAGAGGATCTGAAAATGGCTGTTTGTGGCAGAACAGGCTACCAAAAGACATCACAAGAGATCACCGCAGCTGACCTTTTTTTTTTTTTCTTTTTTTTCTTGTTTTGTTTTTGTGAGTTGGGGAAGAACTTCAAAAAAGTAGCAACTTCCTGAAATCTTTCTCATAGCTCTTAAAAACCAAAACAAAACAGCTCTTAAGAGTCAAAAAACCCCCAACCCCACAGGTGTGCATGAGTATGTATAAT